>NC_142034.1:80903577-81223577 GCF_982192425.1 Myodes glareolus | reverse complement strand
CCATTTTAAAAAGTTTCCAGCTGTGACCCTGGTGCTTGGAATACAAATACACATGACAAAACATGATTCTGCCATTGGAGAAATCAGGAATGGGACCAGATTTCAGGGGTTGGGTGAAGCTGGGAAGGCAGCCACCCTTTGGGGAAGGGATATAACCCTCTCATCCCCTTGAGGGCCTAGGTTGATAATGTTAGATCAGTAGATAGGTGTTAAGAAGCTGTTGTGGAAGGGAATCCTTAATGAAGGGCCAAGGCGGTCATCACTTCCAACTGTCCAGACGGAAGCCAAAGCAAATACATACAGGATTTCACACAGGCCCTTAGGAACACTGAGGACAGCTCTTGTAAAAGAAAGCATTTAATAGGGACTGGCTTACAGTTTCAGAGGTTTAGTCCATTTTCATCATAGTGGAAAGCATGATTGCATACATTGCATTGGAGCAATAGCGTAAGAACCATATCCTGATTCATAAGCCAGGGGAGGGATTCTGGGATTTGCATGGGCTTTTGAAACCTCAAAACCCACCCCCCAGTGACATACTTCCACTAACAAGACTACACCGCTTAATCCTCTTCAAATAGTTCCACTCCCTAATAGCAACACAAGCCATATGAGCTCCTCTGGCTCATAATGTAAGGGGTCCAATCATATGCAGGCACAGGGCAGGTAATAGAAAACTTCATTGTGGCTACCCTGTGATGAAAAGTTGCCACTGTATGCCAATGATGAAACCCAAGTAAGAGATAAGTAGCCATGTCCAAGGTCAACCAGCCAATGTGTAAGCAAAGCTAAGATCAGAATTGTGCCCTACTGACACTCATTTTCGACCACTCCCTTAGCCAGAGAGAAAATACCAATGCTTTCCATAGGTTTTGCATGCCTTAAAAGACGTCGTCGCACAGACATGAATGCAGGCAAAACACCAAAGCGTATTTAAAAAAAAAAAAAGACTGTTACACCAAATTGGTAGAATGATAAAATATGAGGCCACATGGTAGATGTGTAAAGAGAAAGCTGTCTGACCGTGGAGTCTGTAAAGCTTTGAATAAGGACCTCCCCCATGATCTCATGTACTTGAACACTTGTCCCCATTGGTAGCATTGGTTGAGGAGGTCTGGACTTCCTACTATGGGGCAGATTTGAGAGTTCATAGCTTGTCCCCACTTCCAGTTTGCTGATTCTCCTTTGTGTCTGCACTTGAGGATGTGATTCCTCAGCTTCTTGCTCCAACCACCATGCTTGCCTGCTGCCACACTTGCCCGCCATGATGAACTCTTCGCTCTGGAACCCTAAGCCCAATCCAACTCTTCCTTCTGTAAGTTGCCTTGGTCATGGTGCTTCATCACAGCTAACAGAAAGGTAACTAATTCAGGGTCTTTCTAGAAGTCCTTATATTACACTGTTTGCAGACATATATTCTGAGAGGGGGATGGGCTAAACCAGCAAAAGGCACCCTTCACAGTTCTCTCGTCCTGCTCGATGAGGAAGAGATGAATTCTAAAGTCCCCTCAAGTGTTGCTGTTGAGCCCCAATTCTGCCCTCAAAAGAGCTCTCTCTCTCTCTTCCTCTCTCTCTCTCTCTCTCTCTCTCTCTCTCTCTCTCTCTCTGTGTGTGTGTGTGTGTGTCTCTCTCTCTCTCTCTCTCTCACACACACACACACAGAGAGAGAGAGAGAGAGAGAGAGAGAGAGAGAGAGAGAGAGACGTTTATCCTTTTACCGCATGTTTAAGATATGTATGTGAAAATGAGCATGCATTGCGCTTTGCCCTCCCATTTATGCAAGACTTTCAAGCCAAAAAATTGGGAATCATCCTAGGCAACATAACACTCACAAAGACTCCAGTCAAGCCACCCTCCTTTTAAAGAACAGAAAATGAACTCCCAAAGAGAGGATGAAGAGGAGCCATCCCTGATCCTCAGTAGCTCCATGCACTTTCTCCACAGTGGCCCATCGGAACATTCCAAAGTAAGATTCTATATCACCCACTTGGCCAACTATCAGTTGAGTCAAGACAGAGGACTTCATTCAGGCCACCATCTTCATGACCATCATGACCTAATAATGAGAGATTTCCACCTAGGTAACCCATGATTTTCAACAACCCTTAGCTGCTTTATCCCAAAGAAGCAGGCCTAAGAGTTCTCAAGTCAAAGTGGCAAGTGAGAATGGGGAAATAGAAACCTTCATCCCAGGAAGCCAGAGAAGGGATTGCCTACATCCGAGACTGGCCCTGATACAGCAGGACTCACAGGGAGTGGATGTTCTGTTCTTGTTCAGGCAAGTATGTATCTGGGTCAGGAGTCAGCCCTGTGCTGCTCAACTTCAGGACCCAAGATATAAAATATCAAGGCACCTTCTTGCTAAAAGAAAGTGAAAAAAGGCCTCATCTGGATCTAAGAATCAGAAGGTCATTTCTTGTTCTTGCAAATTTCCTATTGTAAGGCTTTTCTTCCTCGTCTAAAATAAGGAGGTTGGTCTGAAGGACTTCGGAGTCTGTGCTTTTCCTGAACTCGGCCTTCTCACCCATGAGAACCTTTGTGAAGTCATTCCTAGAAGTCCTTGAAACTTTCATTCAAGAGATCTCACTAAGAAATCATTTTTTAATGATAATGTTAGAAGCCAGATGGACCTAAATCTTTGCAAAGAAAATTAAAGGCACTAGGAGGTCAGCTGAAAACCTGCTGACTGGCTAAGCATTCACAAATTACAAATATAGATTGGAGAGGGGAGGAGTAAGTAGGTGGCAGGAAACAAACCTGAAGGATATTAAGATAACCCTCGATGGAAATGAGAAAAAAAGAGTCACCAGGACTCCATTTATGTGGCCAGTTCCTAAGCTTCATCACCTGACCTTGCCTGACCTTGCCAGGCTTGGTGCCTAAGCTTTTAGGAACCATAATAGACGGCTGTTGGCTATGTTGAGGACACCGTGTACCTTCTAATCCCTGTGTGTCTGCTGTCCCCACCGTGACCTCTACCCTCCTATTCAGAGTCCCATCCTGAACACCGACCTGTCCTCGGCTGTCCCTGTCCCTTCACTCCTAAAGCTTTTAGCACAGCTCTGCGGAACCCAGCACAGCCCTCTGCCAGCGACTCTTGTGTGTGTGTGTGTGTGTGTGTGTGTGTGTGTGTGTGTGTGTGTGTGACTCTCAAAAGCCTGAGGGAGTAGGTCATCAAAGACCTAACTTTAGCCCTTTCGGAGCCTGCACTTTGGTCAACAAGGACAGTGGACCAGCCCGTAATGATGTTCGCTTCTCTAGTCCTGAACGCAAATCCAGAAGACAGAAGTTGAAAACATATTTCCCATGACTTGACCTGCCTCTTCTTCTCCACAAATTCAAAGACCAGATGATGATCTGTTTTGGGGGGAAATCATTAATTTGGGGAAAATCATTAGTTTCTTGTAACCTATATAGTCAAAGGGCTCAAACAACAGTGGATTCTCTCTCAAATTCTCTCTTAATTCTTCCTCCTACCATTTTCTCTCTTTCCTCTCCCCAGAATACTTCTTTAAAAAAAAAAAACTTTCCTTTTTCTCCACATCCTCTCTAGGCCAGCTGGCACAAATAGGCTGAGCCCTATCCACAGGGAAAGCCATCTTCTCTTCTGTTGCCTTTTCTTTCCAGGCTCTACTTTTGACTAATGGCCTCAGCCATACATGACTAACTTGTTCTTGTTCTCCTCCTGTCCTCTGTGTTGCTAGACTGTGGACAAGGGAGTAGGGGTGTGGGGTTGGGGCCTGGAGAAGAAATGTGACTCACCACGTACAATACAGAAATGTCTGGGGCAGATGTCCACCCATATGCCAACAGAGTTCCTGTTCTTATGCATCCTCACTTTACAAGGAATTACACCAAGGCTTCTCCAAGGGTGTACTGCTAAGAACACAGCCAGTATTCTGACCCAGCAAGGTTCTCTATGGTTCAGACAAGCTAGTCTTTTGGAAGCAGTGGGATGTACATCTGATTTTCTAGAACAAGTTTGTCTCATGGACTCCCTCCAGGCGTCAGTCTGAACCTCTAGCTGATTAAAATCCCTGCCTCGTGTCTTCCCAGAGTCCCCACTGGCACACACTCCAGACACTGACATGGAGCTTGGGAGGAGAAGAGGCATGTCGGAAGACATGTTGACATTGGCCCAGCTCTGAGGAGAGCTCCAGCAGCCCAAGCTGGGCCTACTCGGCAAACCAAACACATGTTAATCTCTGCCCCAGCTGGTCCTCTCACGGGCTTGCTCACATGGGCATGCTCAAGGGGCCTCTGCCTGAACCATAATGCAGGAGGAAGGCACCCAGCCCTGACTCTCTTCTTATTTTTAATTAGAAATTCCCATTAAAACCACTACAGCAATGAGGCACACACCAGGCAGTATACTTCAGGACAATTAGCACACTCTTCAGGTGGCTAAAATGGCCCAGCTCTGGCCTGGGGCTGACATAATTGCACAAAAACATACAGCCCACCAGGAGGTTCCCATTTCAAATGGAAAAAGGAAAAAAAAAACAATTAGTTATGCATCTATTGGGCAGTTAGATCTGTATGACATGATTTAGTATTCACAATTTAAAAGACTGCCAGTGGTTGGGGATATATGAAAACCATCTCGGTACGTTCATAAGCAAGTCTCTAGCCTTCCCTGCCAGCCACAGCTAAGGCTGGGGTGAGGGGTGGCCAACTGTGCAAGGCAGCCTGGTCGTAACTGTGTGTTGGGATCACTGGAGGCAGGAGCATTCCATTCTTGGAATGTGGGAAATATTTCGTGGGGCAAGCAGCATCTGGAACCCCTATGTACCTCCCTGCTACTTTTGGAATTCCCAGGTCGCTAATTAAAACCTGCCTGTAAGACCGCTCCTGGCGGAGTCACCGTGATGATTCTGAAGAGTAAATAAAATGAGCGAATCGGAAGAGCAGAAAGGCCCTCTCCAAACACCGGGAGAGCTGTGGAAAGACGCCCCCAGGCTCCCAAGACTGTCTGAAGCCATACTCTTGGATTCCACGTGCACAAGCCTTTCGCCTGCATTTGCTTCTCTCTCGGCTCTGCGCTGAACCACTGCACCTTCCTCGAGCCGGCAGCCTGGCTGTAGTTAATATTCAACTGGCATTTCCACCGCACACTCAAACGCCTGCTCTTTCAGCCTTTTCAAATCCAATTCAGACCAAAGTAATCTTTGCCCTTGCATTTGGGTTCAGGCAGCGGCAATTGTTAGGACTGCAGATTTTGCCGTTTATTAGCATTTATTGAACAGCAGAGAAGCCCCGCATGTGAGTGGCTGTCACTAGGTCTCCGATTTTCAAACTAAAATTAACAAGCCAGCGAGGCATTTATACCGGGGCAGGAAGGAGGCATATCTGGGAGAGATGTTATTGGTGATTTTCATCGGGACCTATTGATGGAGGAGAGGGTTGAGAGGCTTTGAAGTAACGACCAGCTAATAGGAGGCAGGTGCTCTTTAATCACTCGCTTGAAAGTCCCCTGTAGTTCTTCCTTATTTGGGGATCTACAGAAGGCGATAAAACTAAAGAAACCTTGATTCAAATCCTGAACAAACCCAGTGGGTGACCTTGAGCAAATGGCTCTCTCCTCCAGGACTCTGCTCATCGCAAACTGAGAGTTAACAAAATCAGCGATATGCTTCAACTGTGTTCCCCAAAACCACCAAGAAGATGTGTTCAGAATGGAGGATCGGGTCCCTTTCTGCACACACAGCTTTCTGTCCTACAGCTTCACATTCTAGGTCTCCTTGTATTATGTAAACTTTTTTTTTTCATCTTAATCTGTGGGCCACAAATGTTAGAAACTGAGCGCTGGTCTCTCAAGTCTTCTTTCGCTGTGGAGCGGGTGAAGTGTTGAGAACCAGGAAGGTAAAAAGAACTCCACCATGTTTACATGAAAACAGCTTTAGGAGTTTATCTTGAGAGGCCAAAGGGACACTGAAGCATCCAGAAGCACCAGATGAGCACAGCATCCCTGTAGAGATCATCGAGAGGTGGGGCTGGTGCTGTGGGAATGGGAAAATCAGGACATCTCAGCCATAATCTGCAGCAGCCACTTGACCAGATCGAGGTCCCTTGGTCCAGGCTGACAGGTCCAGGAGGCCAATGGGCTGCAGGAGAACCACCAAGATGACTGAATAGAAGTATCCTGAGTGTGACAGTGCCACACGGAAGAACCGAGCCAACAAAGGGAAAACTGTTTGTGAAGACAGTGGTGAAGAGACAGATCTGAAACCGAGGTAATCAATCATTAGGACCTCAGTCCACAAGAAGGAAAGCCCACCTGGACAAACTGCAACTTGCAATTTCAACCCTGGCTCCCTGTGGGGGGTGAGGAATTGGGGGAGTGGGGAGGACAGGCGAAAAGTGACAGCAAACAGAACAGCAACGACTGGCGGTTATAACTGCAAGAGCATCCCATCGTCCTTACAGCCTTGACATTTAGTTTGGGAAGGTGGGAAATCTAAGAGGGACTGTTGTGTTTCAAAGAAAGAATGTATTTTGCGTCTAACACTCTCCCTAAACCCAAGCTATTACGACAGTCGGTGCTATCTACTTTCTTGGCTTAGGGGTTCGCAAATTACTTCCCTGGAAGAACCAGAAGCCTTGGGCTCACAAAGAACTCCCAGGGAAGAGGCCGTCCCCCAGCATCTCCAGCTTGAGGACCAGTACTGAGTGCCAACCTCACTTGCTCTGGCAAGAAGTAGGGAAAATCTCCTCCCTGGCCTACAATCTTAGCTACTGTTGCAACGCTGTGCCTCCATCTGAGCATGTCTATTGGGGCTGGGGAAATCCTCCCCTGGTTCCTAGAACTCGGGAATGTTCCTGGCAGCTCCAGGAATGTAGATACTGTAGCTCAAAACCCTGTCAGAAACTGGAGCCACGTATCAAGAGCTAGGGAAGATGGCCTTTCAGCCAAAGGAAGGACTAGAAAGACTTTGGCTTCACTCCAGCTTATTCCTGGAGAACAGGAGGCCTGCCCACGTTCGACAGCTCTAGGAGTCTAGTAACTATGATTTCAAGCTTTCCCGCCAGACCTTGCCCCAGATAGCCTGGGAGCATCTTCATTCACATCCAGCATTGCCAGGCCCACATTGACGAATCCATGAGCCCCTTACTCCCTTAGGACCTAGGAAAACCTCCCCATTGCCTATACCTTCAGGACCACAGACATGAATTTCACAAAGGTAAATATTACTTATACATGCCTAGAAATATATATCTCAAGCCCTGGAAGTAAATAACTGCCAACAAAGTCTGTTATATCCAGCTGTGTTCATTACTTTTCTGCTGTGATAAGCCACCACAACCAAGCCTGCATACATAAGGAATGGATTATTTGCCTTCTGGTTCCACAGAGAAGAGTCTATCCTAGCAGGGAAGCAGGGCAGCAAGCAGCAGGCATCAGTGTTAACTGGATGCTGAGCATTTACATCGCCAACCATAAGCAAAAGGCAGAGGAAGAGCCCTGTGAATGGCTACAAGGCTTGGAAACCTCAAAACCTGCCCCCAGTGATGCACATCCTCCAGCAAGGCCACATTCAAATAAATGAGCCCACTGAAGACATTCTCCTTCAGACGGCCACACCAGCAAAGTTATTTTTGAAAGCTGATGGAGAAATACAGACACTTCAAGACTAGCCCAAACCAAGGTAGCTCATGGCCACCCAATTCACACTACAGAAGACATTTAAAAAGAAAAATACTAAGCATAGGGAAGGAAAGAAGACAGTCTTCATCAATAAAGTACAGGAAAAAAGTCAACTTCAGTCACAAGAGAAGAGGAGAGAATTACATTCATGAGATAACTGGTGAACAAAGGAGACTTCAGGTGGACCCCACCACGTCTCACCCAGAAAACCAACAGTCTCCCAATGCTGGAGAAGGGCAAGTAAAGAACCAGATGAACCCCCCAAAATCCTGCAATTTATAAACTGCTTTCAACAATAAGTAGTATAATTGGCCTCAACTTACCAGTAAAGAGAGACACACTGACTAATGGGCTTAAAAATAAGATCCAAGAGTTTGTCTCCAAGAAATGTACCTTAAGGGTAAAAACACCACAGGCTGAGTCAAAGCATGGTAAACCATCAGTCAGGTTAATGGAAACTTAAAGCAAACTGGCATAGCTGTTCTGATACCTGATAAAGTAGCCTTAAAACCAGAATTGGTCAAGATAGCTAAGAAAGACCACCATAGAACAACTAAGAAAGTAATCAGGAAACAACTGTAGAGCTGGTGAGCTGGCTGATGTGAAAACACTTTAACTGCGAAACCTGATGGCCTGAGTTCAATCCCCAGAACCCACACAATGGAAGGAGAACTGAATCCTGAAAGTGGTCCTCTGGCTTCCACATTTGTACTACAGCATGAAAGAAAGAGAGCGGGAGTGGGGGATAAAGAGGTGAAAGGAAGGAGAGAGGGAAGGAGGGAGGGAGAGGAGGAGGAGGAAGGAAGGAAGGAAGGAAGGAAGGAAGGAAGGAAGGAAGGAAGGAAGGAAGGAAGGAGGAGAGGGAGGGAGGGGGAGGGAGAGCTAAGAAAAAAAACTTCTTAGAAGCAATTTCAAATTATGCACTGAACACTGAGGTTCCAAAATTCATTAAACAAAGATTAATGGAAATAAAATGCCAGATAGATCCTGATAGAATAATAATGGGTGAGTTCAATATTTCACACATCCCTAGATAGATTATGCAAACAAAATACAAAGAACTCTCAAATTTTAACTATGCCTTAGAGATTGGAGAGAGAGTTCAGCAGTTCAGAGCACTGGATACTCTTCGGAAGACTTGGGCTTGATTTCCCAGCACCCACATGGTAGCTCACAACTGTCTATAATTTGATTTCCAGGGAGTCGAACACCTCTTCTGGCTTCCATAGGCACAAGGCACATACATGGTGCACAGACATACATTCAGGCAAAACACTTGTAAACATAAAATAAAATTAACTATACCACAGATCAAATGAAGTTAACAGGTATTTACAGAATTTTCCATTCAATAGTAACATGATATACATTCTTTTCTTTATTCGTTTTCTTTTTATTGTTTTTATTGAACTATAGAATTTTCCCCACTCCCCTTCTTGTCTCCCCTCCCCACTTCCACCCCTCCCCATCCCCCAACACTCCCAGGAGATCTTGTCTTTTTCTCCTTCCTAAGAAGATTCATGTATGTCTCTCTTAGGGTCCTCCTTATGGTCAAGGTTCTCTGGGGTTGTGGAATGTAGGCTGGTTATCCTTTGCTTTATGTCTAATATCTGCTTATAAGGGAGTACATACTATATTTGTCTTTCTGGGTCTGGGTTACCTCATTCAGTATGTTTTTTTCTAGTTCCATTTGTTCGCTTGCAAATTTCAAGATGGCATTGTTTTTCACAACCAAGTAGTATTCCATTGCGTAAATGTACCACATTTTCCTTTTCAATTCATTGGTGGAGGGGGATCTAGTGAGGTTCTGGCTAATACAAATAATTCTGCTATAAACATAGTTGGGCAAATATCCTTGTGGTATGATTGAGCATCCTTTGGGTATATGCCCAAAAGTGGTATTGCTGGGCCTTGAGGTAGACCGACTAATAAGTTTCTAAGAAATTGCCATACTAATATACAAAGGGGCTGTACCAGCTTGCACTCTCACCAGCAATGCAGGAGTGTTTACCCCACAACCTCTCCAGCATAAGTTGTCATCAGTATTTTTGATCTTGGTCCTTCTGACAGGTGTAAGATGAAATCTCAGAGTTCTTTTGACTTCCATTTCTGTGATGGCTAAAGAAATTGAGTATTTTCTTAAGTGCTTTTCAACCATTTGAGATTTCTTTTTTGAGAGTTCTCTGTTTAGATCTGTATCCCATTTTTTAATTTTGAAACAGGCCAAAAATCAAGTTTTACCAAATATAAAATAATTTAAACTGTATTTTCTTTGTAATAATAAAGTTCATAAAGCAATAAAACTAGAAATCAATAGCAAGAAAAGCTACACAAATACACAGATTGAATCGACCTTGAATGAAGAATGTGTCATTAGAGAAATCACAGAAGAGATTAAAGTATCTAAATCCAAATAAGAATGAGTGTGAACTCATTGGAATCTATGGGAGAGAGTTAAGTCCATTCTAAGAAGAAAGTACATAGTTATGAGTGTTTATAGGAAAAAGCAATGAGAAAAAATACCACATAAATTACTTAATAATAGTTCCTAGACAAACAAGAACAACCCAAACACAATAGACAGCACCAAAATAATAATAACTGAATATTATGGCAGAAATTAATGAACTAGAGATTAAGAATAGCATATAGAATCAGACACAAAATTGCTTCCTGAAATGATAAACAAGATTGATGGTTGTTGAGTGCCAAATAGCCCTAAAAATATACATACAAGTAACATTATATACACTGAACAGGGTGTGTGTGTGTGTGTGTGTGTGTGTGTGTGTGTGTACACAAATACATAGATGCATATAAAACAACAATTAGTGAACGACAAGTCATGGACTTGAAGGATAGTGGGGAGGGGTATATTGACTGGGAGAGAGGAAAACAAAAGGAGAAATGTAATTAAATTATAATCTCAAAAATAAAAAGATAAAAAAGAGCTGACAATCCTCTAGTCAAACTAACTAAAAGAGAAAGAAAACTAAAACTAAAAAAAAATCAATGATTGAAAAATTGGAGACAAAAAAAAAAAAAACAGAGACAGGTGAATCTCGGTGGGTTTGAGGCCAGCCTGATCTACACAGTGAGTTCCAGGACAACCTAAGGCTACGCAGAGAAACCCTGTCTCAGGAAATTAGTTAATTAGTTAATCTAAAAATAAAAAATTGGAGGTCACTATAGATTCCAGTAAAAGCTAGAAAATCATTAGGAAATCCTTTAAAAACTTATGCTTCACAACAGTAGAAAATAGAGAAATGTTTCGATGCATTCCTAAACATATATGACCTATCAAAATTAAATCAAGACATGAACAACTTAAACAGATCTACAATGATGAAAAACACTGAAACAATAAAATGTCTTTCAACAAAGACAAGTTGTATGAACCCCAAGTATGGCACTGGAGGGGCCCTCTAACATTCCTAGGCCTGAAGGGGTGAGAGAAGGGGCCTGTGCTATGCAGGTCATAGAACAGAGACAAAGCCCGGAGAGAACCACCTTTCGGGGGCTGAGAGGTTCAGCTGAGGAATAAATAACCCCACAGGTGGGACACAGAAAGAAATGCCCCCAGCTCATTCTCGTACCTCCTTCCATCTACCTGTGCTTCAACCAGAAGTTACAGGGGAAGACATCCATTATCACAAATTTAGGGTTCTCAAATTTGAGTAAGTACCACAATTACCCAGAGGCTAGCTTCTGATTCAGTTGCTCTGCGGTGGATGTTCCCACAATGCCACCAGTACCCTTAAGATGCCCACGCCACTATAAGGAGTATAGTCACAGACATTCACTCTCCCATTAGGCCTGACTTTTAGGGTGCAAAGCAGGGTGTAAGGGCTGGGATGATGACCCACAGAGCAAAGGAGCCACACGACAAGTTAGTTTTTCTATTTATGTCATCTCTATGATTACTATCAATAATCCACAGATGACGTTTTAACTGTACAATAGTTCAAAGAATGTTTGCATTCATCAGATGCCATACTTGGAGTTTACACCCTTTCTCAGGCTAGTGATAAGCAACAGGGTCTATTGTATGGTGCCGGGCCACAACCAGCCACAACTTAGCCAACCAGTCCCCAGCATGAACAGCTGACCCTCAGTCTGCTGTGTTGGTAAGCTATGGTGTTTGATAGGAATAATGATTACATTCTCCACTTTGATTTCTTCTCAACTTATCATGGGTGTGTCTGGCTGTAACACCATTTTTAAGTCAAGTAGTAGCCACAGAATCACTCTGGTGTTATAGCACAAAGCAGGCATGAACGACCGCAGCTATGCTTTGATTCATATTTCATTCAGCCATTACAAATGTGTGTTACTATAAACTCACCTAAGTTTTACCTGGCTTTCAAAATGAGCCTGAAAATTATCCAAGGAGTATATATAGAAAAGTCAAGAACTCTATGCTTTGAGAAGATCCAGTTTTGCTCTCTTTCCATTAGGATTAACCCTCGGGCATCTCAAAATTCAGTTGTTAAGCAAAAATTTTATGTCTACTGTGTTCTAGGAAGCATGCTAATGACTGAGGGCCCTGAGGTGAACCAAACAGCCATAGTTCCCTTGCTTTGCAGAGTTAACAGGCTAATAAGAAAGTATCTGTGAAGCCTTTCTGGTTGCTAGCAGAGGATATGAGCCCAGGTAACTTGAAAAGAAATGGGGTATAAATCTCCTGTTAGGGCTTTGTCAGTAGGTAGATTGATGGGGCTGGGAGGGGGAAGAAGAGAAGGTGGGAAGTGATGGTATCTGAATACATTATATATACATATACAAGCGTGCATTGTATATGTGTATATGTGCATTATATGTATACCTATACACATGAAATTATTAGCATAAATTTAAGTAATAAAGTAAAATGCATTGGGGAAACAGTGGACGGTGAATTAAACTTGAAAGACAAAAGGTCAGCCATTTTAGGGAGAAGAACGAAAACCACAAGTCTCCATGAGACTAGACAAGTCGTAGTTCTCACACTCTGGGTTTTTTCTTAACTCCATCTTGGATAAGATTCTAGGACATTAGTTCTCAAATGTGCCTAGATTTTACCAGCTATGGTTGGGAGCTGCTGCTGCGGTCTTTAGGAGGGTGCCTTTTCTTACTCCTGTCACTCTGACTTTTAGTAGACCATGACCCCTGATGAAAAGTATCGCAACTCTTCAACTTAATACAAACTGTAACAAGTGAATAACTATACCCTCCATGCTTGTGGCATCTTTTCTTTTCAAAGGATCACAGGTATCTTCATCTCAAATGAGACTCAGGATTACCCTATGACGTAGACAAGTGGCACAGTTGATGATTATTTGGTGCTCCATAGGATAGGGAAACTGAGACTCGGGAAGGAATGTACCCAAATTTTAGTATTTGGTTTCCCATTTGTAAACTGTTTAGGAAGGATTTGGAGGTGTGACCTTGTTGAGGGAAGTATGACCTTGTTAGAGAAGGAGGAGGAGGAGGCCCCAGAAGCTCAGTGAACTACAACGTTGAGGATGAGAGTCTTTAGCCCATGACTGAACAGTTTTCTACCCAGAAGCAATATCTGTTCAGAGAATCAGATAACCTACATCAAAATGCTTCTCAATGCAGAGTACTTCATTTTCCTTTTCTTTCTTGTCTTATTGACTGCTCATGTTGCCTTTCCACAAAGACAAACTCCAGATCAGTGATGGCCAACGGCTTTCATTTCAACATGCCAGCTTAGATGGGCCAGTAGTGACAGTTTAGAGCCTTGGATTAAGAAGCATTGAAGTTACATTCAGACTGAGCAGGAGCATAGAATGTTCTGTAAATGATGTCATTGTGGACACAGTGAGGATTGTGGCAATCATGACTTTCATTCCTCTAGATAGGATTCCATCCCCGGTCCTCTTTTGACTTTTCTGGGAATATTTCTCCAAACAGAGGCTGTAATTCTGACGACGAATAACGAGAAATGATTTTGTAAAACTGTTCCTATAATGGCTATAAACTGCAGGCTCTACTTAAGACATTCTAGATATCAGGATTTAAACATAAGTATCTTCTGAAATCCATCAATGTCTGGGTAGCTGATTAAGCACAATGGACTATAACCATGTTCTCTTTTCTGGTCTTCAGGCAATTTTGATCTTTGAGAACTGAAATATTACCGTGATGAGGGTACTTTCTTACACATTCTGCACATGATAACAGATGAGGTGTGAAATTGATTCTGAACACTAGGAGGGCTGTGATTTCTCATCACACGTTAGGCCTGGTGGAGTGCTCCTGGGTAAATCCCAGCTATCCTCGATTTCTACCTTCTAGAAAAAGAACTCTTAGTGATCCCAGAAATGTTCAGCATAAAGCTTTCACACTTGACGTCTACAAAGCATTCTTTATTTATTCAACCTACAAGTATTAACTGAACACCTAACACAGGCCAGGTAGTGTTCCAGCATCTCCAGACACAGCACTGGCAAAGAAGTACCAGCTGACTTTCAAGGATCACTTGCCCTTGGAGCAAACTGGCTCCCCTTTCTAATCACACCTTAGACATACTATTTGGCAAGCACCAGCAGCCTGCTGCCTGGTGGCCTTATCTGGACATCATCCCACAGCTGTATAGACTGCAGAAACTAAAAGGAGACATCCTAGAGGGGGCTAACCCCTTGATCAAGCCTTCAGCACTTATCCTTGGTCCAAATCACAGCCTATTGAAGTCTCCCACACAAGGGATTTCATATGAGGCCCTCAGGCAAGCACTGTGTGGAAGCAGAGCATTTGGAGGAGGGGGCAGACACCTGGAAGATGCGAAAGTGGACAGAAGCGTCACCTCTTCCGGAATCCAGCCATGACACCATAGCATGAGCCTGTCAAGAGAAGCGGCAAGATGAACATCAGGATGACACAGCAAAACTGTTTTATTTCAGCGTTTTGGTTTGGGTTTGGCATAAGTGCCCCTAAATCTTTCTTCCCTTGCCTCCAAATCTCTGCCTCTCAAGTTCTGGATTAGAGCCAGGTTTATCTATTTGAGAAAGTATCCATGGGTGATTCCCGTGGCATCCAATTTCCCCCACACCAATAATAAGAACTAAGCCTTGGTCAAAATATAAGCCACAAACTTTGGCCGAGTTCGGAGAGCAGATCATTACCTCACTGAATTAAAATCGTGTATTTTGAAATTTTATCTTGACTTTGTCTGTAAATAGCCATGAGGCCTCATATTCACCGCTTCTAGCTTCCTGGGCCCCACTTCCATTATATGTACCAAAGTGCCTTAAAGAGTTGAAACGATGATGTGACTCTGGTGTTTGGGGTTTGTTTGTTTCTGTTTTACATTTGCCAGCCTCCTTCAGGCAACGATCGATTAATTCCTAGTATAACTTACCAGTGTAAAACAGTTCTTACAGGAAAGTAATGCATATTTAAAACACGCAGGCTTGCCAGATCAGTTCTCAGCCTATTCCCATGGCTTCAAGATCAATAATAAAGCTTCTAAGATATTCAGAGCAGAATTTGTAAGTCCCTCCCCACCTCAACCTTGGCTACTTCCTATCCTGCCTCCTGCTCCCCACTACTACCTTCCCCGCCTCTGGTGGTTAGCAATAGGGAGCACTGTTAGTTTCTCTAATATCTGAACTTTTCTTCTCGTTAAGAATCTGAAGCTGTGGGTTTCTTCAGATTTTTAGTAGGCATTTGCCTAATCATTTCCACTTTAACGTACTTTTGTTTTTCTGTCAGTCTGTCTGTCCATACCCTACTCATGGACACTTGCACGCAAGCGCTCTGTGGTGGTAGCTAAGGTTACTCACCAACAAGAGAGGTAACGTGAACACTTTTATATCTATTGCTTCTCCAGAAAGACATTTATGGAAAAACTGCCCAATGAGTAGAACCTGGTCTTCTTGACCATTCAGTGTATGTATCTAGCCTATGACTCTCTTCCCAGCCAAGACACTGGCAAAAGGAAACAGGGTAACTCCCTAGGGATTTACCAATGGAGTTGGCTCAACCAATGTTCGCTTTGGAAAGGGACTTAGGTTTCACCACCCCACCCCACCCCCATAGTCACAGCATGTCAGAGCCACAGGTCTCAGACCTCTATTTAGAACCCCACGGAGATGTGACCATGTATTCTCCCACTTCTGTATCTGCTCCAGCTGCCACTTCTGGAAACCTCTGGGATGAATTTCCCTAATTCTCACGCTGGGCTTTCAGCTCCATTCAGGCAATGTAAATCATCACAGGGATGAAAGAGAAAGTCTGCTGTGGGAGCTCCTTCCGCTCCTTCAGCCAATCGCGGCTGAGTTACCAGCCCATTGGGGCGTGGTCTCTCTCTCTTTAAAAGAAAAAAAAAGCAGCAGCTGTCCTCCACTCCCTCTTTGGCTTCCGGCTCTGCTTCCACTTCCGGCTCCTAGACTCCTTTCCTGTTCCCGCGGAGGGGCTGTTGTCTGGGACGGTAATCTGTAAGTTTTATCCCCTTTGAATGAATAACCATTCTATTAATCATAATTCCAAACTGGTGTGGGATTGTCTGTGACTTACGCCTTCAAAAATCTTCCTGATGCTGGTGTCCATGGATGTGTGGTCCCTTCAGCAATCCAGAAGCAGCTACATCCTTTCTCTCCAAAGCACCGGTTAATATTAAACACACGCACGCCTGGCCAGCAACTTTACTTTTATTAATTAGAACTATCTTTCTTTCCTGCCCTTAAGTATGCTCCATTCCTCCTCCTATTCCTCAAGCCCTAACACTTTCATCACTAGGATAGATGATAGTCCCCTCTTATTCATAGGGGAAGCCAGAACCCCAGGGGATATCTGACTAAGTAAACAGGCCTAACCACCATGCATACTATATTTCTTCCTATGTGCATACCCTATAGCAAAGGGTAATGTATAAACTAGACACAGTATAAGAACAACCAGTAAATAAATGAGTAGCTAATTAAATGGCTTCCTTTTGAAAGTTTTAAAATTTATTACTGTATTTTATGTGTACAAGTTTTGCCTATATGTGTGTCTGTGGATCAAGCATGTGCCTGGTGCTCAGGAAGGCCAGAAGAGAGCATCTAATCCTCAGGGACTGGAGTTATAGAGACCATAGTGAATCAAACACAGGTCCTCTGGAAGAGCAGCCAGTGCTCTTAACCACTCTGTGTGTGTGTGTGTGTGTGTGTGTGTGTGTGTGTGTGTGTGTGTGTGTATGATGTATACATGTGTGCATGTGTGCGTTTATGTGCAGAGACCAGAGGTTGATCTTGTGTGTCTTCCTCTACACTTGGAGCTCACCATTTTGACTAAGTTGCCAGGCCAGAAAGCCACAAAGATTTTGTCTCTGTCTCCCAGTCACACCACGCCTGGATCTTACATGAATGACAGGGACACAAAGACAGGCCTTCATGCTTGTGCAGTGAGCGTTGTATCCACTAAGTCATTTTCCCAGGCCTTCCAAGGTGTTCATCCGTTTCTTGCCGTAAATAGTCAGTGTCATTCATCTCAGAAGAGTCCCCTGCTAGACTCAATGTCTTCTGGGGCAACGCATTGCTATCAGTTGGAACATAGTTTCTTTTAATGTCATCCACCCACAAATTGAATGGCTTTTTCATCTCAATGAAGAACTAGTCACTCACCGTGACTGTAACTTGTGCAGGTTAAAGTGCACAACAAAGATAACACACATTTCTCATTTGCCATATTTCACCAGTATAAGGATAATTTATACTGTAGTTCAGTGATTCTCAACCTATGGGCCGCGGACTCTTTTGAGGGTTGAATAGCCATCTCATAGGGATCACATAAGATCATAAGAAAACACATATATTTACATTACAATTCATAATAGTAGCAAAATTGCAGTTAGGAAGTAGCAATGAAAATAAGTTTATGGTTAGGGGTCACCACAACGTGAGGAATTGTACTACAGGATTAGGAAAGTTGAGAATCACTTCTATAGATCTTAGCTATTGAGATCAGGCTATGCCCTACTCTAAATTTTATTCCATATTGTATGGAATAGTGGTTTATCTGACTGTGCCTTGCCCTGAAAAGCTGCATCTCACAAAGGCATCTGACTCCATATAAGTGCATATGTAGAGGCACGATGATTCTGTACCTTTGTGGACACAACACTTCCTTCCAGCCCCACCCACAAGGCCAAGACTGGTAGCTATGTTTAAATGTGAGAAGGGTATCTCCCTATAACCTATCCTTGTGAATTAGCAGGAAAATCAGATCCAAGAACTTGCCGAGCACACCAGCCTGAGGAAGGATGCACACCTCCACCTGAACTCCAGCAAGAGAAGGACATCTCACACTATGACATGGACAGGCCCTGCCAGCCTGTCATCTGGACAGCCAGTGTATGATCCAAAGACTGACAGGCAGAAAACTCCCACCTGCCCGAGAGGCTTCAGATCTACTTGGTCCCCACTGTCAAAACAAACTATTCAAATTGCTATCCACCCATCTGTCTGTCTTGACCTGCCTTCCATCATCTGACATTCATTTGTCTAGCCCTGTCATCTGGTCATCAGCTCTTTTGTCCACCTGGTCCTGTCCTTCACCTCTACAACCCCCAGTCCCAGTTTGGCTTGAATCTGCTGCTCAGCTCAAACTTGTGACCTAGTGCATGGAGCCTCCAACAGGGCTCCTTATCTTATCCCCACAAGGACTTTCTCTGGATCCCTAACTTCCTACTCTGACTCTGAGTTAGACCTCTGTGGAACTCCTTAACTCTCTTGCAGCTTCCTGTAACCTACATAAATACATATATAAACAGATGACAAGATCCCTGTGTGGTGCCTAATGTGTCTCACAATTAGTAGTAACAGTTATGATTGGAATAAAAGAAGCTGTGCTTGCCTCGGCCAGTTATCCAAGGAGTTGGGACTACTTGACAATTGCTTTCAGTAAAACCACTGTGCCTTGTGACTTTGCTACTCAATAGATTTTGACATTGTTGAAAGACACAAACGTGTTTGTCCATTCTTCTGATACAGTGCACTTTAGACTCTAGCAGCCTCCTCGTTGGATTTTTTTTTCCTTTTTTTCATCCCTTTCTAAGAATTCCTCTTTTCACATAAGAAGCATTCTCGCATGCTGTCGCTCCTTCTGAGCCTGTCTGCACTGCCAACATCACTGCTCTTGTGCTGTAAGGTTATGAAAGTAAATCCAGGGCTACTGAACCTGAACACAGCTACACCATGAAGGGCAGCCTAATGACAGAGAGGGTGACAGGGTGAGACCATGCAGGATGGCATCATGCTTCTCAGAAGGCTGTGAAAGTTTAGAAAGCCTTTAACTACTGGAATTTTCCACTTAATATTTCTAGGCCACATTTGATCATAGGTTACTGAAACCATGGAAAAATAAAATTGTGGATCAGGGGTTACTATACCAGGAGAAGTGGTTACAATTAATTTGTCTCTTCCTACAAACTTCCAAAATGTAATATTAAAGATGGAGTCCTTTTCTCTACCTCTTGAGCCTGGATTGGCGTTACTACTTCCTTTAGCTCTTTAGCCATAGTAAACACAATATTGCATCCATTCTGGTTCTAGATCTAAATGCACTTCATGATTCTACTCTTGTTTTAGAAACTACTGACCTGCAAGCCAGATGAACGGGCCCAGGCTTGCCTACTGAAAGATGAGAACTATCACCGGGAGAACCAAATGGTTGATAATCACTTAGGCCTCAGAAACAAAGCCATCCAGGCAACTTGACTTCCAACATAGGCATATGAGAGAGTCTAGTTTTGTCCAGGAAAAAAATAACCCTGCTGGCTGGGGAACTCACTACCATAATAAAAGGTTGTTGCTTTAATCTACTTGTCTTGGGATATTCGGTTACCCTACACAGATAACTCATAGAGTTTTCTTGCATTAAATATTTCCCCCACTGTTTCTCTAAGTAGACCAGAATTGATAGAGGAAACATATTAAAAATAGAAATCACCAATTTAAGTATTCAGATAACTTCAATTATAGGATCCCAGACCTTTTCATGCCAAAGACAAGCTCCATGGTAAGAAGAGACTAACTTTGTTACTTGCTCCCCTTTCAAGTGGTTTATGCGTAATGTTATCTTTAAACAAAAGTTTGTCCTTTTAAAATATGTGATAACCAATCTCAGTTTCAACTGACTGCCCCATTACAGTCAACTGTCCTTTTTTTTCCAGAATTGTTCGTTTTCAGCACAAACACAACAATTGTAACTATGAGAGGCAATTGTGTGTTCATTGCTTTGATGATGATAATTACTCCACAATCCACACATATATCAAAAAATTGTACAGTGAGTTAATCCTCATTGTCAATTTGACTAGAATCAGAATCACGCAGGAGACATTTCTGTGGTTCTACCTAGGAAGACCTTTCTAGAGAGAATTACCTGAGGCAGAAAACCCACCCTGAACACAGGTGGTGCCATCCCAAGGACTAGGGGGCTCAGACTGAATAAAAGCCGGAGGAAGAAACCCAGATAAGAACAAGCATTTGTCTTCCTCTGCTGAACAGGAAGAGTCCTAGCTATGTTTTCCCATTGCCATCAACTCTGCCATGATGAACACTGCCCTCTCTAACCTCAAGCCAAAAGCATTATCCCTCCCATATATTGCTTGTTAGGTATTTAGTCTCAGCGGTAAGAAAGGAACCTAATATACACACCTGGTGTAGAAGGTTTTTCAGTTCATGTGTTGCTTTCGTTGGCTAATGAATAAAGAAACTGCTTTGGGCCTGATAGGGCAGAATTTAGGTAAGTGAAGACAGAACTGAATGCTGGGAAGAAGGGCAGAGTGAGAGACGCCATGGATCTTCTGCCTGAGATGGACGCTGGTTGCCAGTAAGACACAGTCACATGGTGATACACAGATTAATAGAAATGTGTTAAATTAAGATTTAAGAATTAGCCAATAAGAAACTAGAGCTAATGGGCCAAGCAGTGATTTAATTAATACATTTTCTGTGTGGTTATTTTGGATGTAAGTTAGCCAGGCGGCCAGGACAAACTAGGGGCTCACTTCTTGCAACACACACCTCTTGAATAGAATTTTTATTTACTGATTGCTTCTTTGCAAAAAAAAATCAACTAAATACTTCTAAGCAAGAAACAAGAGAAAAGAAACAGAGTCAGTGAGTTGGGGGGAATGAGGCTAGCAACTTGGAAAACTCACATTTATGCACTAAACCTATCTCTGCTAATAATTTAAATTATTGATCAATAGTAATATATTTGTGAAGGAAAGTTGGGGCAGGATTCCTTCTTCTCTCTTTTGTTTCATAGACACAGAGGGACTTTAAAAATAGTGAGCAGTTTTGCTGGACATGCTGCCTAGTCACACCCTGAGCAATGGGACCTTCCGAATGTGAACTGAAAACTCGGAGCTCAGGAGCCAAAATAAACCTGCCTTCCTCCCTTTATCCTAATTTATCTCAGGTGTTTGCGACAATGATGGGAGAGTAGTGAACAACTCCTCTAGGGCCTCACAAAGCCAGTTATTTTTATTACTTGGTCTTCATACCGTTCAAAGCCAAGTATTTCTCCGAAGGATATAAAATTCACTAGCCAGGAAAGACCCTGATGAATGGAGTCCTCTTTACCTATGTGTATGTATGTCTGACTATACATATTCTATAGCTGAAATCTCAAATGTACAATGAATGCTGTTACCTGTAGTTACATGGGACTCAAATATACGGTAATTCAAACTCTGATCAAAGAAATTGAAGAGAATGCAAAGAAACTGGAAAGACATCCCATGATCATGGACTAGAAGAATTAACATCTTTAAATGTGCAATGTAATACCAAAGACATTCTTTACAAGGCTATAAAAAAAAACTAATCCTAACATTATATGAAACACAAAACAATTTTAAGAAAAAAGAACAAAGCTGGAGCTATTACCCTCCCTGATGCCAAAATGGTGCAGTTACAGTGCCCCACAAGGCATGTTGTCGGCATAAACACAGACACATAGCCTGATGACACAGAAGAAACTGATCAGATGTGCTCCATGGGCTTACAATTGGTTGAAGTTCTTGTTGTTGTCACTGTTGTTGTCGTTGTTATTGTTATAAGGAACCAAAAACAGGGACTGAAGAGATGATCCAGCAATTAGCACTGGCCGTTCTCCCAGAGGACCCAGGTTTAATTCCCAGCACCCACACGGCAGTTCAAGTTGTCTGTAGCTCCAGTTCCAGGGGATCTGACAGTCTCACACAGACATTCATGCAGGCAAAGCACAAGCGCACATAAAATAGAAATAAATAAATAAATAAAATGTTTAAAAATAAAATAAAGACACTAAAAGCATACATTAGAGAAAAGACAATGTACTCTCTTCAGTAAATGGTGTTGAAGAACCTGCATATGGATAACAGAAAATTAAAATTTGATCTTTATCACTTAGTCCCAACAAAAACCAACTTAAGATAGAGCAAATCTAAGTTAAAGGCTGAGATTCTGAAGCTACTAGAGAAAAACAAGTGGAACTATTTTAAAACATCAGTGCAGATGAGAATTTCTGATCAAGAACCCAAAGACGCAGACAACACAAACCAGAACCAGACAAATGATATTTTGTGAATTTCAAATGTTTCTCCACCACAGAGGAGAGACTCAGTGTGAAGAGACAACCTACAGAAAGAAAATTGCCAGCTATGCATATGATACAGGGTTAATAGCGTAAGTAATACAAACATTTAGAACTCGAGAAAGACAGCCTGATTTTAAAATGGACAAATGATACAAGGGAAGTGGACAACAAATTCAGGGACAAATACTCAACATCTCTAGTTTTCAGCAAGGCCCAGATGAAAACGACAAAGAGATATTATTCATCCCATTTAGAGTAGCTACTATACAAAGACAGAAGATGGGGCTGGAGAGATGACCTGATGGTTAAGAGCATCTTTGTTTTTACAGAAGACCCAAGTCTGTTCCCAGCACCCTGACTGCTCACAACGACCTGCAACCCCAGCTCTATGGGATCCAGGGCCGCCTTCTGGCCTCTGCAGGCAGGCAGCATGCATGCACACAGACCCACAGTCAAAAACATATGTATATACATAATTGAAAATAAAAATAAATATTTTTTTAAATATAAAAGATAATTGCTGCTGGCCAGAATATGCAGAAAGGGGAATTCTTATATAATGTTGGTAAAACATAAATTTCTCCCACCATTGAGAAGAACTAGGTAGCATTTCCTCAACACCCTAAATTAGATCTACTATATGACTCAATAATCCTATTTCTGGTACACACATACAGTGACGTCAGCATGTCAAAAAGTCACCCAATAGATATGAAACTGACCTAGATACCATTCTATGGATGAATGAGAATACAGTATTAACAAACAATGGAATATTGTCCAACTATTTTTTTAATCTTATTTTGAGAAACCTCAGAAAGGAGGTAGACAGAGGGAGTACTAGACACAGTGAGATGGGAATGTTCTACTGTTTGATAGCACAGTAGAAAGACAACAGTTCACAATAACCTGTTATATAACTGATAAATAGCTAGAATAAAAGAGATCAAAGTCCTGAAACATAAAATAAGATGAAAACATTAATGATCCTGCTTTGATCTGTATACTATGTACACATGTATTAAATTGTCACCGTACAATCCATATTCACCTACTTAGATGCTGCCCTGGTTTCACCTTCTCCAAAATTCATAGGTTAGAGGTTTAGCCGCAGTTCAACAGCGCTGAGAGGTGGGATTTCAGGCAGTGATGAGATCCTGAAGGCTCTGTCTCAGGAAAGAGTTCAGGAGCTCAGCCTCTCTATTTCTCTCTTCCCTCTTTTTCCTCCCTTCTGACCTCTCTTCCCCACTACCTTGCTCATTCTCACTTAGCATGTCCTTACTAACCTGCCCACTTTCGGCCATGGCTAATACTTATCCAGGTAGCTCCTAGACCTTGGATTCTCCAAGCACCAGAACAGTGAGCCAAATAAATTCCTATTCATTTTGAGTTTCCCTAGTTTAGATGCTGTTAGAAGAACATGAAATTGCTCAAGATAGTTACTCCTTCCCAAGGCCACAAAAGGAGAGTCACTAAGGTTTGCTTAGGAGCCAAAAGTTGAAGTGACTGGGGGCTTTTTTTTTTTTTTTGGTGGAGACTGTGTGCAACTCAATGAAGGTGGTGCCCAAGATTGCTAATTGAAAAAAAAAAAAAAGGTTAACACTGCACTTTATAAATATCCCACCTGACCAGCCACAATTTCCTGGTCCCAAAGATGCCCTCCTATTCACCACAGCTAGCCTCCTCCACAAGCCTCCCAGTTGGGGCCCACTCCAAAGTCTTCTCTGCCACTGTCACAATCCCTTCTTGGCAGAGAATGCCACGTCCCCTCCGGTTCACCACAGTCCGGCTGAGCTCTGCAGAGCCCGGCGGCCGAGAAAGGACTCTCCTTAGCAGGCAAGCACTGGAGCCTATGCTTCGCTACTTTCCTCCTTAGTCAAGCATTTTTAGTGTCATTATGTTCACCTAGGATAAGTGGGGAGTTCTAAAGGTCACCATCATGAAGACAGAAGCTCAATGAAGCATTCCCTGAGTCACTTTCTTCTACTGTTTAGGGAACCAATGCAGTGTCCGCATCCGGGAATTCTCTCAAAGGTGTTGTGTCCCACAGACAATTTGAGGCTTATTTCTCAGATTTCAGATGTGTTCCCATTGACTGGATGTTTAACCCTTTGGCCTTCAGTCACTGTGGTTTTATCCCCCTAAGTCACAGCCAAATGCTTGAGAGCCACATAACCTTTATAGAAAACTCGTCATTTTTTAAAGGGCATATTCCTTGACCTGGATTTGTGTAAACAATCCAGAGAGTAAAATCTAAACAGATCTCTAAAATTAAGCCACAAGTGGGCACATTGGTTCTCTAAGAAGGAAAAGACATGCTGTTAGGTTCTCAGTTTATACAGCCCTTTTAATACTCAAAGCATGGTCGATGCTACTTCTAAACCATAGAGGCTCAGGATTAAGATGTTGTTCAGCAGATACACCAGGTTTCCAACGCCTCCCCAAAGTTGTCTGGGTGCAAACATAGACATGCTATTGAGGCTGTGGTTCACAATCAGAGGCTAATAAAAAAATTTACTTATTGTATCTCAGTAGATTATTACGGCTACAAATTCTTTGCAGACTCCGCTATCGAAGAGAGCAACCTCCATCCTAATTTTTAAATATTGGATGGTCTTATGACTTGCTTTGACATGAAAAATATGGGGAGGGAGAATTAATGTCATCCAAGTTCCAGAGCCTGCAGCTCTGTGTCCAGTGTCTGGGAATGCTCCTTGGAGATCATTATCAGACCGCTGGACGATGGGAAGCCACGTAATCAAGAAGCAAGGTAACCACAGCTTACACTTAATGTCAACTGCCAAACACATACTTGAGGTTGTCTGACCTCTCCAATCCAACAGCTCTCGATATCTCCATGAGTAAGTCCAGACAAAACCAGCAGAGTATCCAGCCAAAGTAGAGAATGATGGAGAAAGAATCCTTGATGAAATGAAGCTAGCTTGATACACAGCAAAGCCTGAGTCTGTTTGCTCGTTCAAGTCAGGTGATTTGTATCCAACTACCAATGTACTTAGCATCTACTACACTATAGCTGTATAATTGATGTTGATACAGAATTTGAGAATAAAATTAAATAATGGACACTATTTCCAGAGTTACCTTTAATGTTTGCTTTTAGCATCTCCTGTCATGGATCCTCCACATTTTTAACCATTTAAGTTCATGTTTTATAAGAACCCATCAGAAGATGGGAGAGCTTTGTTTCCAGTCCTGTCTTGTGGACCTGATCTATGGACACATGACCTTCTACTTTTCAGTACAGTCAGGTGTGCCCTCGAATGTACAACATGTAGGACTTCCTGCTACAAGTCCAGAAGCTCACTCATACCCAGTAGCATCCAATCCAAGCCACAGATACTGTACTGGTATTCAGTGTGGCCTCATTCACAAGAGGAACAGATGAGGAGGTCCAGGGGGCCCTCCCAAGCCCATCTTTGCCATACTGACACAAGGTACACATTTGAATACAGGGCAAGAGTATGGATAATTTTGAAGTCCTGTCAACATATGGTTCTGCCCATCACTGACCCATCTTTGTCTTCACTCTAATCTCTTCTGCAAGGTAGTTTGACAAGTTGTCAGAACTGTGTGAAATCTCTTCCTGGGACCCAAATCTCCCTTCAGCTATCACCAGGCTTCAGCCTTGACTTCTACCAGCTGTACCCTAATAACAGTACAAAGCACCTCCCTTAACAGCACCCTAGTTGGAATACATAACACCCTTCTTAACACTACCCTACCTGGAGCACATAGCATCTTCTTTAACCCTACCTTAGCTGGAGTACTTCCCTTAACACTTAGTTGGCACTTCCCTTAACATGATCCTAGTTGGAGCACAGAACTCCATCCTTACCCAGTCTGTTTGCTTGAACCTTTCCATGACACACATCTGTATAGTTCTCAACTCCTATCCGGGTAGGAAATGTCTTTTCCAAGCTATGCTCTGTGAGGGTGAAGTTCTATAATCTTAGCCAGGATTTCACCTTCTCTGGACCTTGGTCCATCCCAGGCAAATCCCATGAAGGGTTAGAATAGATGATTTTTATAATCCCTTCCAACTTAAAAACCAAGAAAGTAAATTTCGAACCAAGGAAGAAAAATGTCAAGGTCTTGTTATACTTTTGTTTTCTTTTTAAGGTAAGTAAAAAGCATTAGGGGAAGAAAGGCAGATGCTGTAAAAAGCATGTTTACTAACTAATAATGGAAGATAAAAAGTAACTAGAGAGAAATCCCATTTATATATCCCTTGAGGATTAGGCCACAATACATGCTTCTTAATTCTTTTTTTTTAAAACACTTCATTCAGAGCTAAGATTCTACAGGCTACTCCTGAAGGCTGGCACTAAATGAGGTAATTCAATTAAAATGGACTTGAGCATCTCCAAAACATATTTCATAAAGATTTAGGACTAGTTCAAGGCAATCTCAGCATCAGCACTGGCGGAACTGTGACAAAGGACAGGTAGACCATGGAAGTGAGTGCTTCTGTTAGCGTTTATTTTATTTATGTGTGTCTGTCTGTTGTGTGTGTGTATGTATGTGTGTGTATGTGTGTATGTGTGCACACAAGCACACTTGAGAGGCCAGAAGAGGGTGTCAGATCCCCTAGAACTGGAGCAAAAGTGCTCTTAGCTGCTGATCCATCACTTCAGTCCCAGGAATGAGTGTTTCTGGAAACAGTGGAGCAGATGCACTCTGAGCTACCTAGAAGGGGCCATCAGTATGGGAACTATAGCTGTGGAAAGACAATATGCCCCAACACCTCCCAAAAGGTCACAGAATCTGACTTTCATTTGTTCATATCGGCTCAGATAAATCAATATTTCCATAGCAGTCAATGAAGCTTAATAATTGTCCATAATGAATATCATTATGAACAATTCTGGGTGAGATCGCAGACAGTGTGTGACCCAATTAATGAGAGAAATCAGTACGAGAAAGCATAGGTTGCTTCAAAGAGGGAATGGATGGCTTTAGAAATTCACAAAGACAGTAAGAGAACAGCTGAAAGGTGACAAGAAATGATGGGTGATACGCAGAAAGAATCCCAAACAAAGCAGCTCCAGCTACACAGTTCTGAGTGGGGGGGTGAGATACCTTATCAAAAGAAAAGGTGGCAATCCTGTGACAAGACAGAGTCCTACCCTCAAGCCAAGGTCCTCACAAGCCTCCAATCAGGTCATGGTCTTTTGGTAAGACCATGACTCCTCTGAAGGACAGATCAGCAGTGGAAAGGAACTCCAATTTTGTCACTCTCTATACTCAGAAGGCAATGGCCAGGTGCTATGCATGGAAACCTATTATTTAAAACTGAAACACCCTTGAGGCCTAGGAATAGAAATAACCATAATTCAGGGAACCTGAATTTAATCCCCCACAATTCCCAAGTGAGAGATGGTATAGATGTTGACAAGCTGAAGCAGATGAGAGGTTCTGCTCTGACAATCGAAGTGCATAGGGAACGGTGACCCCATCCTTGGGGCGCAGGAGTGAATGTCATCAACTACTAGATAGCACTGAAGCTCAATATTCATAACCCTGAGGTCAGTCTGTGGGTCAACCTCTGAACACATCTGTCTGCCATTCCCTGATGCAGGCCTCAAGAATTTACAAGTGTATTCCCGCAGCTGAGTGATTAGTAATTAGGATTTCTTCAAAGGGGAAAGACAGGTCTGCTGCCTGTGCAGAGCTCAGCCCATGGTTGTTACCACCATTCCCAGCACACTTGGGAGAATCCTTTCCAGTTGGATTAATCAGCCATGGGAGAATAACCTGGGGAGTCACAGGAAGGCGAGACACCCTGTCCAGCCCAAAGACTGCAAAGATGAGTGTGTCTGCCGGTCTTTGCTGCTGTTCATAGGAGTCATAGGTGTTAGCTGCTTCCCTCCTCTGGGAGCTCAAATGTGCCTTCTTCTGATACCGTGAAAACTAGTTCTCAGAGAAGACTAGTCCGTTCCTGCCCAGCAGTCAAACTGTGTGGAGTCTTCGGCAATAAGGACTCGCCTTCCACCACTGGGGGGCAATCAAGGACAACAGTGGTAACCTGTAATGTCTCGGGCATCTCTTGGACGGCCATTACCAACAACTCCAAAAGGCTTCTCGTGACGGGTGTTGGGGTTTCTGCTAGATGGCACTTGACTCTTGAAAACAGCATTGTCAACCCACATATGAAAATTATTTAAATGTTAAAAAGAAGAATAACCCCCTAAGTCAAATAAAAACACCAGAGCAGAATCAATAGACACAGCCAGATAAAAGGAAGAGTGCCAGGGATAGAAGACAAGATTGAGGAAATGCTACACTCAAACACTGATAAATAAAACTGAATAAACATAACTACAATGTCCAAGAATTCTGAGATACAATCTCAAGAAAAAAAAAAAACAAAGAAGAAGGAGTCAAGATAAGAAGTGGAGGTAGAAAGGATGGATTATTCAATAAATTAGAGAAGAACATAACTCAAATATATAGAAAGAAATCCGCATCCAAACACAGAGGCATTTATAGCTAAATTGATGTGCCCAGATAAGAACCACTCCACAACATATCATCTCCATAACATATCATAGTAAAGAGAGCAAAAATGCAGAACAACTAAACAATATTTAAGGAACACATACATGCACTCATGGACACACAGACACATACACAAAACAAACCTCTGAAACTAAAAGAGTGTGAAGATATACAAGTTCCTCAAAAGTTAAAATCGGAACTATCCTATGACCCAGCTGAGACTCTCCTACATAAATACACAATTGACTTTAAGTCAGCATATCACAGAGACACTTGCAAGTCTGTTTTTATTGCTTTCCTACTCAAAATACCTATGTAAATGGAACCAGCCTAGACATTCACCAGAAGGAAAGTAGGTCCAGAAAATATTGTATGTATATGTAGTAGAATTTGGTTTTGAAGAAGGACCTCACTCTAATCCAGGTTGCAATCGAACTTACCTTATAGCTCAGAGTGGTCTTGAACTCTGCATTCTGAGTGTTGGGATTACTTACAGGAATGAGCCTGTTCAACCATAAAGATAACTGCAATCAAGGAAGGTATAGTAGTTCAACTGGTACAGTGCTTTGGGGCACTAAAAGGAATAGGGACCTGATGTAGGAGAGTTATCTGTCTATGTGTTACTCTCATTGGTTAATAAAGAAACTGCTTGGCCTGATAGGTCAGAACATAGGTGGGAGGAGTAGACAGAACAGAATGCTGGGAAGAAGGCAGTGAGGCTGATGCCATGGCTCTCCTCTCCAAGATAGACGTGGGTTAGAATCTTTCCCGGTGAGCCATGACCTCGTGGTGAGATGCAGATTATTAGAAATGAGTTGAATCAATATGTGAGAGTCAGCCAATAAGAGGCTGGAGGTAATGGGCCCGGCAGTGTTTAAAAGAATACAGTTTCCATGTTATTATTTCGGGTAAAGCCAGCCTGGTGGGCAGCAGGAGGCAGCCCACCATTCATTTTACAGGGACCGGGAATGTGAGTCACCTACCAGGTCCAAAGGAAGAGATGTCAAAGGCCAAGATGACTGCTCTGAACTTCTTGTTCTGCATAATTTGTTTTAAAACTGATATAAACCACAGCCACTAGGAGAGCTCCTTAAAGCACATGGTGATGGCCCAAGTCCTGGAGCTTCTGACTAGGTTTTGTATTTTAACAAGATCCCAGCAGATGTTAATGCTTAGCACCCTGAGGCTCAGTACCTGCCTGACACTCAGGACATGTCAGAATAATCTTGGGATAGTATAAAAAACACCCAGGCCATACCCCAGGATCAAGTCCACCAGAATCCTTGTGGATTTATTTTTCAAAAGTGGGGCAAGAATTTAAATGTAGTTGTGCAGGCCTATTATCCCAGCACTCAGAAGGTTGAGGCAGGAGGATCTCAACTGGAAACAGGCTGGGTTACATAGTATAACTTTGTCTCAGTATAAAATGGAATCAGATGATTTCAATATACAGCCAAGCCACTATGCAAATGGGCTGGGGAGGGGTCTGTGATAAAGGGCACTGACTGTTCTTCCAGAAGACCAGGGTTCAACTCTCAGTTCCTACAAAATGACTCACAACCAGGGATCCAACACCCTCCTCTGGCCTCTGCAGGCACTGCACAAATGTGATTGCACAAACATGCAGGCAAAACAGTCACATACATTAAATAAATAAGCAAATAAACAAAACTTTAAAAAGAAATAATGCAGCATAGAACACACTAGAGAGATTACAGTAAACAGTTACTGTAAGTCGCCCCTCTGGGCACATGACTGAAGACCATACAATCCCGAAAGAATCTTTACCTAGGGACTGTTATTCTCATTTTACTGATAGAAAGGCCAGAAAGCTCAAGTCGTTTGTCATAGGGCATAAACTGCAAAATGACAATGGAAAGTCAAATTCAGATTTATAGTCTTAAAGATGTAATCGCCAAGAGACTAGCACTCAAAAGAAAACTATCAGAGTCAGAACCACTTGAACCATCCTTATACATGGCAGCAAACAAACCAACACAGATATGTGCAGTCACGGGCACATGAATAAGAAAACACGCATCATAGTGTGGTTGTTTTAGTCAATTCTCTTTCTCTAAGGCTCTTTCTGTGAACAATAACGCTAAGAAAACTTCAAATTCCAAACGTGACACCTAAAAGCCCTCCATGATGGGACCGCTATCTCTGGCTCCTCAGCCCTCTTCTGTCTTCTGTTCTCATCAATTGATTCCAATACTCCAAACCCAACCACATTGCTACATGTTTGCCCACAATTTCTGTCCTTCCTTGCTCCCTGTCTCCCAGGGTGGCTTCCGCCTGTTTGCTAAAATTCAGGTCAACTTTTGCCTTCTCCTTACAGTTGCCTCCCAGTAGCCCCTCTCTAGCAATGTGTGCATTTACTGCTCATTTTGATGGTGTCTTTATCATGCCCAATACACTTAGCCTATTCTATGATAGTTACAAATGAGCCATTAGAAGGGGCTCCAGTGGTCCCCTTGAGAAGATCCTTCAAGTGAGGCTGTAGGGTTCTCTCCTACACCAACGCAAGAGATGACCTACTATCCTTCCCCCTCTGTCAGACCATCCTCCTCCTTCCTCCATAAAGCTTCTGCACCTTTGGGTCTCCTGTTATCCAATTGCACCATCCGCCACCTTCTTCACTGCATCCCAAGGTTGAACCTTCCATGTTGAACCATTCAGTCCTTGAGTAACCATCACTGTCTCCAGCCCACTTTTGCCTTATTATAGCGACTTCAAGAACTGCATTGCTGACTCTTCCAATAGCCTACCTGTCCGTTCTGTTTCCTGTCTCATCTCTAATAAACTTATCTTCCAGCCCTCTTCAGCCACTCATTCCCATGGCTCTACCCCAAATCCTAGACCTTGTCATTTGCACTCCTCTGAAATCTCAGTTCCAAATTATCTGATCCCCAAACCCTACTCCTTTTTACGGTACTCCATCTTCCCCCAGCATCATGACCACTGGTTGTCCTAGCTCAGTTTAGCTTCCCCAGCCCACTTTTGCCATTGCTCCCTCTCACTTCTCACCTTGTCCAACTTGCCTGGCTAACTTATGTCTTTTATCAGTTAAAATAAAGACTTCCTTTGCTCTGCCCCTGCACCAAGAGCTGGAAGTGGCTGAGGAAACGTATAAGCGGGGCAACCCAGTCATTGCCGTCTCAACCCCAGCCTCAAGCAAGTCCTAGTGTGGGTCCTTCACATCCCCTCTCCCTGGCTTCTTCCTCCGCACCTTTTCGTCACCAAACCTCAAGCCCTGAGCCAAACATGAGCCATCAACTTTGCTTCTTTCTCCAGATCTTCGGGAGCCATCCCACCCCATCTCTGCTCCACACGCTCATCCCTGTCACCCCGCAAGATGACCAAGACCATTCACTCTGGCCATTCAGGAGTTCCAGCCTCTGTAGTACCACTAAGCCACTCTTCTGCCACCTTTTCCCGAATTCTCTAGCTTCCCTGACGATGGATGATCCCAGAGAGACAGAAAATGAACTGTGTTGCAGACGTGAATCTCTTTTTCTCTCGTTAAATTGACTATTAAAATATTTCATTGTGCTTTCTGCCCGAGTAGGATAAGCCTCTTGATATGCTATTATTTCACCCAACAAAAGGCTAGGCATTCCCCCACACTGCTCCCCCACAGTCTATTCATCCGATTGTCTACTGATTCCAAGTATGATGACCCAGAGAAGAGAAATAAAATAGGATTTGGAGCCCTTATTGTATTGTGTGTTTATTTGGGATTCACAAAGAGTAATTGTTCGACTGAATCAGTAAAAAATAAGATACTCAGTCTTATTCTCCTGTGATCATTGGACGATCTGAATCAATGGCGTGGGTGGACAATTATGTGTGGATGGGGAAAGGAATGAAGAAGGCCACTTTTTAATCAACTTCAAGTCTTTGCCTTTCCCAAGACAATGTTTGAAAAGGGGTACTAAGCATGGTTTTCCCAGCTTAAATTTTCAACAATTCAAAGTTGTTGCCTTTTTCCATATTGCCAAAACCAAAGGAATAAAAAAAAAGAAAAAAAAACTGGGAAGAAAATTTCATTTTAATTTACATAGAGCACTTACCATCTGCCCCAGAATCACACAAATGATTTCTCTCGGTACTGGCAATCACCCTACTCACAGACTAGGCAGTATTTTAGCATCATCACAGCATACTGAGGAAGCAGAAGAAATTGACCCCGAGGTGAAATGAGAAATCAGCCCAAGGTCTTCAGCCTACCAAGCAGGGCAGCTCCCAACCAGACCTGGCCAGTCCTGAGCAGGCATCTAAGGATGTCCCACACCATCTATTTCCCTCCCCCAGACTACATCCTCAGATTTTATTGTCTTCCTGCCCTTTGGGGAAGTTCAAGGGGAAGTGAGATGAAAAGAATCAAGTGAAATCAAGTTTCTTTGAGAGGATTTTAAAAAACGGACTAAGTCTTGCAAACGGGACTGGCTTCTTCAGGGAGAGACAGCACAGGCAAATTTGGCTGGTAGAGAAGGCCCATTTTTTTTAATGTAACAGTTTTACGAATTCTTGGCGAATTACATACATGCATACAATGTCTTTTGATGGTTCTCACCATCTAATCCTTCCCTGTGCTGGCTAGTTTCAGGTCAACTTGACACAAGCTGGAGTCACTGGAGAGGAGGGGGCCTCAATTGAGAAAATGCCTCCATGTAATCAGGCTGTAGGCAAGCCCGTGGGGCATTTTCTTAATCAGTAATGGGTGGGGAAGAGCCTGGCCCATTGTGACTGCTGCCATCCCTGGGCTGTTGGTTCTATGTTCAATAAGAAAACAAGTCATGGGGAGCAAGCCAGGAGGCAGTACCCCTCCATGGCCTCTGCATCAGCTCCTGCCTCCAGGTTGCTGCCATTTGAGTTCCTATTCTGACTTCCTTCGATGATAAACAGTGATATGGAAGAGTAAGCCATAAAACCTTTTCCTCCCTAAGCTGCTTTGGTTATTATTGCCTTGTTTCATCTTAACAATAACAACCCTAACTAAGACTTTCTCCCTAACTCCTCCCAGTTCTACCCTACCCCCTCACACACACCCTCCCACCTCCACATTGTCTTTTTGTTTTAACAACTCACTGAGTCAGTTCTGTGCTGCCCATATATACATAGGTGTGAGGCTATCCACTATAGTCAATCTACCAAGGGACCACATCCTTTAAGACCGACTCCCTGCACCTACAGCCATCTACAGTCAACAGCTCCTAGTTAGGGATGGGGACCCATGAGCCGCTCCCCTCCTCCATGCTACAATGCTCATTGGCTTGACCCCATGCAGGTTTCCTGAAGGTCACCAATGAAGTACCACTTTTCTAGTTCTGATCTTCTAACCTGTGGGCAAAGACTGGGTGGTCTCTGTCTCTAAGAAGCTGAGAGAAGCCAGGGTTTGATGCAGACTCTCCTTGCTGTGTGATTCTTTCTGATGGGTACCCTCACTGAGCATCAGATCTCTGAAGGTGCAATGGGAATGGCAGACACCTCAAAATCATATTGGTACACGCGTTCACCAAAGGACACTATCAAACTTCAAATGCAACGTGAGAGATTGAATATGCAAATCAAGCCCATATAAAAAATAGAATTTTAATAGGCAGTCTAAAGACAGCCAAGAAAACCAAATCAGTGATCAGCCCAGAAAGCTAGACTTTCAGAAAGAGAAATGAACTAGCCAAGGAGGCAAATAAAAAGCCTTGTAACAATTCACCAAAATGGGATGCATATGACTGGTAACTAACAGATATGCCTGTGGGAGCCCATGGATGTGGATTCAGTCTACCTTGACCAAGGTCAGAGAGTTCGGGCCTCTTCTTGCTTCTTCAAGGGTATTGACAGGAGGTTTGACCCAAAGTGTGACTGCTAATAGGATGTTTTGACCTAGGGTATTGTTACTTGAGGTTTTGGATATTGAGAAGGTGATCCCTTTGTTTGTTCCTTGTGTCATGGTAAAGAAGTCTTTGGCCCCCCTCCGCCCCTGGATTGGGGTAAATAAAGCCTATGAGAAATAATTGTGGGCAGATTCGGGATTCACTGTGTTGCCCTCCTGCGTCTATCCTGCGGCTCTGCCTTTTCTTTTGTATCTCTGTCGTTTCTGTCTGCCATTTCTTAATCCTCACGCTTCCTTCCAAGCACAGACAAATAAACCAGGTGGGACCCGGCTGATGTTGTCACCTGGATATGGTATATACCTTGAACCCAAAGGGAGAGCTGAATGAACAATGTCAGCCAAGCATTTCAGAGTGCTACTCCCTGACTCCACCTCCAGGCAGAGAACCCTGGAAGACCTCTTTTTGTCCCCACTCTGAAGCTTCAGCCTCCTCATTTGCTTTGAGTCTCTTCCTGACTCCAATGACCAATTCCTTTGCTACAGTCTTTAACTGTAAAAACAACACGTGATCAGGCTCAGGATAGTTGGTTTGGGGTTTGGGGGGTGTGTATGTACAAAGCCACCAGCAGAGGCCAAAGAACAACCTTTGGTGTTGTCAGTTTCTGGCTACCTTTCTTTGAAATCGGATCTTTCATTGATCTGGAACTCCAAGTAGCACCAGGGACACTCCACCTCCCTAAGGTTGGGATTTTAAGTGTGGACCACCACACCCAACTTATTACTTAAGTCATGGGGGTTAAACTCAGACCCTTATGGTCATAAGGTATACACTTCACCAACTCATCTATCTCTCAGCATCGAGCTCAGGATGTTTTTGAGATGAGAGGCAAGAAAATTGGCACAGGTCAGGTAATAGACAGGCAGTGGAAGCATGTACTCTCACGAATTCTGGGAGATTCGCTTTCAGACTGGAGAATCCGTGTCTCACACCCATCTGCTTCCTGCACGCATCGTAGTGTATCTCCAAAAGCCCTCTCTCTCAAAAGGTCATGTTCACTCACCCAGCATTCAGCTAGAGGACTGTCTCCTTGAACAGAAGTGTTTTTAGGCCATTTGTTCGTGAGCTCTGGCTATAATTTCCATCCACAAACTGAATGGTCATCAACAACCCCAGTGCGCCAAAAATGTCTTTCCAGTTCCCCAACCGATAACGTGAAATCTCACCCATGGACACGGCTTCAACCACAATTAAAAAGTTAATAAAACAGTAGAATCTCGATATTTTTTAACTACGTCTGAAAGCAAACACAGCAAAATGCTAACAACATTTGAGATCTCTAGATAATGGTATTATAGGTGATTTTATTTTCCTTGATAAATGTCTGTCATTTCTAAGCCTTTAATAATGAACAAAAACTTTTCTTATTAAAAATACTCCTTAGAAATTTAATCTCTGGGATGTTCAATCAATTCAAACCTGTCAGTCATGTATTGCCTGTCATGAATTTAGAGTTTCTTAATGGGGTAAAATGCACATGACCTGGCGTGAGTGCTATACAGAAGGGTCAAAAGCACAGGGACGGGGTTGCCCAAACGCTTTGCCACATGGCTGAAGACAGCCTCACTGACAGTCCAGAACTAACTCAAACACTCTCCCCACCACTGGCCCTGCAGATGTAGGAGACGGTGGACAGAGTTCAGCTCAGCAGTAGCATGAGATGAGGGAGACACAATGAACCTCAATGTTTCTGTGGGAGCCATCCATACAATTTTCTAAAGAAATCACTGACAGGTTTGAAATGCAAACAGGAAAATTCAGAACTATGGGACTGATGCAGTCCTGACCAGACTGTGTGGTCAGTGCCTGAAATTAGAGCATCATCAGTGTGGTGTGTGTCTGTCTGTGTGTCTGTGTGTGTATGTGTGCCTGTGTGTGTGTGTGTCTGTCTGTCTGTCTGTGTGTATGTGTGTCTGTCTGTGTATGTGTGTCTATCTGTGTGTCTGTGTGTTTCTGTCTGTCTGTGTCTTTGTGTGCGTGTGTGTGTGTGTGTGTGTGTGTGTGTGTGTGCGCGCGCGCACGCGCGTGTGTGTATGAAACAGTGCTGAAAAAAGAAAGGAAGTGACATGATTCTGGGTGCTGTCCCTTCTCCCCTCAGAAGGAAGGGGTCTACATTGACAACTCTGCCCCGAGTTCACTAAACCTTCTGCTCTGAAGACACGATGTATTTACTGGTGTCTATACTTTCTTGGCCAAAATAACAAGAATCTGTCTACTTGGCTCTTCAGGACTTGGTCTTTCAAACGTTCTTCTGTTTGTATAGCTGGAACTGGAGGATTTGACAGAGATCTCCTCCCAGGACTTATTTCTCTTATGATGAGTTACACAGGCCTGACACGTAGGATGGATACTCAAACAATTCTGGCTCCCAAAAAAAAAAAAATCCAGAATTATATCATCTGGCAGAATAGCAACACTTGAGGAACACCAAAGGCAGGTCTCTTTTTATTATTATATTAACACTTATTAAGAAAAATTGCCTAAAGCTTATAATAAAACAAGGTGACTGATGTATACCCTTTCAATATCGCTGTTCAACAGATTAACCAGAACATTATTTAATTACCTGGGACTTTGACTGATTTTTGCCATTCATGATTTGATCAGGGAATAGATGTGAAAGCATGTTAGCTTGTAAATTTTTGCCCCAAAGGTTACAATTTTTTTTTGTCCTAAAAGACTTTACCTAGTGGTGTATATATAAGCAAGTTTAATACCATATTCCTTTAACTAATTCCTTAAATAAGCCTCCATTTCTCAAATTCTTTCTGAGTCTAATGTGCCCTCTTAGTAACTCCTTCAGCCCAGGGTTTGAGTCAAATATTAGTCTGTGTTCATTTTCTTCTGTATTGTCTTAGTTCGCATTACTACTGCTTCAGCGAAACACCATGACAAAGTAATTGGGGAGGAAAGGGTTTATTTGGCTTACATGTCCACAGCACTGTTCATCATCAAAAAAAGTGAAGACAGGAACTCAAACAGGACAGGAACCTGGAGTTAGGAGCTGATGCAGAGGCCATGGACAGGTGCTTCTTGTTGGTTTGCTTCCCATGGCTTGCTCAACCTACTTTCCTATAGAACTTAGGACCAACAGCCCAAGATGACACCACCCACAGTGGGCTGAACCCTCCCCCATCGATCACTAATTAAGACAACACCCTACAACCTTGCCTGCAGCCCCATTCTATGAAGAAGTTTTCTTAATTGAGCTTCCCTCCTCTCAGACATCGTTAGCCTGTGTCAAGTTGACATAAAACAACCCGGCACATGTACCAATGGCATTTTAACTTTTTAACTTGTTCCCCATTTTGCAGATGAGGAAGCCTATGATGTAAGGAGAACAGAAAGACAGGAAGACCTGGACATTAGCCCTGCCCTAAATTCTTTCCTAAGCTCCAAACCCAATAGCTTTATAGCCACGGTCAAGCCACTTTCTCTGTGCTTCGTCTCCTCACATGTAAACTGGAGAGAGTGGAATCTGGGATGACTGCAGTCTCTTCCGTGTCCAGTATTCTACAGCAAAGCCAACTATTTGAAGAAAAATAATAATGAGAACTGTTGTAGGGGCCGCACAGACTCCAAAAATAACCACACAGAAACTGTATTAATTAAATCACTGCTTGACCAATCACTATAGCATATTCCTAGCAAGCATTTATATATTAGATAAAGTAGATATAAATATTGTAACTGTAATTCTTGCTTGATACCTGTTTTGTTACATGTAGTTTTACTATTTTAAAGTTAACACCTTTCTTTTTATTTAAACAGGAAAGGGGAAATGGTGTGGGAAGTCCTTCTGTTGCTTTGATTGGTTCATGAATACAGAAGCTGCTTTCAGCCAATGGCTTAATAGAATATAGCCAGGCTGGAAGAAATAGAGAGAGAGAAAATAGGCGGAGTCAAGGAGACACCATGGAGCCACCAGAGGGAAAAGACGCGAGTTGTCAGCTGGAACCTTGCCTGTAGGCCACAAACCTCATGGTAAAATATAAAATAATAAAAATGGGTTAATCAAAGATATTAGAGCTAGCTAGCAATACGATTAAGTGATTGGTCAAGTAGTTACTTAAATAATATAATTTCTATGTGATTATTTTAGAGCTGAACAGCCGGGAACAGCCAAGTGGCCTCCTACTACAGAGACCAGTAGAGATTTCTCTTCAATTCCTCTTTCCATTTCACCCCCACCTTAATGGTAATGAGACTTCATGTACAGGGCCTTTTTTTCCTAGGCCAAGCCCACAGTCCTGAGTGTCATCTCCCCATCAATACCTATCTATCTCCATTCATCAAGAAAACTTTCTAGGTAACAAGCTGTAAGTAATCAATGCTGTGGATAAAAGTGTTTGCGCACTCAAGTGTGAGCATGTGCACCACACACACACACACACACACACACACACACACACACGTCTCAATTCATTTTCCAGGAAGGAAAAAAATTATCATTCAAGTGATAGAACTACCAACAAACCAAGAGCATGCAGGGTAGCATTGTGAGCATAGGGGAATCTTAATAGTCCCATGTCTCATGTGTTAACAAACTGGGCATGGTGACACAGGCTTCCAACTCCAGCTTTTAGAAGGAGGAAGATAGGAGACCAGAAGTTCGAGGTCCTTCTTGGCTGAATAATAAGAGTGAGCATAGCCATGGCGGCATGAGACCATGTTTGAGAAATATATGTGTTTGGCAGAATGAATCAGAGCAGTGTATTGACCAGACCCAATCCCCAGGGTTACACCAGCTGTTTCATATCCTGAACATCACCCTCGTGTCTTCAGCTTGATTCTGAAGGTCTCATCTGCTTCCAAATACACCCAATAGTGACAAAACCTCTGCATCTGCAGTATGTCAATCACTTTCAAGTCTAGAATGTACCATCTGCACTTGAACACTACTGTTGATTAAAATGATTAGTCTTGATTCTCATCATTGTTCCTTTAATTGAAAATAGATGCTTTATGGGTTTTCCTTTTCACTTATTAATCTGGACTAATGTTTCAGTGCTGAGTATTTTTTCAATGGCAAAAAAAGAGTTAAAAAATGAAAAGAGCCAATGCAGAGCCTACATGAAGGATAACGAATGAGCCTCCATCCTGATTCTGCCAGTGGCACTTGTGTTTTTAATGTCCTATTTCCCTCCTCCTTGGCAATTAAGAGACAAGTATCTTTGCCAAAGAAGGGTGCACACATGTGCATCTTAGAGCAAAGGAAGCAAAGGGACCTGTGGACCAGTTTGCCATCGCTAATATGCCCTCCACAATGCATACCTAGGCTTCTGGAGGCGTATCTAGACATAGCTATTCCTAAAGGCAACAATGAACCTTCTCACCATCAGATCTCAAGGGAATGCCATGGGCTAGTATAGACACCATGTAAGTGGTCACAGATGCATGCAGATCTGTTACTCCTGCCCTGAACCACTTTTTTTTAATTCTATGTTTGGGCTAGGAGCAGTAAAATCAGAAACTCTCAAGCTTAGGAAACTCTCCAGGAATTCTAAGACACAACCAGAAGTCCAAACTCCAGTAAAAAGAAGTGTCCATCAAAGCTTTGTGCATAGAAGAAACCCGATACAAGCCAGATGGGGTGGTACATGCCAGTAATCCCAGCAGTCAGAAGGCTGAGGCAAGAGGCTGGTAACCTTGACATTAACCTGAGCTACAATGTAGCAAGAGTCTGTGTAAGAAAAATAAAAGGGGAGGAAGGGAAGGCGGAGGGAGAGAGTGGAAGAGAGAAAGAAACAAAATTAACAACTTAAGTCTTATTGATTGGTTGTGACTGATTAAATTCTAATTCAGACACACAATTAGGACGCTGTCTCGTATACTTTTGTTTAAAAAATGGAAAGAAAGAAAAGGCACAGTGATTAGCTTTGGGAATTGGAGGGAACATAAAAACATTATAGAACTAGACAATTATTGATTATAAAATAGACAAATTGAAACTTTGTAACCAACAAATGTTGTACACAATAATGTAATATCCACTTTAACAATAATTAGTTGCACTATTCATAATGTCTTTATTATATTTTAAAGGAGATTATAAGACACCTTCTCACAGGGATCTCCAGTATTCAGATCAGTGGTTTCCAAAATATGGTTCCAAGATCAATAACACTAGGGACCATCACCTGGGAACTTGCTTGAAATGAAGACTTTGAGTCACACCTCAGACCCACCAAATCAGAAGCTTTAGGATGAGCCCCGAGTGTCCATTTGAACAATCTTGTCAGGAGTCTCTGATACATGTTCAGATTTAAAGAACACTCAGACATGTGATTGCCAAAACAGAGGGATAATTATAATGAACAGTTAAAATAAATTACTCATAACTAGGCAGTAACATGTTAATAAATAACCTAAAAACACCAACTGGAAAATATGTTCAAAAACTTGTTTTTGAGTGTTAATGAATACTACATGATGTGTGTATGTGTGTGTACACCCATGTATGTGAAGACAATGCATGTTGTTGGAGATACAGACACCCTCTAACCAGAATCTTCCAAGTAGGCTGATGAACAGCAAAAAGCTGGGAATCCACCAGTCTCTGTCTCCCAGCTCTGGGATTACCAGCACCCACCACCACACTTAGGTATTTAACATGGGTTTCAAGGGTCAAACTCAAGCCTTTATACTTTTTGACTGAACTATTAGCCCAGCCTCCAAAGTTGTTATTGTAATATATAGATTCTTTAAATATATGTAAAATTAGCATATTTTAGTGATATTCAATAGAATATGAGGAATAAATAATAAGGAAAGATAGTTTTTCTATATTTGTGGAAATATACTGACTTGTATAGACAGGAATTCTCAATTTTGTTGTGGAAACCTGATTGCCACATATAAAAAACATAAAAGTTAGCATTTATGACACCCATAAAAATGAACCCAAAATAGAGTAAATTCTTAAACACAAGACATAAAACTATAAAACCAGTAGAAGAGAACATAATAGGAAATCATCACACCATTGACCTTGGCGATGGTTTCTTAGACATGACGCAAAGAATAGAGGTAATAATTAAATAGGCTCAGCAAGTTGCATTCATATGTACACATGTAATATGTATATGTATTTAGTGTATACGTGTAATGTTACATATATGTAACAATAATTAAAGAAGAGATCATGAATTTGCGAGGGAGTGTGTAGAACAGGGAAGGAGTTAGATGAGGGAGATGGACAGAGGGAAATAATGTAAATACAATATTCCTGGATGAAATTCTCAAAAAAAGAAAAAGAAAACAAATGTTAAAAAAAATAGTGACGATGTAGAACCATCCTAAATGTCCATTGTCAGAAGAATAGAAAAGAAAATGTGATGTGTGTTGTCAAAATCCTTTTAATTAAGGAAATCCCCATACACAAATGAAGGATATTATGCTAAGTGAAAAACTATGTGTTTCTCCTTAACAGGTAGTATCTAAAAATAGTTCAATGGGTTGCCAAGGGAGAGAGGGAGAAGGGAAGAGGCAGTCACTGCTAAGTGATATAAATTCTCAGTCGTAGGAGGTAAATAAATTCTAGTAATGTGCAGAACAGTATTATGCTTGGTGTCAACCATACCGTATCATCACTTAAGATTGTTTAAGGGATAAGCCCCATATTATATATCCTTATGACAATACAAGGAAAAGGTTACTGTGTCCTGTGTTCAGATGAGTACCCCCACTGCACCCACTATTGATGAGTGTTCCTGGTCTCCATGATGGTGCTGTTGGGAGAATCTGTAGACTTTTAGGGAGTGGAGTTTATGTCCTTAGGGTCATTTCCTTAAATGGGATTTGGGATTCCTGGTGCCTTTCTTCCTTTCTACTTCCTGAAATTTGTTCTGGCCTATATTCCCATCAGTGCAAGCCACCTGTTAGCCAATGGTCCATAGCAAGAAGAAACTAATCTTGGATTGCAACCTCCAGAACAATAAGCAAAAACAACCTTTTATCTTTAGAGGTTAATTGTTTCTGGTATTATGTTATAGTAATACAAAGTTAAAATACCTTACCTATAATAAAATACCTATCAATTCTACTTCCAGATATATATACTAATTATCTAAAGCAGGAACTCATAGATACTTGTGCACTACCGTTGACAGCAATATTATTCATAATAGTCGATAAAGGACTTAAGTGTCCATCAAAAGATGATTTGATAAATACAAATAAGCATATAAAGACATATTTAGCCATAAGCAGAAATGAAATTTTACACATTGCCGCAATGTGGATAAACCTCAAGAATGTTACACTAACTAAAGCAGACCAACACAGTAAGGCAAATACAGTAAGATTCTACCTACATGAAATGCCTAGAATAGAGGTGGCCAGGGGTTAGACAGTGTAGAGGACCGCAACCACATTCGCCATTGCAAGATGGCGCTGACATCCGGTTCCCCCGCCCGGTGAACAGGATAACGCACATGTGTTGGTAAATTTCCAACGCTGTAGTCCCTGCCTCTCCCGAGGCGTCATCTGGGATGATGGGTAGCTGACCAATCTGAGAGTGACACGTCCAAGGCGGGGATGGTTTCCTATATAAGGGTTGGGTTCGCCTCGCTCTGGGTCTCCACCATGTTGGCTTATGCTCTCGCTCTCAAGATGCATTAAAAAGCTGTTCTGCAGAAGGATCCTACGTGCCCTGCGTCGTTCTTGCTGGCGAGATAGTAGCGCGGGACATCTGGTGCCGAATCCCTCGGGATGCTGAGGGACCCTGACAACTGCTCGCACCGCCGGAGACCCCTTGGACACAAGGAGGATTCAGAACTGCAGGTCTGTATGCTCAGAGAGGTATGGCTTTTCCTGGATTTTTCGGTTTTGAGCTTGACTTGTTTCCGCATTGGGAAGGTTTTGTAGGGGCCTTGCTACCTCTTTTAGTAGTCCTCTTATTTTTCGCCAAAGACTGCTTAAAAGATGAACCCTGCCAGGCGGTTGCTGCAACGGAGGAAGTCCAGGATAGCATTTCAGAAACTGAGTACAGTGAGAGGTTAGGTGCGCGCACAGTCTCAAATAAGGAAAAAGGACCCTCCAGTGGTTTTAAGAAAATAAGAATGGGGGAGAGGACTGACTTACAAGGTCGAAAGATTTCTGGAACCAACAATAAGAAAAAAGGAAAGGACAGTAGTTTATATCCTCTGCAGGAGCTTGAAGCTCTGCAAATTGAAAGTGACCATGAAAGTGAGCATGAAAGTTCTGGCTCAGGAGAAGAGGTAGAAGAACTAGATACAGAGGAGGAGGCAGAATTAACCAGCGGTAGGGCCATGAGGTCATCCCAAAGGGCCCATCCACCTCCTTACGAGCTGCGCCCTCACCCGACTGCCCCTTCGGCGCCCCCTTATGAGGAACACCTTGGGCCAAAGACTTTTTCATTTATCCCTGACAAGGTCAAGAAAAAGCTGCACCTGGCCTTCCCCGTTTACGAAGGGGAAAATGGAAGGGTGTATGCGCCTGTGGAGTACAACCAAATAAAAGAATTAGCAGAGTCAGTTAGAAAATATGGAGTGACCGCTAATTTCACATTAGCCCAATTGGACAGATTACAGGTCCTAAGGGAAGCCTACCCATTGCTCATTAAGAGTTTACAGCTATGGGGTCTTCAAATAGCCGCTGAGAAGGTCCAGATTACAGACACTGGCCAATGCTTAGGTTCTGTTATTCTTCCTGAAAAGATTCTACCACAAAAAATAAAAATTTATAGGGACGATTTGCGAACATTAAATGATTTCCAAAAGTTGTTAGGAGATATTAATTGGCTGCGACTGTTTTTAAAAATCCCCTCTGCTGATTTGAAGCCATTGTTTGATATCTTGGAAGGGGATACTCATATTACCTCCCCTCGGGCCTTGACACCGGCAGCAGAAGCAGCCTTATTACTAGTGGAGGAATCCATTAAGGAGGCACAGCTGTGCCGTATTGATGAAACTCAACCATTTGTTCTATGTGTGTTTAAAACAAGAAAGCTACCCACTGCTGTGTTATGGCAGGATGGACCGTTACTGTGGATCCATCCACATGCTTCTCCTAACAAAAGTATTGATTGGTATCCAGCTGCTATAGCTCAAATTGCCCTTAAAGGCCTTAAAATGTCTGTTAGTCATTTTGGTAAGCATCCAGCGGTTATGATAGTTCCCTATACCTCCTTTCAGATACAAACTTTGGCCGCCACCTCTGACGATTGGGCAATTTTGGTTACCACCTTTTCAGGAAAAATTGATAATCATTACCCCAAACACCCTCTGCTGCAGTTTGCTGCATGTCATCCCATTGTGTTTCCCCGAGTTACGTCTTCTGCCCCGCTAAAAGACGGAGTGATGGTGTATACAGATGGCTCCAAAAATGGTGTAGTAGCCTATGTTGTGGATTCTAAAATATATACAAAGAACTTTTGTGCCACCTCACCCCAGGTGGTGGAATGTATGGTGGTTTTAGAGGTTCTTCAAAAATTTCATTGTCCTCTTAATATTGTTTCTGATTCTGCCTATGTGGTTAATGCTGTTAAATTATTAGAGACCGCTGGAATTATAAAACCTACTAGTACAGTGGCAGCTCTTTTCCAGAGGATACAGGACTGTTTACTAAATAGGAGAGCTCCATTTTTTATCACACACATAAGAGCACATTCGGGGCTCCCGGGCCCCATGAGTTTAGGTAATGATCTGGCTGATCGTGCTACCCAGCTTGCTGCGGTAGCTCTTGCCTCCCCGTTACAGACCGCTAAAACCTTTCATGATAATTTTCATGTTACAGCTGAAACCCTGCGTAAACGTTTTTCTCTTACCAGAAAGGAGGCTCGTGATATTGTAACCCAATGTCACAATTGTTGCCAGTTTCTCCCTGTCAGACACACTGGCGTAAACCCCAGAGGGATTGCGCCTTTGCAAATATGGCAGATGGATGTGACTCATATCACTGCCTTTGGAAAACTTCAGTATGTGCATGTGTCAATTGACACATGCTCTGGCGTTATTCATGCCACACCACTTACAGGAGAAAAAACCTCTTATGTCATTCAACATTGTCTTGAGGCATGGAGTGCTTGGGGCAAGCCCACATCTTTAAAGACGGATAATGGGCCTGCCTATACTTCTCAAAAGTTTAAACAATTTTGTGCACAGATGCAAGTCACACACATTACAGGCCTGCCTTATAACCCCCAGGGGCAAGGTATTGTAGAGCGAGCACATCGCACACTCAAATCTTATCTACTTAAACAAAAAGGGGGAATATTGAAGGAATTACCCCCGACACCAAGAGTAGCCATTGCCATGGCTCTGTTCACTATAAATGTTTTAAATCTGGATGATAATGGCCAGAATGCTGCAACACGACATAGTTCGGATCCGCAGCGGCCCAAGGATTTGGTTATATGGAAAGATGTGTTTTCTAATGAATGGAAAGGCCCGGATCCCATCCTATTGAGATCCAGGGGAGCTGTTTGTGTGTTCCCACAGGACCAGGAAAATCCATTCTGGGTGCCAGAAAGACTGACCCGAACGGTGAGGGGTGACCCACAACACGCGGACTCGCCTGAAGATTTGGCTTCTGTTCCTCCTACCATTTTGCGGATGGATGACAATGGTTATGAAGGAGCAGCGATGGGGGATACTCTCAGCCTTCCTGAAGCCAACACCAGTCAGCCATAGAGTGGCAGTGTTTCCTCGTTTTTTGTTTTTTTTTTTATTTTACAACCAATAAGACTCTGGGGCTCCCCTACCTTCTATTTATAAGCTTATTGGGTGGGGGTGGGAATGTTTGGAACAGCCCTATGCTGTGGATCAGTGTTTCTCCTCTGGATGGTCTGCTGACTCAAATCCCAAAGTCGTAGGGACAAAGTGTGGTTATTGCACAAGCGCTGGCTGCCCTGGAACAGGGAACCTCTACTGATGTGGTTATCTATGCTGAAGCAGTAAGGTTTATGCCAACCAGCTCCTGCACCCCTAGGACACCTCTGTCCATTGCACAGGATGGAGTGCTTGGCTTAGCTAGCCCTGAAGGTTGTCGAGCTAAAGAGCATCGCACAGAGAATGGCCCTCTCTGAGAGATATGTCGCCCTGCATAAGGATTTCCTGCCGTATATTCCCTTTCCCAGAAAGATGGCAGAGGGCAGGCCAGATAAGTTCCAGGTGTCATGAACCTAGGGGCAGATTCTATGCAAGCCCATTATAATGTTTTCCACTTTGGGAAGTGCGACCTCTATCTCTGCCTTCTGAGGGAGTTGCCTTTCTGCAAAGAAGTAAAAAAAAAGGGGGAGATGTAGAGGACCGCAACCACATTCGCCATTGCAAGATGGCGCTGACATCCGGTTCCCCCGCCCGGTGAACAGGATAACGCACATGTGTTGGTAAATTTCCAACACTGTAGTCCCTGCCTCTCCCGAGGCGTCATCTGGGATGATGGGTAGCTGACCAATCTGAGAGTGACACGTCCGAGGCGGGGACGGTTTCCTATATAAGGGTTGGGTTCGCCTCACTCTGGGTCTCCGCCGTGTTGGCTTATGCTCTCGCTCTCAAGATGCATTAAAAAGCTGTTCTGCAGAAGGATCCTACGTGCCCTGCGTCGTTCTTGCTGGCGAGATAGTAGCGCGGGACAAGACAGAAGGAAAAATATGGACTCACTGTTTAATGGATACAGAGTTTCTGTATGGAGCAATGAGAGCATTTCAAAAATAGAAGTCTTGCTTTACTGAATTTACTTAATGTCATTGACATATACTTGAAAGTAGATGAAATGGTGAACTTTGCCATATATACACAATAAATGTAAAATATATATTTACATACACAAAAAAGTATAAATACTTTAATATGTTCAATATGATTGTTACCTTTCCTGAGACTTATGGTCTTCAAAAATCCTTAGTTATCACTTATCAAACAGACAGGGGCCAGAACATAACTTAGCAATAAGATCACTTACTGCCAAGCCTAACAACCTGAGTTTGGTTCCCAAGACCCACACAACAAAGGAAGAAAACCAGCTGTTAGTTCTTTTCTGACCACACATGTGCCCATATGAACATTCATGTGCCTGTACATAAACACACAGATGATAGATAGATAGATAGATAGATAGATGGATAGAGATATAGTTATATAGATATATAGACACAATTTTTAAGGACGTACCATTTTCGAGCTACTTTGAGAAAAAATTGAAGAGTGACTATAATCCTTGTAGAAAATATTACGCAGGGAATAAAAATCAGTTATTATACTAGTTACTTTTGTTGCTGTAAAAACACCATGGCCAAAGTAACTTATAAAAGACTTATTGGGGTTTACAGTTCTGGAAAGAGAGTCCCTTATGGTGGGGAAGACATGAAAGACAACAACCGCATCCAAAAGACGGGTGATTGCAATTTATCTGCACATAGGAAGCAGAGATATCCAGCAGGAAATAGAAACCCTCAAAGCTTACCCCCAGTGGCATGCTTCCTTCAGCAAGGCTGCACCTCCAACAGCAGCACCACCTAGGAAGCAAATATTCAGACATATGCACCTTTGAGGTACATTTCTCATGCAAACCAAACCAGCAGCCACAACGGTCCCCTTTTATTATCTGTGTCAATCAAACTTACTAAGCCCTTCTGTGCCTATGGAAGGAACCATGCATGATGAAAACCGGACCTAGAATTCGAACTTTTTGAATTTGGACAACTTAAATATCATCAGACCTATTTTTTTCCAAAGCAAATCCTAACTGTAGCATACAAAAAAAAATTTAAAAATTTAAAAAAGAAACCTAGAACCTAAAAAGACAACTGCTCAGAGGAAGGCATTAATAGCAGAAAGCCTCCCTCTCAGCCCTACCAGGAAACCCTAGGGTACCACGGAGCACAGTGGGGACTCCATCTGAGCTCTTCGTCCTTGCAAGTGAGGACTGCAAGATTTGCTGTTATTGTTTGTCGGAGGTCACTCAGCCTTTGAGGACAAGCTGCCTGATTTAGAAGCAAGACCTTCATTCAAGGAATTTCGCGACTAGCTAGAGAGAGAGAGAGGCAGAGACAGAGAGAGAGACAGAGAGACACGCAAGGCTGAAGCAAATATAGGCCAGTCATTTTAAAGTTGTGCCTTGTGCCATCACCGCCTGGGCTTTGAAACCCACTGCCCTTTGCATAAATCTCCCCACTGAATGCAATGTTCTTTGTAGCAGAAGCTGGAGTACCCGATACGGAGAAAAAACAGCTCACGTGCATTCTCATCAAATCTCATACTAATTTTTCGTTGGTTCTCTTTAGGAAATTTTTTAAGAAAGAGTAGTCTTGGCTAGCCTGGAACCTGCTACATAGAATATGCTGACCTAGAACTTGGAGATATCTGCTGCCTCTGCCCCTGCCCCCAGAGACTGGAATTAAAGACGTGTGCTACCACATCCAACCCAAACTTATAAATTTATTATTCTCTCATTAAAACAGAAATACAAATAGGCTGGCATTGTGGCTAAGAAAAATTGTTTAGGATCAAATATCATTATGTAATTTAAAAATACAATGAAGAAATTCAGAAAGCAAATATGCGAGTATTAGCTGTAATTTCCATTATTTATCTATTCCGTGCTTTGAATGATAAAATTTGTATCGCTTTTATGTAACTCCAAAGCTTTATTTTTAAATACTTACTAAGGAACATTTCAAATGTGCAAAATAAGTTCTGTTCATTCTGTCTAATGCCTGATTTAGCAGTGCCACTGACTGATGGACGATAACTCAACTCTTCCCCAATGTCAAGACCAAGGATCCGAGAGTTTGAATTCTGAATACCTACAGAACTTCCTTCTGGGGCAGAGCCTACCAAAGGAACATCCTTCAGGACACCATCCCACAACTTGAGCCTGGGAGCCGAATGAGTCAGCACCTCACAGTCACCCTGTTAGGTACATCTCAGTGGTACATGCACTTCCCAGACATCTTGATCTATGTTTTGAATCTTGTTTAAGGATCTCAAACAGAAATAGAGTCAGGCCTCCAGCAGAGCTCAGATCAGATGAAACAGAGCTTCGTTCCCCACTCTATCTCCATCTCCATCTGTCATCACCTCTGGACCAACAAGGGCATCTTGCCCAGTACCTAAAAACAAAACTAAGGAGGATGCAGCCCTAGTCCTGCTGGGAAGGTCTGGACTCTAATAGGGAAACAATCACAAATAAACTAGCATTTCAGAAGATATTCAACACCACAAAAATTGACTAAATTGTAGACACTGTGGGACTTCAGACTACATGGAAGTCTGCTAGTATTTAGAAAAGGTAGCAAATGAGAAAGCTCCTGAGTTAAACAGTAAAGAATGCCTTTAAAAAAAAAATAAAATGGGTGAGTGATGAGAAGGGAAGGTCTTCCAGGTAGGGGAAACCGAGTGAGTGAAATTGAAACTGGAAACAGCAACCTACATGGAACCAAGAGAAATCTGATTGAGGTTTGAGGGTTAGAAACAGATACCGAGGCCAAGCCATGAAGGGTCTTCAATTCCAAACCTTTCTTTCTCTGTCGTGCTTCATACTAATCTGACCTGGTCACTCATAGAGAGTAAAGGCAGATGCCTGGCCTGCCTCATCATTACATAACCCAGCATCACTAATTTCCCTAATTCCATACAAAACCCTATCTGTTGATGGAAGCTGTATGGGAAGCTGTTTTGAGGAGGAGCGAGGTTACATCTGAGCACACAAAAAGCTCAGTGACTGATTGGTGATGTCACAGAAGGAAAACCAGAGAGCCGCTGAAGTAAGAATAGCAGTTATACTCTATGTGTTTGTCGTGATGAACAGTGCCAACTGCGCGTTATCCAAAAGGCATGATGATGGCTGAGAAATTCAGGCATTGCGGTTGCCTAATAGGGAAATCGTTGAGGAGAGAAAGCCTTTTAGAGGTCTGCTATTTACCAGGTCGTACCCACTCTGTCTATACTTGACAGCAACCCCGAAAGAATGGTCTTACCCAGCGACCAAGTGAGACTATCAGCTACTGCATTAGTTACCTCTCATGTGGCTGCCATAAAATGCCTGACAGAACCAACTGAAGGAAAAAAGGAAGGAAGGGATTGTTTTGGCTCATGATTTGAGGGCTGAGGATCCAGTCTATCATGACAAGAAAGTCAGGGCAGCGGGAACTTGAGGTGGCTGGTCTTGAGATATCAGTAGTCAAGGAGAGACTGATATAGTTTTCTTCTTTTTATTCAGTTCAAGACCACAACCTAGAAAATGATGCTATGTAGGTTAGGTGGATCCTCCCACCTCAATTAACTTAATCAAGATATTTTCTCATAGGCATACTCAGAAACTAGCCTAATCTAGGTAATCTCTCATAGGTATGCCCAGAAGGATGTCTCCTAGGTGACTTTGGAGCCTATCAAGTTGATGAGCAATATTATTAACCATCAGAGATAGTAGCATCTGACTTTAGCAGTAAAAAGTGCTGTAGTTGATTAGTAATGTCTGCCGTGGAATCAGAAGTGAGAAACAGTGCTATGCCTGCTGCATATTTACTGTGCCCACCTTTACTCAAGGGAGGCATACGAAAAGTAGTTCAGGCATTAGAAACAATTCAAGCAGGAAGCTAAGAATTATAGTTTGGTTTCAGTAGGCTTGGTTTGGTTTAGAAAGGACGTGGGTTGTTTTTGCAATTTACATAACCAAGAAAACACATATTCATTCAATGTAAAATACCAGTTCAGAAATGGACATTCTGTCCCAGAATAAACTCGAAGCAGGAACACAAAGCTCCTAATCACAGGGTTCTGGAAGTTAAAAACTTTTGATCACAGCAGTTTTGTTCATCATACTTACCCACGGCTTGCGAACTTCTACCCACGCCTGCCAATTGTACGCGGTGCGAATCAGGCTCTGCAAGCATCCTCTCATCCTAGCCCTGAGGGTCTGGTCACACGTCTTCCCTCCTATTGGAAGCCCTTCATCTCCTTGGGAAGATGGAATATATCAGCAGAGAGAGCAGGGGTTTTTTTTCTTCTTCTTTTGATTCTTCCTGTTAATGCAAACAAGTGACCCACAGTACAGGAGCTTTCCTATCTGCAAACACCCCAGGGTGCTTCAGGAAAAAAAAATCAATCCAGCCAAAACTATAAAATATAAATTCACCTGATCCAAGCACAGGGTGACTAGAGATTTCTCTCCCTACCTCCACAGTACATTACGTCCATACAAATGACTGTGCAAACTGCACCAATTACCAGAGCTCCCAGATAAATCTCAATGTCAGAGGGATTTTCAGGAAAGAGAAAGTAAATAAAATGCATCTTTCAAGAGGCCTCTTTATATCCGAGAGGCCCGGCTGAGCACAGTCAGACAAAGGCAGATTCAGGCATGAAATTTAGCACCTTCCCTTGGTGATTCTGTCACTCTCAGAGACACGCAGCCCCCCCCCCCCCCCCGTCCCAGAGGTCTTTCCTAATCTGGATTTGTGTGCTGTGCTTCTGTTATTGTGGGGAAAAAAATGGATTGTGCTGTTTGGGAGCAGGCAGCGTGCAGGGGCAGATCTCCTGCATTTTTATATACACAAAATGTTTGCTTTCCTTCTTATCAAATTTTTTTTTTAATTTTAGTGTTGAAACTTCACAGAACACAAGAAAACAAGAAAAAGAACTTGGAGATCACCTCTCCGTCCTCTTAACCTCAATAACACTGCTTGGCAGTCTAGTCCCAGTCCTATTAGAGGTTATTGAGGGATCAGCTGGTGCCTACAGGACAAGAGGACTCCTGGGGTACCCCTTATATGCTGGTACTCATCTCAGTTCTCCATGTTTTTCCCTTTTACCTTCTCGGGGCTCTCAGCTCCCCACGGGTGCCACTTAGCATTCAAGGTGACTCTTCTTTGTCCTCTAGAAATGGCCTCACCATTACCATCAGAGGTTATTTCTCCTAAGGGGTTCTCGGTGCAGGATGCAGTTAGGTTGATCAAGAAAGATTAACTGTCAGGTATATAACTGTGCGAATTCACCGAAATTGACTTGGGAAATTATGAGTCAGGTATGGTGGCAATTACATGAGAGGCTGAAACAGGAGGATCGCAGGTTCAAGATCAGCCTGAGCCACATTATGAGACCATGTCTCAAAAGACAAAAGAAAGGAAGGAAGAAAGAATGGAAGGGAGGAAGAAAGGAGGAAGGAAGGAAGGAAGGAAAAAAGGAAGGAAAAAAGGAAGGAAGGAAGGAAGGAAGGAAGGAAGGAAGGAAGGAAAAAAGGAAGAAAGGGAGAGAGAAAAGAGAAAATTACCAGGCAATTTTCCTCTAATTATACAATGCTGTATAATAAGCATGCCAAAAATTGTCCCCATTATCTCCTCAGATCATTTCCTAAAAATAAAATTGCTTGGTCAAAGGCTATGAACATTGTCAGGGCTCCTGAGTCATCTTGTCCAGAGGCCCCTAAAATATTTGAGTAAGATTTGCATCCACCAGCATCAGGGAGGTACCTATGGGTCCTATAGAAAATGCAAAAATGATACATGTCTGTAAAAATATGTGCTCGGGTATGCCAGATTTAGGGGCAGTGCTGTGGTTCTTGTTTGGCATCGGGTATTTCTCACAGGCAAAAATCTGGGGACTGCGAATCAGGCAAAGAGGCAGAACTGAGTTCTTCCTCACACTCCTTGGGCCCTCGTCTCCATCATGAGCTTTTGTCTCGCTCAGTGCTTTGCCTTCGGATCTATTTGTGCCCATGAATCTCACTAGCCCACTGCCTTACAGTGTCATGCAGACTCAACCCTGCAGAACAGCTCTTCCAAGATCATTCAGCATGAAAACAAAGTCTGGATCACAGAGCAGGTACCCTTAACCTCCCCGCTTGGCAGCTTCTCCATCGGCAAAACTTCCTTCTTGGAGAGGAAAACCTGAGTTATGAATCAGTCGTCGCCAGAACTGATGCAGCTGTCATTGCTAGAACCAAAACAAGTAATGGCTTCTCCCTACACAGAAGCGGAGACCGGAAAGATCTGCTACCCTCAGCCCATGCATTCAAGTCACTGCTCCCTGGCTTCAATCACATGCGTCTACTGAAACTGAAATCGTTATTGATCCAGACTGTTCTCTACACTGGCTCTGATCAACCATAGCCTAGCAGTGGCCTTCTTCATCAACTCTTGCTGGCTCATATTTACACTGGGAAATTAGAAGTTAAAGTAAAAGCAGATAGAGATGGACTTTAATTAAATTGAGCAAAGGCACGGGGTATAAAGAATGTAAAAGAGTATGGGGGTGCTGGGCTCCTGGGTGTCTAGGGAATTTGCACCTCCCCCCTCCCCACCATCTCTGTGGTCTACGAATGTGCCTGTGAACTCCACCGGGATGGAAGCCATGTCTGTCACTCACCACGCTGCTCTCTGTTAGGGAAGTGATTGATGGAGAGGCCGTGGTAAATTGTTCTGTGTCTGATGTTTTTCTGCATGAGGAGTTCAGAGGAAGGCAGCCTCACAGTTGGCCTCACAACTGATTTAGGTTCCATTCTGCTTCCATCCACAGGCAGCTTATTGACCTTCCCCTTCATAGGCTGACAATCCACATAGCAACTTCTTCAAGGCACACAACATGGTAAAAAGAACAGAATTGTTCCAGGTTTTCCTATTGTGCCTGCACCTTTCCTTAGAAGCACCTATCTTTCCTATTGTGTATTCCAGCTTATGCCTGCATGTACACTCGATAAGGAGGAGATGGGGTACCACACTGATTCTTTGTAGAAATGCCATGAATTTTCACTGTGGCCAAATTTGCACCCCATGGACTAGAGAGATGGTTCAGCAATCAAAGAGATTGCACCAAGTGTGAGGATCAGAGCTGGGATGCCCAAAACAGATATAAATACTGAGTGTCTATGACAGCCTGCCTACATTTTCAGCCTTGGAAAGTGGAGACGGGAGAACCCAGAGCCAGCTGGCTAGCAAGATTAACCATACTGATATACTGCTTCCTCCCTCTCTCTCTCTCTCTCTCTTGCTCGCTCTCGCTCTCTCTCTCTCTCTCTCACAAACACACACACACACACACACACCTCTCTCTCTCACACACACACACACACACACATACACGCACACGCACGAGAGAGAAAGAAAAAGAGAGAGAGAGAGACTACATGAACACAAGACAAAAATGGAAAAGAAGAAAACATTCTTATGGAAATACAATGCATATTCTATGGAAAAGGAAAGAGCACCACGTCTGCTTAGTCAGCACCCCGTTTTCCCGACATGCACTCTGAAAAAGAAAGAAATGTCTTTCTTTCTTTCAGATGACATGACACATAGCAAGTACTCAGAGAAAGCTGATTAGACGAACCAATGAGCACCTGAGCTCTGTAAAGGTGGGCAGGGGAGTATAGACTGGGCATCACGGCCAAAGAAGGAAAGAGAGGTTGGATGAATGGGGCGGCATCTGCTTTTATGTTTTTGCAGAGGATTTGCGGTTGATGGTGAGAATAAAGGCTAGAACGTGGTAGTAATGTAACTCATGAGCATCCTCATGATACTCCAGGTAAAAGGAGATGGCTGGGAGTTCGTGACTCTGCTCACAAGAGCCCAGAGACAATGGAGCATGAGGCTGGTAGGGTTCTTTGCTCAGCAGTATTCTGCCTATGTGCAACTGGAAACTTCATGGCCATTCAGAAGGAGTTCCTTTGTCACAGAGAGTCTACAGTGTCCTCGTGCAGGACAATGGGGAAGACTCTCGGGTGTCTGGTCAGGCATACACTCACTAAGTTATGCAGGGGCCAGCAGGGAAGAGAAGAGGCCAGCTGTTGGGACCTGAGATAATACTCAAAAGTCCAAAGACTATTTGAAGGGTGCAAATGCTAACTGTCCAACCGTAGGTGCTTGAGCTAGCAGCATCTGCTCTTCACAGGCTGGTGACAAACCAGAGAATATTCTTTTCCCGCACCGAAGGATGCTGGCTAACCAGCTTGTCAGAGCAAGTGACGCAGCCAAAGGGAAGCCAACCTAAGACTGCATGGTAGGAATTTAAGCAGTGGGTCTTTAAAGATGGAAGGAAGGGGGCCACTAGCAACCAAGTCTTCCACCACCTCGAACCATACCTACAAATGGGCCTTCCCATTCTCTCATTGGTTGAAGCAGTCTCCTCTACTCCCTGGGCCTTAATTTCCTCAGTTAGAAGAGAAGAGGGCCCCAGGCTCAAGGACCTTCCACACCTGGGTGCTGTTATTAGCTGCAGAATTTATGAACAAAAAAGGGGTTGTATTCATTACTTGTCTCATTTTTGCAACAAAATACATGACAAGCGCAGGTATATTCCTATTGCCTGGTAAAGTACCAGCAATACATTAGCTGCTTCATAGATGCCACTTTAGACAAAACAAAAGTATAAGCCCTGCAGAGACTGTCTGCCTCTTGGGCTTCAGGAATCTCGGTGGCCTGTTTCAGGTTCTAAACCATTGTCGCGAAAGAAGTGTCTGTTTCCTAGTTGTTGGGGCATTCATGACAAAGGAGGGGGCCAGAGCCCCCGGTGCCTTTCTAAATGCTCTCAAAGACTTTTTTCACCCTTAACCCTACCTAGGGGTAGGCTCCTGAGGTCCCCTGTCCTGGAAGTGCCCACCCTCCTCTTCATAGGCCGTGCCTTGTTGTGTAGCCAAATGAAAGGCTGGTTGCACACATCCAAACCTCTCACCCATTGATGGGAAGCCATTCACATGATCACGCTAATTACTCAAGGAAGGCAGTCAAAATTAATAAGGAACCGCAGTGTAATTATTCCATAATGGCAGGGAGTTCCAAAGTGCCCTCCTGGGTAGCAAAATTAACACTGAAACTAGCTCAGTCAAAGATCCCCTCTCTTAAACGTAACTCTTCATTGTGAGCGTGGTTTATTTATGAGTGTGCTCTGTGACAGCTATAAAACATCATAGGTGGAACTTTAAGACTCTCCCTAGTGTCCCATGACAACGACAGGCAGTGTCTCCAGTGTTTCAGGTAAGCTATCATGAAAGGAGAGTCATTGTGTCAACACACACACATACACACACACGCACACACACAACTGGATGGTCCTGCATTTATTTAATTGAAGGTAGAGATGCTTGCTTTTGGAAACCAGTACACTTCCTTAAAGGATGACAAGGCTGGGACAGCAGCCAAATTGCTGTACAGGGGAAGGTTGGTTAGTTAGTTAGTTAGTTAGTTAGTTAGTTAGTTAGTTAGTTAGTCACAAGGTATCATGTAGTTCAGGCTGGCCTCAAACTCACTGTGTAGCCAAGAATAACCTTGAATGGACTATGCATCGGATCCTCCTGCCTCCATAGTCCAAGCACTGGGATTATGGGTATGCGACACCATGCCTGGTTTCATGGAGGCTCTTTCTAGATCTCAGGGGTGAAATTTTTGCTTTGTCACTATTTTCTAGGATTTAAACCTAGTCCAGGGTCCTCTCTGAGAATTTGCTTAAGGGAATGAGGTGGTTTTAAAATGTGCCAATCAAAGGTAGCAGCATCTCCTTCCTTTTCCATGAATATGTGAAGGATTTCTCAGTTCTTTTCCAACAAATATGATGAGGCGAAAGTGATGCTGTGTGACTTCCAGGTGCATGCCTAGCTATCTCTTCCACCTGTCCCCAGCCTCTGTGTATGTGTGCATCCATCCTCCTACCCCCATAGGCACATAAATGTGCACAGACATCTGGCTGCCCCTCTTTTGACTCTTGCCCTTGAACATCAGCCACCATATTGTGAGGCTGCCCAGACACATGGAAAAGCCAAAATTCTAGCCAACAATCCTGGCTAGGCCCACTGCCAACATCATCAGAAACCGCCAGAATCCTATGCGAATGGTCTAAGATTCCAGCACCCAGAGTCCAAACTATCCTATTTGAGACTCAGCACATCAAGGGAGAGAGAAGAAGTCAAGCCTCTCTAGTCATACTCTGCCTTTCTTACATACAGGACGGAACATACAGTAGATAACAATTACTACATCATGCTTCTAAACTTCAGAGTAAGTCACAACACAGCAGCAGGACACCAATACAGGAATGTTTGCGGACATTGGTCCTCTTGATTCTTAAATTAAAAAAAAAAACAGAAGACAAGGAAGGCCTCATCCATCGAAGACACGGAATGCAGAGGGACTGAAGGAGCCTGACTTCGGTGCGAGCCCTCAGCCCTCCAGCTTGCTGGATCAGCCCCACAAAGAAGCTCCTGGAAAAGCTCTTTAGCTCTGAGCAATTTTAAGGTTGAAGGATTTTCTTCTAATTCACAGAGATAGGGCTAAGCACCATTTATCAACCTGGAATGTTTGCTTTCCCTAAAGAGCTAAGGATTGGCATCAGTAATCCCTTGGAAGTGGCCTTTCAGCAAGTCCCATTGTGTCATGGCTCATTTCACACATGTTTAGGAGGGAAGGAATGCCAACAGAGAGAAGGTGGCCATGCCCAATCCTCTACACTCATCCCGGACTGAATACCTCATATCCACTGTCCCTAATATTAGCATTGCTTATTCCTCCAAGCCAGGAATAAGCAATTCCTTATTTATTAATAAGCAATGTCTTCTTTTTTATTCACCAATTCATTCAATAGTTATAAGGGGCTTCTTGCATCAAGAGAAATAGCTATTAAACAACCAATCATACAATTATACGCTCCTAAGCATGCATTGAGGAAGATAGACAGTGTCCTCTCTAGATCTAGGGATATCTACTAAGACCTGGGGGTGGTGGCAATTAGTGGAGCAGGAGGGCATCAGATGGCTCCATTGAGAGAGAACTGCATAAAACAAGATACCGCGAACAAAGACCACGTTCTAGGCAGAAAAACTGGGTTATCTAAAGACCTAAAGAGAGCTGATTCAAGACACAGGAAACATAGAAAGAGGGTGTCATGGAACGATCTGGAATGGAAGGCAGTAAGCTAGTCAATAAGAGCACTGGATGAAGATTTTTATCTTCAGTCTGAGAACAAGCATTTTCACATCGGGACAGTACCAGGGTCACATTTCATTAAGTCATGTTAGTCTTAATTCCATCACAACCCCCTCTGCATAACCCATACCACATTAGGCTGCGGCCAGCAGGTGAGGGGTCTTCCTTCCTCCCCCAAGTGGTGGCCAGCTGAAATCAGGAACCATGTTTAGCCATGTTTGTCACTCCTTGGGCCTCTCTGTTGCTCCAGAATCAAGTACAGACTCTTGTTGCAGCTTACAGGCCTTGCATGATTTGTCCTGTTATGGTTCAAATGTGGCCTAAGTGAAATCTCCCACGGCTTTATGTGCTGGAAGCATCCGCATCTGCCTGGTGGTGCCAAGGCAGGAAGTTCAAGGAAACTGTGCTGTTGGAGGCACGGGCCTTGGAAAGCATTAATGCAGAGCTCCCGGGCCCCAGGTGGGTACCAGCGAGAGTGGGATGCTACACAAACAGCTTAGTCGGACCTCAACATTTCTCAGATGTCCTGTTTCACCATGTGTCAGACACATTGTGATGGATACTCGTGTTCCCAATGCCTCATTCTCCAGCCACGATAGACATTATTCTTTGTCACACAGTTCTCCATCAAAACCACATTTGGCTTTTAAATCCCGCTGATGCCAGCGTTCAGGTCAGCCTCTAGAATAGAAGCAATCGGGGTACCATGGAGAAGAACCCTTATTTAACTACCTCTGCCCTGCATGGCCCATAGGGTGGCTGTTCGCTGTATTTGTGCCAATGATAAGGAAATGCTTGTGTTTTTATTTCCTTCCAGCCTAAGGGGCAATCAGAGAAAGACTGTTCCAGGTGAATTCTTCCTGTTCTTTCAGCCCAGTTGCAAGCTTCTACAGCATAAACCTTGAGCTCATACTCACCAGAAGAAAAGCCAACGACCTCCATGTGTGCTGTCAGATGTAACTACATGGATCAGATTTGGGAAGCTGCCCTGGTTGGCCATTCACCTTGGCTTGGTTGGTTGGTTGGTTGGTTGGTTGGTTAGTTGGTTGGACTGGCTGGTGTCTTCCCATTCCCCTACCCTGTGGCTTGCCTGCTCTTGTTAGATGTGGTCCTGGTGCTTTCTTCGTGGTAGACTATTTTGCTTTTCATTCCTTCATGGTAGATTATGTTGCTTTTCATTACTGCCTGTCAAACCATGAGATTTTCATTCCTCTCACTTTTATTTGTTTCCCCCCAGAAAAGTCAAAAGCAGTCAGCCTTTTCCTGATGACCAACAACATGAGCTCTGATCCTTAAGTGACCATGACAGAAAGGCCTAGGAAGAAAGAGAGTAAATTCCACAGAGAAGAGAGACGTGACTTCGAACTTTCTCCCAACCTCCTCTGTCAACTGTCATTTAGAATTTTGGTACAGCCTCCAGGTGAAGCCTGCAGACTCGGCCTCACAGGCTGTTGAGGAAGAGTGGTCTCTAAGGAGTGTCAGTCTCATCCAATGGTTAACTTGAAGAACAAGGCGGATCTTTCGGTCCATTTAGCTGGCCAGTGTTGGAAGAGCTAATTCATCTCTCAGATGCTATTTCCAAGAAAAAAAAAAAAAACAGGTAAGTTCCTTAAAATCTTAAAAGGAAAAGATTAAGATATACTCATGGGAGCGCATGGGGGCAGGAGAAGTCAAACAAGGAGGAAGTGTGTGCGTGTGTGCGTGCGTGCGTGTGTGCGTGTGCGTGTGGTGTGTGTGTGTGCGTGTGTGTGTGTGTGTTGTGTGTGTATGAAATCCTTTAAAAGCAGGCTAACTCAGACTGGAGAGATGGCTCAGCAGTTAAGGGCACTCACTGGCTTCTCTTCCACAGGTCCTAAGTTCAGTTCCCAGTGAGCACATGGTAGCTCACAACCATCTATAGTAGGATCTGATGCCTTCTTCAGGTATAAAGGCATATATGAAGACAGAGTACTCGTATACATAAAATAAATAAATAAGTCTTTAAAATAAAAAATAAGCTTTTACAGCTTCCTAAAAATGTAAAATAAAATTTAAAGAAGGAAAGAAAAACAGCAGGCTAACTGAAAACAAATTTAAAAAGAAATAAAGGCAAAATTGCTTTGAAAGTGAGAGCATAGGAATGCTGGAATCTTGCTATCTTCAACTATTACAGTCACCAACAGGCAAACATCAGTTCGGGAACACCGGAGGAAAGAGGAATGAAGAATTCAAGTCACCTTTAGAGAGACGTATTTTTGGCTAGTTGGGAGTTATCGTGAATTCAGGGGAAAGACTCAGGGGTTTAGATCAATTTGTTAGTCCAAGCAAGACATGGTAGCCGTTTCAGGAGTCAGAATCATAAAAGGAAAAGGTGGGCAGGTTAAAAACATGTGTGAGTCAAATGACCAAGGCAAGGCTACGGATAGCATCTGGAGACAGGGGATGTGGTACACAGTTGCGGTAAAGTCTCTGGCTTGTTCCACTGGAGAGTGATGCTATTCAAAGTGATAAGAAACATCAGAAGACAAGGCACAAATGGCTGATGGCAGACTCACTTCTCAACACCCTGATTTTGAGGCATCCTAATGGTGACGTCAGATAGACCGCTGAACGTGCAAGAATACATGTGACTTTTGTATGAAAATGTGATACATGAGAACAGAGGGGGAAGTCGGCCCTGGCTAAAGGCACACTCCTTTTATCACAGATGTGATGGGGAACAGAGGCAGAAGGATCTCTGACGATTCAAAACCAGCCTGGTTTACATAGCGAGTTCCGCCCAGGCCAGTTAGGTATCACAGTGAGAAAGGAGAAAAAAGAGAAACCACAACAAACAAGCAAACAAACAAAGAACAGAGGTGGGAACTGAAGTGATTGGCTATGGTTGTATCGTTAGAGGAGGGACCACATGCAGTGGTAGGGAAGAAGAACCTCTATAGCAGTGGTTCTCAACCTGTGGGTCGTGGCCCCTTGGGGACAAAAAAATCCTTTCACAAGGGTCACGTATCAGATATCCTGATCTCAGATATTTAATTCCAATTTATACCGGTAGCAAAATTACAGTTGTGAAGCAGCAATGAAAGTAATTTTATGGTCGGAGGTCACCACAACATGAGGAACTGTATTAAAGGGTCGCAGCATTAGGAAGATTGAGAACCTCTGCTCTAGGGAGGCTTGAAAGAAAACCCAGACACAGAAGAAAGGCAGAATAGTATGTTCCTGTCATGAGACCTAGCTATCCGTGTGGAGAGATGCTGAAATTTGTGAATCTCCAACAGAGATCAACCCTTAGAGCCTTTCCAAACACGAATTTCTCCCTTGATCTTATTCCTGAACCGTTTGTATATAAGATTTGAGTAGAACATCAATTTCTGGAAAAAATCGGTCTTTCTTCTGGTCTTAAACACCATGCAGAATAGCTCTTGGCCCTAAAGGAGCCTGTAACTCCCTGCAGATCCCATTCTGTGCACTGATTAAAAATCCCCACAGACTGAAGGCAATATGCAGCCTCGGGCCTCACCCATGAGTCCCTTAAAAACACATTTCCTTGGGGTTCACAGTCTCCGTGACTGCCATTCCCTGTTACCTGGACAGCCGGAGACCTAAGTCCCTCTGCCCACCCTGTCTCCATTACCTGTAATGTCTGCATTACCTCCCTTAGTAGCTCCCTCCTGTAAGGGAGGAGAGCAGTAGAGACAGCAAGTCTTAGAAGCAGCTACTCTCTGCCCTTGATTCTGTGTCCTTGGACTTGGCCGCACGCAGCCAACTCAGCAGACTACTGCATCTGTTCCCCGTGTGGACGAGACCTGCAGCGACTTGCCTTGAAAACCAGAGTCTGGGGATTGCAGGGTTTGTCTGAGGTGCAGGCCCTGCACATGGCTGCAAGGATGTGGCTGACTCACAGCGCTTTCACTCGTCTGGTTTACCCTGTCAGATACACACACCCCACTGGTCCTGCCCAGCATGGCTGAGCTGCGAACCTCCCTCCTCTGGAGTTTGATCCGGGAGGATAATAACCAAAACAAAGGAGCAGGTAACCACGGGGGTTTTACTTGCTGTCTGCGGGGGGTTTACATTTAGCTGGCTTGTGGTTGGGCTGCTGTCCGCATGTGCCAATCGCCCTTAGGAAATATAGTCCTGTGGGAACACGGTGGGGCAGGACCAGGACAGGAAGAAGGTATGGAGAGGTCACACTGCTGCTTGGGGACACGGCAAAGAGCATCAAACCAGATGTGCATATGAGCAACCACCTGGGGACAGTATTTGGATGCTTGAAGCATAGAACACAGAGATGCAGAGAAAACAAAATGGTAAACATTTTCTCCACTGCTCTGGAAATTGCCTTTGCCGTCTCCTGACTACCCTCTGTGATGAGTGTATAGCAGAGCAGGGGGCATTCCCAAAGCCTGGATTCTCACGCAGGGCTCATGTGAGCTCAGAAGTTGTCTCTCTTCGCTGAGCCATGGGACTGTGGGAGAAGTGAATAAGAAAGACGCTGTTTCCTCCCTGGCAAGATCAAGGAGAATGACCTGCCAGGATGTGTCATGGGTGAGGTCAGCAGGAACCTGCCCATTATAGGTGCCTGGGGGCGTCATCACATGGCATGCTGCAGTTGTTAAAGGTTCTGGGGATGATGCCATCCAACGAAAAGTGACCATCTATGGAAGTAATTTTTAGATATTTTTAGATTAGAATTTAACTACATTTCTCCCCTCCCTTTCCTCCCTCCACACCCTCCCGTATACACATCTCCACTCTCCCTCAAATCCAAGGCCTCTTTTATCACTAATTGTCATTGCCTGGAGATGGATGGAGAGATAGATAGATAGATAGATAGATAGATAGATAGATAGATAGATAGATAGATAGATAGATAGAGACAGATAGATGATAGGTAGGTAGGTAGATTGATAGATAGGAAATATTTAGGAATATATTTCATATCATGTACATTATACTTAGGAAATACTTATTATATATCACATATATATTTCCTAAATATAACCTGTTTAGTCTGAACAGTGTCACTTGTATGTATGTTGACAGGGATGACAACTTGGCACCGGACACCCAATTGGTGGACTCTACCCTGGGGAGGACCAACTCTTCTGCTCTCAGCTTTACTCGGATGCCCATAGTTCTTTGTGTGAGGTTGACGGCTCATGGGCTTTCCCTGTCCAATTTGGCACGTCCGTTGGTGCCTTCCTTGTCCAGCTCACACTTGGGCAATGACCATGGCGAGACTTTACAAGGATAGCTTCTGATAGCAAAGTCCCCGATCCTCTGGCTCTCACAGTCTTTCTGCCCCCTCTTCCACAATGCTCACTGTACCTCAGATGTGGGAGCATCTTGTCGACGTATTCATCAGGACTGGGCTCCATGGTGCTACATTTTTATTGGCCGTGGCTTTTCTGGAGTGGTCTCCACCTGCTGCAAAGAAAAATTTCCTGTGCTGGTGAAAACTGCACTTAGCTGTGAGTGTAAGGACAAACGTTTATAGATTTTTAGGGATTATGATGGCTTGGTAAATTAGCGGATGTAGATTCTTCTCCGGTTACCATGATTTCACTAGAACTGAGTAGTTAACTAGGTTTCCAGGGCTGACATGATTTCTCTCTTGTTGAGCAGGACTCAAATCCAATTAGAGAGCTGATGGCCACTATCAAGGTATGTGTGACACTACTGTACCCTTAGGGTTATCGGGCTACGCGGGCCATTGATGTGGCTCATTGGGGTCAGAGTTGGGTGGGACTGTTGGTTGCATCTCTCCTTTGGAAGATTGCATTGCCTTCTGCATTTCTGGTACCATGAAAGCTAGTCCTCAGGGAGGGGCATTCAGGTCAGCTCCAGCTTAGGGGTCTCTGCGCCCTGTTTCTGAAGTGCATGCCATCGTCAGCAATAAGAACTTACCTTCATGGAAGCAATTTTTAAAGGGAGGAAATGACACTAACCCCTGTTCCTTGAGACTGGAGGTGTTTATAAAAATCCTGCTCAGTGAGAATGGCCATGGGGGCGTAAGCAGCCACTCACTGTCAATCAGGCAGCTGGGAAACATGAAGCAGGATCACTCTGAGATAGACAGCGGCAAGCACAGGCTAGGAAAAGACTCATCTCCCCACTGCCTGCACCTCCCCTCTGCGTTCTGGGGAGGTGAGTCCCAGACACTGAGGCTTCTGGAAACAGGAAGCTCTAAGTTTGTGGGGGCTGTTTGTTTGCTTGTCTGTTTATTAATTTGTTTGGTTTTACCAGACAGGGTCTCACTGTGTAGTCCTGGTTGTTCCTAGAACTCACTATGTAGACCAGGCTGACCTTGAACTCACGGAGATCTGCCTGCTTCTGCCTCCCCAGTGCTGGGATTAAAGACTTTACAGAAGCTTTTGTAGCTCCACTTGCTTTGATTTGTTTTGGTTTTTTTTTAATTTCATGTCTTTTTAAGGATGAGTATACACAGAGGGAGCCAATCCACCATCTTGCTCCATATGGGACAACAAAAAGGGCAGATGGGGGCGTTAGGACCTTGGGCTCATTGGATTCCTTTTAAGACAAAATCATCGCTTTGAGGGGTGCATGCTAACTCTGGCATCACCTGAAGTTAGTCTTGTCTGGCCATAAATATCATCTAGAATGATACGGCCATGCCTTGCGCCCAGAGTATCCGTGTGTCTACACCATTCCACATGCCGGTTCAGTTAGTTCTGGCGAGGGACAAGTGAGGATTTTATGTGAATTTCAGGACAGCTTCAACTATCACAGATGCTCGCTAACATCTGCTATCAGACTTCACCATCACCAAGGGGCAGGGTGCAAGTGGAAGGAGCCAAGGGCACCTCTCTCACCTCTTGCTAAACTTCCGCTCCGAGGTCTTCTGATATAGATATGAATAATTTGCATTGGTATGGATTTTAAGGTCAATTTTGTTATATGTATATATATATTTCTGATCTTGACTGAGGTATTGTGATTGTGTAGTTCATTTAAAAGTGCAATGTATAATTAAAAATATAGGTTGTTAATGGATAGTCATTGATAATAGTCAAGCTTGTAGTAATGGTAGTTTGATTTTCATAATGGGCCAGGCAGTGTTTAAATGAATACAATTTGTGTGTTGTTATTTCCAGGGCTAAACTAGCCATGTGGGAGCCGGGCGGGACGAAAAGCAGGCCTGCCCGCAGCTCCTCACTACAGTCTTCGTTGCTGGGTGTAAAGCGCAGCCGTCTGCAGAAGTGTAAAGTTGCCAGAGACAAGAAAACAAACTGCATGGACACGAGGGAGCCTCGGATTTAGACGCAGCACGAGGAGTCTACAGAAACCCAGCGCCCTTCTGCTATCTCTGCCATTTGCCCCCTTGGAGTAGGGAAGGGCTTCCCACAGCACTTCAGCCTTTATTTATTTGTTTGTTTATTTATTCATTTATTTATTTATTCATTCATTCATTCCCTTTGGTTTTTTGTTTTTTGTTTTTTTTTTGGGTTTTTTTTCCCGAGACAGGGTTTCTCTGTGTAGCTTTGGAGTCTATCCTGGCACCAGCTCTGCAGACCCAGCTGGCCTCAAATTCACAGAGATTCGCCTGCCTCTTTCTCCCAAATTCTGGGATTAAAGGAATTCACTGCCACCACCTGGCTTCCTTGACCTTTTATGAAGGACATTTAGGTCCAGCAAGAGGTAGCAGGCTAGGCTTCCTACAAAAGACCGTGCACAATGTTGGAAGAGGAGGCTGAGGTCTCACAGTTCCCAAGAACTTCTCTAAGAACTATGAGAAGTTCATACCTCTGCTTTACTTCTCGGCCAGTGGGATCCCACCTCAAAAGTCCCTCTGTGAAATTTCTTTTCAGGCCCTAATATCTGTAGTCACTGCACTGTGCTGCATGAAGTCATCAGAACAGGCAGGCAGGTGATGGATCCAAGATGAGACAAAGAGAGCTGAGAGTCAGGACTTGATCTGTCTCCTATCATCAGGACCCTGTTGTCTTGCAACCAACTAGCTTCGTTTGGTGCCTTTCTTTAGCCCTTTGCCTTGGTACTTCTGCCCTCTAGTGGCAAATAACTGTACTGCAGTCACTCTCGTTAGACTATTCTTTAGGCAGAAAGGAGACAAGACCAGTAAAAACACCTATATCTTTGTTAACAAAAAAACAAACTTTACTGTGGTTTAAAACAAAACAAAACCTACCCTTATTCACAAAAGCACAATTATTATGTTTTAGCTGGGAACAGAGATGAAGCTGGATACCAAGGAGTCTAGTGTGACAAACAAACCTGACTCAAGGACTGCGTAAAGAAGGGGTTTCCAGGAAGCTATGCAGGGGAGACTAGGATGACTTTAAAAGCAGAAGAGTGGAGTGTCATGGTGTATTCCAATTCATACCAGCACAAGCGCAACCAAAGCCCTGCCTCCCTGCCCGTCTTGGCACCCATTGACCACACCCCACCCACAATATGCCCTCCCTTGGCTGCAGTTGGCTCTTGAGCCTGTTTCAGCTCTCTGCGGGTGACAGGGCCTACATCTTACATTCTCACAGCATCCAGCACTAGCTTTTCCCACACACACAATCCTGAATTGTGTGTTTCTCTGAGTGTTTCCAAGGTCACCATAAGGCGCCCCAAGGACAAACACAGAGGCCACCTTGTCAAGTATCAGCTCTGTGTCCCTAAAGAAGCGATTACCACATAGGAGGTCCTCATAAGTGATGCTCAGTAGAATCAATGAAATCTTAAGTACTGGGTTCATGACTGGGTTGTGTCTGTTTACGGAGGAATTACAGGCAGGCTTCGGTGGATGAAGCAGGTCTTCATGTATCTCAGGTCTTCATGGCTGAATGAATCAAAACTGTGGTGAGGAGGTGTCCCTGTCTCTGGTCTCTGGCTTCTTCTAGCCTTTAAAAGTCACACAAACTACAGAGAATGTGACCTCCTTGAGTATCACCCCAAATGCTCCCCACCTCCTAGAACCAGAGAGCTGGGCAGGCATCTTTCCTATTCTCACACAGTGTAACGGACAGCCTACGCAGGCTCACCTGGTACAGCCTGAGACCTAAGACCCGAAGGGCAAGCAGATTGAGAGGCTGCAAGCACCTAGCCGACTTGACCTTGCGTGCCGCCCCGCCTCCCTCCCACTGGCCCCCATTGTCCCTGCTTCCGTTTAGAAAAGAATCTTAGATGATGAGACCTTGTAAGAAGCCTCAACCTCTGCCTCAAAGAGAAAGAATGGTAGGCTACAAGGGGAGTTTGCGACTGGCTTAGCCCAGAACATCAAACCATGGGAGCTACTCTTGCCCTCTGTTCTGCTTCCTCTTGTGTGGGTTCCACATGTGGGACGCTTCCTTCTTTTGCGGGAGGGGTCTCTAGTCTCTCGATGCTTTCGTTCTCACTGCAGAGAAACAGCAAGACCCTCTCAGTCCTGCCAGGCCAAAGTCCAGAAGTGTGTATGTGCATTGGTGTCCCTTGGGTCATGGGCTCATCCCTGAGTCTGTCAGAGAGGCCATCTCCTAGTTTGCTGCTATGACAACACCATGACCAAAAGCACCTTAAGGAGGAAGGGGCTCATCTGGCTTCCACGTCCACGTCGGGGTCCATCATGGAAGGAAGTCGGGGCAGAAACCTGAAGATCGGAACTCAAGTGGAGACCATGGAGGAATGTAGCTACCTTTCGTCTACTCCCAGATTACATGCTTAGGGAGGGCACAACCCGCAGTGGGTGGGGTCCTTCTACATCAATAAAAATGCCCCCAAAGTCATGTCCACAGGAAGGGGTATGATGGAGAAAATTTCTTAATAGGGGTTTTCCTTCCTAAGTGATTTAATGACCAAAAAAAAAAAAAAAAACACACAGCATGGGCCATAGATGAATTTTCAGCTCTGGGTAAATCATGGAGACTGATAAGACCAGAGGCAAGGCTTCCCTGAGAAAGACCCAGAAGCATCTTGGTGTGCTTGGAACCGTCACTAGATGCACAGAAACAAGGGTGGCACTGTGGAGTAAATTATTTTTTTCATTCTGCTTTGATGCAGGGATTTGCATGTCAGGGAGACGGGAGTGGTAAAAGCCTGGGGTGCTTTCTAGAATGAGTCTCACCCCAACTCCTTCCAAAGAACAAAACAGAAACCAGGCAAGACAGCACCCGGAATACCCGTCACCCTGGCACTTGTGAGAGAAACTAAGAGGGTAGCCTCGGCTACACAGCAAGTTTAGGGTCCAGTTGGGCTAAATGAGACCCTATCTGAAAACAACCAAGAAACAAAAAGTCTAAACACCAAACAATAGCTTTCAGCCCTTTCTGAAGAAGGAAGTGTGACATCAACAGCCCTAGAAAGCAAGCGATGACTTGAACCTTCTGGAAACCACAGGACATAAAATAAATGGCATTTGATAATGCCACTAAAATGATCTATTTCTGTTTCCCAAAAAGATGGACGCTGTCAGTAAGATTCCTTTTTAAAGAAAAAAAATCTTATTAAACTTTCTCTCTCGCTGCTTCTTTGTATCTCTGGTTGAAATGGAGCAGGATGCAGGTTACCATGGTGATGGCTGAATTTTTTTTTTTAAATAACAGGGCTCAGGAACACTGGCTGTTGGCTGTACCAACCCTAGGCAGGAAATGATGTGGGGGTGGGAGGCAGAGACTGAGAGAGAAAAAGAAGAAAGCCGCTGGGCTCATCCCAGGATGCTGTAACTTCTCCAGCATGTTCCATGACGCTAGGGTGAGGGTCAAGACTCGCAGGCCCCAGCTGCCTTGCAGGGTGAAGGAATCAGAATCCAAATGCATGTGGAAATCACAGCTGACTTAATCTTCCCTTGCATGGTCCCTCTTATGACAAAGGGACTTCTCTGACATCCCTTCCTACTTTTCACAGGTGCCTTCCACCCAGGTTTTGGGAAGTCCACCAAAAGGCTGGCCCAAAGAGAAGTGATACAAAGTTGCTAAAGAGACAGAGAACAAGAGCCCCGAGGAATTTAAGTGAAAGGGGAATTTGAGGCTACGAGCCCTGTCCTTATCCATCCAAACAGTCTTGGCCTCACATTCCTGTTCTGTTCTCTTCGAAACCATCTAAGAATGAAAAGAGAGCCTTCAATAAGATAGGGCTCCCTGTCAATCAGACCTGGGTCAGTGAGACGACTGACCAGAGAGGAAGGGAGTTGCTGAGGGAAGTTCCTTCTTGGAGCCCTTCCAAATTCCAGGCCAGGCAGAACAGCAAACACAATGGAGACAAACGCATCAGGAACACAACCTGCTTTGGATACATAAACAGTGATGCCAGCAAGCTGCAAGCTTGGCCAGGGCTTGGCCCCATTGGCTGCTTTGCCTATCTTGTCCTCACAGACCCCAGAAAGGAAATTTATTCATACTGGATCATCAGATTCCTTGCCTCTGTTTCTGGAGCTGTCAAGCAGGGTTGGTACAATCTACACAACCCTCTCCACATGAACTCCAGGAGTATGTCTCCATATTAAGACAAGAACAATGCTAGTAGCATAGGCTAAGTGTTTGCCGTGGACGGGATTCAGTGATAGCATCTCAGTCCCAAAACAGTGCTTTAAGTTAGAAAAGCAGCTTGCTTATGGCCACACATTCACACGCCCATGAGATACAACAGGTAGGCTTGAGATTAGTGTCAAGAGGTGGCTTCCCATCCCCAAATGCTTGAAACAATGTTCATGTGTCCTGTACCTATATGCTCCAATGTCAAAGCATTGGAATCTCTGCCTTTGCTGAAGACAGCTTAAGGAGGAGCTGAATCTAGAGGTCCCCATGAGCAGGTGACAAGGTAGGCTCTCACTCTTAGAAGTTTCTTATTGCACGGTGGAAAGGAGGATTCAGAACGGAGCCCTAACTCAGGAAGGACGACCACAGGAAGCCTCAGGAAAGGTTCCTAAAAACACAATTAGTTTGTTCCCTAGCCCCGGTGTTACCATGACAACAAAGGCTCTGATGCCCATCCTCAATCCCTCTTCCTGATTTGCAATGCCTGTTGCCTAGTTCACACTTCCTCTTTCGGGCTCTTCTTGATCTCAGGAACACCACAGCCTTCTACGACATCTGGAGGCTATGAGCCCACGCTCTTGTCCCTGAACAAGCAGAAACGCGCAGCCCACACCCTCCTCCGGTCACCCACAGCTGCTTGGGCTGCGTGTTCTCTCCCTTTTCCCATTCTCTAAATCCTGTGTTGTCTTCTGTATCACAGACCATACCTCCCTGGACTCCTTCAAGAACCTGAAAGGACCAAGCTCAGTGAAGCAGATTGAGCCACTGGTGCTGAAGGAATGCACCATTTAGACCAGAATATAACAAGAGGGCTTGCGACCTCGTGGTGGCAGTGGCCTGTGCCTTTAATCCCAGCACTCGGGAGGCAGAGGCAGGCCGATCTCTGAGTTCAAGGCCAGCCTGGTCTACAGAGTTAGTTACAGGAGAGGGCATACGCTACCGAGTCTAAGGTGGATGCAGAAATGTAGTTTCTAGATGTTCCTACTGCTGTCTGGGTACCCCACTCTGAAAATCACTGCTCCACACAGGCATCCTCCCTCCTCTGAACATTCCTTCAGTGCAAGAACCCCCAGACCTCTATGCCCTCATAATCTATCTTCTAGTGAGCCCCTCTAGCTCGCTAACAAGGAGCCATGAGTGTCCTCTCTTTACAGAGAACACAGATTCCCTCAGACCACCTCAAGTAGTAGCAAGAACTTCAATAGTGGGCATAAGATGAACCTTGAGTTAAAGCCTTGGGAAGCTTCTTGGAGAAAGCAGGGATGGCCAAGCGTCTGTAACCCCTTCCGGGATGACAGGACGGACATGCTGCCATTTTCTCAGCAGCGGTAGCACGACTCAGCTGATCATCAGCTCACTTTGCCTCTTTTATCATTTCTGCTGTGACTAAAGATTCCTGCTTCCTCATTCTTGTTTCTGTTTGTCTTGCATTTCCTTATTCCTTCATCTGGCCTCTGTCACAGCATGACCACCTTCAGAGAACATTTCATCTTCTAGATTGGCCCCCAACACACACTACCTGACTTGCAATCATTTTCCCAGTTCTAATTCCCCGCAAAGAGAGAGTCAGAGTGTATACCCTCGTCTCCATTGAGAGAGATCTCTTCAAAGCAACCTTTAGATTGGATGGTAGGGAAGCTTTGTGGCTGTTAAAAGGTTGACCCCTACGGCATAAGCATGGTGTCCCTGTTATTCCTTTTGATCTCTGGTCTCTTTAAGGACAAGCCACGCCCACTCCCAGCGACTTCTGACCTCTCGTCGCCATCTTTCTTCCTTTTCTGTTCCCTCTCTTGGCATGTGCACACGTGTTTTCTGTCCTTTCTCTCTCCCTTTTTCCTATTTCTGTCTTTCTTTCTCTTTTTAAGTAATAAATGTCCAGCTTTATGTTCAGCCTTATGTCTATTTACTATGTCCTGTAAGCCTTCTATCCGCCGTCTCCACCCGCCCACTTGGGTGACTCTCCCGGCCGCATGGCAGTACCAGCCTGTCCGGGATGAGCCACCGCTCTGCCGCTCGCCGCGGGGAATCTACACCATTCTAGCCATCTCTGCCTGGACTAGCGGCTGCGGTCATGCCAGCATTTATATTTTTTAAGGAATAAAAGTCCCTCTCTGATGGAGGTGATGGGAGAGGTCTTCAGTCCAGTGGCCTCCAACACCCTGCACACCAGCTCCATTCAAAACACCCAGCTGCCTTAAACACTGCGCAAAAAAGAGGTCAGAGGCTGGCATCTCAGCTCAGTGTAAGGCTGTTGGCATGTGACATTTGCACAGCCTGTTCTCTAGGAGTCTGTCATCCCACTGTCGGCGTGTGGTCTCTGGAGATAAGCGAAGCAATGGTCCCCTTCCTTCTTCTGCCGTTCCTACTTCTCTTTATGAGAACTAAGATCACCTTGTTTGGTGGACGGTTGGATCCCACAATGGCTCGCACTGAACTTCAGCCACAGAAAGACCCCAAACCCGCTACTTCTCCCTTTCCAGGTTGGGCAAAAACAAAAGGAAAAAGAAATGGAATCCACTAGAGAGGTTTTACAATTTTCCGTAAAACAGTTCATCTTGGTTAATTTAGCCTATCACTCCAGTCTGTTGAGATCTCCTGAATATGAATGATGTCTTTTTCCAGCTTATTTGATAAATTGCTCAGATTCCATCAGCGGCCATCTGCCCATGAAAAGGAAGGTAAATGTGTAAGTTATCTTCTTTTCAGGGCTGACAGGAAGGTGGAATTAGATGGTTGGCTTCCAAGGGCTCCTTCGCAGCATTTGGGGAACAATCGTTCAGTATTTCCAGACATTATCTTAGACTAAGATATTGATCTTACACATGCATATTGGCCCATTGTGTCCACAGCAAGGAAAAACAAGAAATCATGCCATGGGTGTAGTTCTTCTTCTCAAACATTAGCTACTGTTTAATGAGAAATCATTTTAGGTCGTGGACGCTTTAATACGTTACTTATAAGCCTTACTAACTGAGGGACATTTGGTTGGTTGGTTGGTTGGTTGTGCTTGATTTTGTTAGACTTTTCAATACAAGGTCTCGCAGCTTCTGAGACTAGCCTTGAGTTCATTAAGCAACCCCAGCTGGCTATGAACTCAATGCAATCCTTCTAATTCAGCTGCCTGGGGGCTAGGATTACAGACCTGCGCCCGCCACGCCTAGATCCTTTGCTTGTTTGTGTGGAGACAAGGTTTCAATATGCATATTGACTATTTATATTGCTCAGTCACCCAGATGCTAGGATTACACATGTAAAGGTAGGCTTTATTGTCTCTTTTTGTAGAAATGAAACAACTGCACTCATAAAGGGTTTATTGATCTCTAACAGTTATCTACCAGGTGTGGGTTGAACTGAATCTCAACGCCAGCCTCCTGAGTCCAAACGCTGTGTCCCTTCACTGTGCCACAAAGGTCTCCCTGAGAGTGACTTTCAGGATAAAAACTGACTGAAGGGAGAAACAAGGCTCCAGGGGTCACAGTTTTTAAAAACATGTTGTGTCAATCAATCATGATATGGCCATACTCAGAAATATCTACATTAAGGGTTGGAAAGACCCTCTACATGTGTGTAACAGTTACGCAGCTCGATCTACTTGAGGGACACCTAGTGGTGGAAGCCTGTCCCTAGGACTTTGACAGGAACCTGTTCCTCACACTGGGTTGCTTTGCCCAGCCTTACTACAAGGGAGGAGCTTAGTCTGACCTCATCTTGATATGCCATACCTAGTTGATACCCATGGGAGGCCTGCTTTTTTCTGAAAAGAAACAGAAGTGCATTGGAAGGGTGGGGGAGGTAGAGCAAGGGGAGGAGCGGGGAGGGAAACTGATTGGGGTGTAAAATAAATGAATAAATTTAATTGAGCAGAAAAGAATCTGATAGATCCACATGTGTTTATATCAAAAACCCAGCTCGGTGTGGTCTATCCCAGTCCTTCATTTTTGAATTTTGTTTCACTTTTTTGTTTGTTTATTGTTTGAGTGGTGGTGGTGGTAATTTGTCTCTGTCTGTCTGCCTGCCTGCCTGTCTGCCTATTTGTTTGCTTGGTTTTTGTTTCTTTGTTCAGATACAAGGTCTCTATTACAGGTCTGACTGTCCATGTAGACCAGGCTGGCCTCAAACTCCAGATCCACCTGCCACAGCCTCCCAAGTGCTGGGATGGAAGGCGTGCCCTCATGCCTGGCTCTTCCTTTTTTTAAATAATATTGATACATCACTTAAGGCAGAGATTACAGGCTTCCAGTTCCTATTATTAATCTTTCTCTTTTGTTTAAATGTTTGCATCTCTATTATTTTTCCATCAAAAAAATGTATTAAAATTATCAACTGCTCTTTTTTATCTACTCCAACTGTGGAGTTTCTTACATACGTAAGATAGTTCCAGGCCTCCTGTGTCTTCGCGCTTTCAGGGTAAGATAGGAGGTATCCCAGGACTGGGTCAGGGAACTCTGTGGTTCACCAATGGTTGAACATCTTTGTACTCTCCCATCTTCAGCATGAGAATGGGTCCATGCACATCATCACCCTGATGCTGCAGTCCGAGGGAGAAGGGACGACTCTTTTGGCCACTGTGACTCCTCTTAGCAGCAACCCATACAAAAACTACCTGCAGCAGACTGCTCACAATGCTTCTGTCAGAAGCGCATCCATCACATTCCCCTGTTAATCAATCACCAGTAGAGAACGAGGTCACCAAGCCTGGGTGAACAAATGCTTTGCCTGGGAGCTGAGGAACCCCATGCCTACTATCTAAACACCATTTGGGCTCTACTAACAAGGAAAAAAAATCATATAAAACCGCACTATATCTGAGCCCTAAACTAATTCTGACACCACGCTCACTGTGGCTCTTCTGACCCAGCAATTCTCTGTGCCCTCCTTTCCGCCCTGTGTATTCTCACAGCCGCTCCATTTCCGAACTAGGTGCGGCAGGTGTAGAGTCTATTTGACTGTTAAAATGTCAGTGACGCGCTCCTGGGTTTATTCCCGTTACGCGGGCAGGCAACGACATTCATAAACGCCTCTAGGGTGGATGCTGGGAAATGTCACCGTGAAGATGATTGAAATACACCCATGGGAATCTACTTTACTAAAGATCTCAAGCCGCGGGCTGTGAATTTCCAAAACTGTGGATTCTAAACCTGGCTTTTAGCGGTAGTAATATATGGCTCCATTTACCAGGATAGATGGCATTTGACAAAGATTAAGCAGGAAAGATTTGAGGGAATTTGAAAAGCAGACCCGCCTGTCATGAGTATGAGAAGATGGAGCTTTGAAAAGAGAGGTTAGCTATACGCTCTGCCAATCATCTGAAAAACTGAAGAAGACACCATCCTGGTTAGGTCAGCCAAAAGTCTGTCAGACGGTCGCTGAGATGGAGCCTGCATCCCTGCGTCACGAAGGGGGACTCTACGATGCGCAATTAGTGGTCTGCGAGACGAGGGGGAGGCCAGAGGAAGTCGACTTAGAGTTCATCTTCATCTCTTTGCTCTCATCCTCACTGCCACTGAAAAGCTTTTCCAGGCCTTCTGGTTCAATAGCTCAGTCTGAGTCAGGCTAGAAAGAAGGGAAATGAAGGCAACGTGAGAAGGGAAAGAAGCACCTTCTCAAAAACTGGGCTCTATTTCCTGCTAGCCAAGAGTCCCAAACTGCGACCCAAGTGACATAAACAAGGTTGCTATTGCGTCCAAGAGCAACATTCCCTTCCAAGATATCGCTCAAAGGATGTTAGAAGCAACAAACAAGGACCAGAGACATGGTTCAGAGGGCAAAGTAGCTTGCTGCCAAGCCTGAAGACCTGAGTTCGATCCATGGAACTCACACAGTGAAGGAGAGGGCCAACTCCACAGAACTGTCCCCTGACTTCCACATGTGCATGGTGGCACATGCCACACACATACACACACACAAAGTCATATATAGAGACTTATATAAAGACATATATAGAGAGACTTAAGTTGGGTGTAATGGCACATACCTTTGATCCAGTATTTTGGAGACAAAGGCAGGTGGCTCTCTGTGAGTTCAAGACCAGCCTGATCTACATTGTGAGTTCTAAGACAGCCAGAGCTGTGAGACCTTGTCTCAATACCAAACAAAACAATGAGGAAAAGAGAGAGACAGAGACAGACAGACAGACTTAGAGGTCACTCCCTTGAGAAGCCTGAACCCATGTATAACATTAGAACATTTTTCTTAAGCTCTCTCTCCCTAACCCATCTGAAGCTACTTAATGAACTCACTAACTCTGCCTATAACTTCCTGAAGCATAGTCAAGGACTCATCTTTACCTGAGTGAAGGTAAGAACCCCCCCCCAAGGGGGAAGGAGCGTACCCCTTGCTATCAGCCAACACCGCTAGACAGCATCTTTCTGGTGACACTGACAGCCTGGCAAGGAACACCATCAAAAGGCAGACAGACGGGAGCAGGGAACAAGCAGACAGGCTGTGTGTCTGTGGAAGAGGGGTTCAGGGATGAGGAGGAAATCCCCCAAAGGGTGTAGGCTTGAGAATCTGGGGTCATTTTCAAATAAGACAATATATGAGAAAATAGTAGTACAAAGGGGCTTTTATGCTTCCATGTGGTGGAGCATGGGAGGCTAAAAAAAAGAGAAAAGGGATGAGATAAGAGGAAGCCATTGTAGCTATCTGTCTGCACGGATCTCCCTCTGTGGCTCTCCATCTTCCTAGGGAAGGGGACTTTGGGACAGCGCTCCATCCTCAGGAGTTTCAGCTTTTACTCACATCAGAGAGGGTCCAGAAAGGCCGTTTCCTATATCTTTTGAGTCTCAAATGCCTGCAGTGTGAAATGACCTTCTCTAGAGTCACATGTTTTGTAGTAGCACGTTGACCTTCACCCAGCGGTGATCTTTGCTGGGACATCCCCAGGACTGGTGACTTCATCCACCCCTCCTGAGCTACTATTCTCTCTTCTCCACTCCATTGTATTCTCCCAGACTTCTCTGCAAGAACACATGCATGAGCCCCTTGGCCCCTGGTTGTCAAATTTGTTTGGCACTAGCTAGAACAAGTATAGAGAGCTCAGAAGGTGAAGTTGGGGAAATTCCCTCCTTGGGGTACCCTGCCAAACACTTGGACTCCCATAAGACACCCATCCCCCAAGTCTTGCTAACCTCCCCGCTTCCTGGAACTCGCCCCCTCATGTGCCCTCCGAGGGCCTAGGGCAGCTATAAAGGGCCAACTGTTACTAATCTGAAGTCCCACCACTCTGCCTTGCGGTTTCCCTCTGCTCTGCCCACGCCTTTGTAGTTTCTTTATGAAGTTCAGCTAGAGCTATCCTAATTCAAGGGTGCCGTCTACTTCCTGCCAAGACATTCCATTAGCGTGGCATTCTATGGGTTGCATGTCTTTACTTCGTGGTGTTTCTGTCTCCTGAGTTTATCCTCCATAGGATGCCAGAGACCTCATGCCAGTGGGCTGCATGGAACCTTGCTCATAGCCCACCCCACCTGCTGCTCTGGAAGTCCTTAGGCAGCTCATTGCAGGGGCAGTTTGAACATCAGTTTCTTTGTTTGAAAATGGCAATTAATAATAAAAGTAGCAATAAATAGTAATGACAACCTTGGTGTCTTGCCATTGAGATGCCATGTGGATCAAATGAGACAACAGAGAATGGCAGAGAGTGCTGCTAACTACAGAGCTCTTACTCAAAGAAAGATCAAAAATTTTATACATAAAATATACAGAGATTTATATATGAAATTTCTCTTTCTAAAATGGCCTTTGCATAAGGAAAATCACACTTATGTTATGCATCAGTGACAAGAATTGCCAGTCTGAACTAGCCATAACTGAAAAGCATTGGTAAATGCTAGATCCTTTTAGGAACCCCACTTGTGCTAGAGTGGGTACCACCATCGTTTTCAGCATCTCTCCTATGTGGTCCCTTGCTCACGCCACATGCAGGAAAGCACTTGATGGCTTGAGGAGCAGCAGCTGACATCAGCCCCACAGTTCATGAATTCTTCATTCCTGGGTCCCAGCCTGGGGCATCCAGAAGCCTGTCAGCTTCAGGCTTCTTGTCAACTTTATGAAAACCAGGGAAATGGCAAGAAAGAAAGAAAAAGAAAGAAAGAAAGAAAGAAAGGAGGGAGGGAGGGAGGGAGGGAGGGAGGGAGGGAGGGAGGGAGGGAGGGAGGGAGGGCAGAAAGAAGGAATGAAAAGAAAGAAAGAAAATGGCTGAATAGTTATACTGCAGATCAATAGCATACAGGAGCAACTTCTGTTCTAACAGTGCCCTGTGGTGCCTGCTAATACAGAGGTAAACATTAGGGTCTGTGAGATGGTGCTGCGTTCACAGAGAAATGAGGTTTGACAGGCTCTGGGTCACCTCTTACCTAAGCCAGAGGAATGAGAAAACAGCAGATTCCAGCTGACTCTTGGCCCCAGTGGGCAGAAGGATGTGAGAGTCAAACATGACCAGCACTTGAATGTCACATGGTAGCCGGTTATCTCAAGACAGCTCAGCTACCAGGATACAACAATCCCACAGTCTTGGGTTGTAGTCTGAGATCATGGTGCCAGTGTAGGCAGGGTCTGATGAGGGTACCCATGGCTTCAGACAGAGACCTTCTTGTTGTATTCTTGAATATATGTGTGTGTGTGTGTGTGTATGTGTGTGTATACATATATATGTGTATATGTACACACACACACACACACACACACACACATATATATATATATATATATATATATTGAAAAACAAACAAATAAATAATCTTTTAAAGACAGGCTCTTACTCTATAGCCCAGACTGGCTTTAAAGTAACAACCCTCCTGTCTCCTGTCTCTCAGTCCTTTGTGCTGAGATTACAGGCATGCATCGACGCACCAGCTTCTCACATGGCAGACATTCAAGTGAACTTGAGCCTTGAACATACAAATTCGTGGGGAGCACAGTTTCCTCCACCCTACTGCTGTGGGCTGACTGATTTAGGTCAACTCTACCCACAGCCCCCTTCCCAGTCACCTTCCATTCCAAAGGTCGGAAAAAGTCATTATTAATTACTCCAGCCTTGCCTGCAGTTGGCCATGGTCAGGTAAAAACACAGTGATTCTCATTTTTACACGTGAACTCACACGTTTACTGTGGCAGTTTCAAGGAGCATGTGCCATCCTGGGAAAGGGAATAGGTGTGGCCAGCTGCGGCCTTTTGTTGTCTTGTCTTTCCTTTCTGAATTAGAATATGTCTGAAACTGTGACAGCCATCTTAAAACCAAGAGCTTCAAGCGAAGGAGGCTGCAGACAGATGCATGCCTCCAAGCTTCCTGAACCAGTGAAAGATACTGCCTTGTTCAGGCTGGGGGTTTTTCTTTAATCAAAGGAATTCATTGTGGTTTTTCATTTTGTTTTGCTTTGTTTCCTTGTACATTTTTTTTTATCGAAAATAGATTTTCTTCATACAATATAGTCTGAGCTCGGTTTTCCCTCCCCCAACTCCTCCCAGAACCTTCCCACATCCCTACCCACCCAAACCCACAACCTTTCTTTTTGTCTCTCATTAGAAAACAAGCAGGCACCTAAAAATGGAAGGGAGGGAGGGATGAAGGGAAAAGGGAGGGAGGGAGGGAGGGAGGGAGGGAGGGAGGGAGGGAGGAAGGGAAGGAGGGAGGGAGGGAGGGAAGGAGGGAGGGAGGGAGGGAAGAATGGAATAATTCAAAACAAACAGAAATAAAAGAGCCAATGAGAAAGTATAAGAAATACATATAGACAGAGACACATAACATCTGCACAGAAATCTCATTAAAACACACATGAACACATGCATATGTGCACACACGTGCACACACACACACACACACACACACACCTGATAATCATAATATATATCAAAAAAAACCTTTAACATTAAAAATAATGCCCAGACGAAGACCATCCCAAAATACCACGGAGCTCATTTGTGTTGGGCATTTACTGCTGGACTTGGGGCCTGACCTTAAGTATGGTTTACGTACCCAGTAAGACTGTTGGAGAGAGCTATTTCTTCTTTGCAAGCAGTGGTCTCAAAGGTAACTTCTGGGTTAGTAATGAGGATTTGTGTCCACCTCCCTTGTCAGTGCTGGGACCCCACCTGGCTTGGATCTATACAGACTGTGTGTACGCTGCCAGTCTCTGAGTTCATGTGTGTGTCGGTCCTGTCGGGTCTGGAAGGCCTGTCTCCTCCATATCTTCCACCTCCACTGACTCTTACAGTCTTTCTGCCTCCTCTCCCATAGAGTTCCCCAACTCCTAAGAGGAGGGGTTTGATGAAGACATTCCATTTAGGCCTCAGTGTTGCAAGCCCTCTCAGTCACTGCACAGTATTCAGTAGGGTGTCTCTGTGTTTGTTCCCATCTACTTCAACTGAAAGCTTCTCGGATGAAGGCTGAACAAAACACTGACCTATGAGAACAGCGGGATGCCGTTAAGTGTTGTTTGATTGCTACATTCCTTTAACAATACAGTAGTATTTGGATTTTATGGTGGTTTGAAAAGAAAATGACCCCCAAAGAGAGTGGCACTCTTAGGAGGTGTGACCTAGTTGGAGGAAGTGTGTCACTGTGGGGGAGGGCTTTCAGGTCTCTTTTGCTCAAGCTTCCCTCCATGTTTCAGTCAACTTCCTGTTGCCTGCAAGATGTAGGACTTTCAGCTGTTCCTCCAGCACTATGTCTGCCTGCATGCCACCATGCTCCCTATCATAATGATAATGGACTGAACCTCTGAAACTGTAAATGAGGCACTTCAATTAAATGTTTTCTTTATAAGAGTTGCCATGGTCATGGTGTCTCTTCACAGCAATAGAAACCCAAACTAAGACAGTTTTCCTATAGGTCCAAGGCCTATCTAGTCTCAGGGTCTTAGTCACCCAGCAGCGTCAAACAGGGGGTTCCATCTAATGGTGTGGGCCTTAAATCCAATCAGATAATAATTGGTTCCTCTCACAATTCTTGTGGCACAAGATGGAAGGGTTTGTATCTTGGCTTGTGTTTACCTTTTTTCTCTGGCAGAATACAGAATACCTTCTAGTACCATGAACCCTGGCAAGGGCTGACATTGTAAAGAAATATTGAAGCAGTTTTTCAGCCCCTTTACAGCTCCTGAGTACTGGGGTTACAAACAGGAGTGAAGGCTCTAGATAGGAACCAGTTCGATTTTTCCATGTTCGGTGAGTTATATAGGTGCAATCAGTCTGTGGAGAGCAACCAATAGCTTTGGCAATAACCTTGGTTGTTTGGGGGTTTCCATGGCGCCCATTTAGCCAATAACTCAGCTAGATGTTACCTATTCCTGACACTGAAGGTTTCATTTTGTGTTGAGAAATGTCTCATTGGGGCTTTGCCTCCCCCTCTATTTTCTCACTCCATTTAGATTTCTTTCATATATTTATATATTTTAAGGAACTTCTACTGTAATAGGTTTCCAAATGACCCTTCATGTCAGATGTCCTCCCTAGTGTTCCTTCCCTTATTCCCCTTCCCCACTCCCCCTCTGTTTGATCCTCTCATTCCAGTCTTCCACCTATCCCCTGTCCATCCATAACTATATATTCTATTTTCCTTTCCTCAGGAGATCCTTCCCTCCCCCAATCCACCTAATCCCTGTGGGTATATGGATTGTAGCCTACTTATCAAAGCCATAGTAGCAAACATATACATAAAATCAAATATATATCATATTTGTCTTTTTGGGGTCTGGGATGCCTCAGAATGGTTTTCTTTTTCTAGTTCCATCAATTGAGTTTCAAATTTCATGACTTCAGGTTGTTATTGTTTTTGTTTTGAGATGAATAATATTCCATTGTGTAAATGTACCATATTTTCTTTTTCCTTTCATCTATTCCAAACATTCAGGCTGTTTCCAGTTTCTGACTATTATGACTAGAACGGCAATGGACATAGAAGAGCTAGTGTCTCTGGAGCATGGTATGGAGACCATTGGGTACATGCCCCAAAGTGGTACAGCTGGATCTTGTGGTAGATCGATTCCCAGCTCCCAGAGGAACTGCCATACCTGATTTGCCTAGTGACTGTACAAGTTTGAATGCATTTTAATATAATATTTTTATTAATTCTTTGAGAATGCCGTATATCCATACAATTTATGTTCTTCATAGTCACACCTCACACCTCCTAACTCCCTTCAGACCCACCCCAGCCACTATCCTTTCTCCTCATTTCATATCCTCTTTTTTCTTTTCTTTTCTTTTTTTTTTTTTTAATAAGCCATCAAGTCTAATTTGTGCTGCTGGAGCGTGATCTGCATACTAGGGACCGCGACTCTAGAGAGAACTGACTCTCCCTCCCCCAGCAGCTATCAACAACCAATAGCTCCTCAGCTATGGGTGGGAGCTCATGAGTCCCTCCCCACCCACACCGAGACGTTGATTAGCTTGACATTATGAAGGCTTTGTGCAGGCTGTCATAGATGCTGTAAGTTCATGAGGGCCTGTCCAGAGGACACTATTTTGCTCTGGTCTTCCCTGACCTCCAGCTCTTACGGTCTTTGTATCTGTCTTCCAAGATTGTCCCTGAGCCTTGAAGGGAAAGGGGTGTGATGGAGATGTCACATTTGCAGGTGACAGAACACCACTGACACATCCCCGCACTCTGACTAGTCGTTCGTGAGTGTCTGTGCCCACCACCATCCACTGCACCAGAATCCTCTCTAATGACAGCCGAGAGCTGCACAAGGGATGCTTCCTAACACTGTCCTGCCTGGGCCTCTGTGACCTGCATCATGGGAATCCCAGCAGCACCGAGGTGGGAACTTCAGTGAGAACCTGTTTGCAGTCTTAGAACAGCTTAGCATTCTGTATGTCCTCAATGCTAGCTAGAAATGCTAGATACTAACACATAAGGATATGCTAGACCGTTCTTATGCTCCTGGGGAGTGAGAAGGAAGGGGAGTGGTATATTCTACATGCATATATGAAATTGTCAAAAGAAAAATGGAAATACAGAGTTTGTGAGATTTACAGGTAGGGAGGTAGATAGATGATAGACAGACAGATAGACGGATGACAGACAAACTTGGAAGTCATAGGCCCCAGTTCAAAATGTGCATCCACTCCACCTCCACGCACAACAGACACGGCCACCCAAAATTCAGAAGCAAGCCACACAACATAAGGATAGGTTTATGATAAAATGTTTAATGAAAACAAGCAAGCACATACAAATTACCTTGAAGAAAAAGCAAAGAATTTAAAATGGGAATCTGTGAGCTACTTGTGAATAATTTTCCTCCTTCATGGTATTCTAAATTGCCCACATTTCCAGTAATAAAACATAATCAGTCTATAATTTTTAATTTAATAATTGCAAGTGTTTTTTATGTTTTCCATATTTCCAAAATTAATTATAATAATATTGTACCTGTAGATATTATTTACATGTATATTACTTATATATAAAAACTAAGTTCGGTTTAAAATAAAACATAGTCAGGTGTGGCAGTGTATGTCTTTAATTCCATCCACACAGGAGGCTGACATTGGAGGATTACTGTAAGTTCAAAGTCAGCCTGGTATACATCACAAGTTCAAAACCGACCAGGGCTACATTTTGAGACAGTCTCAGTGAACAGAAAGGGTTGCTAAAATGGCTCAGTGGGTAAAAGTACTTACCACCCAGCCTGATGTACTGAGTTCCAATCCCCAGAACCCACTTAAAATCTAATGTAGCTGGGCTGTCAAATTGGCTCAGAAGGCCCATGCTGCCAAGTCTGACAACCTGAGCTCAATCCCAAGGTCCCAGGTAGTGGAAGAAGAGAACCAACTCCTGTAAATCGTATTCTGACCTCCACCTGGCACACAAGCACCAGAGACCAGGACTTTCTAGAAGCTCAAGACAGCAAGCCCAGCCAACATGGTGACAGAGAAAATCTGTCTTAAACCAAGGTAGAAAGGCAAGGACCAACATCTAAAGCTGTCCTCTGGTGCAGCACATTCATGCACACACACTTGAACCCTCACACATCACATACACAGAAGAAAAAAAGACAGAGTGTGTGTGTGTGTGTGTGTGTGTGAGAGAGAGAGAGAGAGAGAGAGAGAGAGAGAGAGAGAGAGAGAGAGAAGGAGAAGGAGGAAGAGGAGGGGGGAAGGCTAAAGGGAGGGGGTAATGAAAAAGACACATTTATGCCCTAGACAGAACAGACAAATTTGCTCTGCCCAGGCTCAGAAGAGTAATAAGACCTAGAACAAAGGTCATGATTGTTTCTTCTAAGGCACCAACAATGACATTCCAGTACAGGTTCAAGTGTAACTAAGCCTCCAGGTGGAAAGGGACACAGGTAAACACCTGTGCCACTTGCCAAAGGAACAGAGGCAACCTCCCAGTGGAGCAGCTGATACGGGTCTTTTGTCTTTCCAGAGTTACATATCTTCCTAGGAATGCTTAGATATAAATGCTTCTACTTTAGATGCCAGCTGATGTTTGAAAACTCAAGTACACGTCAAGGAAAACCCATGTTGAAAACTCCATTTTCTCCTCTCTAAAATCAGCATTAGAAGACGTATTCCATTCTTCGTGGGAGCGCTACATTCAGTAAACTATACTGATATGTGTTAAAGTGTTTCAATAACATGCAGATCCCCTCAGGAAGTGTCCTGGAAGGACACTGGCTTCTACCAGGCAGTACAGTTAACATCATAGCTGGCACTTCCAGTGTGAACTTCAAGTGTAGATGTAGAAAGGAGACACAGTATCAAGACCAATGAGGTACCGCAAACACCCAATAGAGGAAATGGTTATGTTGCTGGGTTGTTTTCTGCCTTTTGTTTTGGATATTTGATCACACTGTGTAAAAGGCACTTTCTGACTGGTTTAATAAAGAGCTGAGTGGCCAATAGCTAGGCAGAAGTTAGTTAGGTAGAACTTCCAGGGAGAGAGAACAACTCAGATAAAGAATCTGAGAGGAGGGAAGGAATTTGCCCATGAGGGGCAGAGGAAGACAGACATATACCGTATTGAGGAAAGGTAAAAAACCACAAGGCAAAACATAGATTAATATAAATGGGTTAATTTAAGTTATGAGAGCTAGTTGCGAACAAGTCTAAGCTAAGGCCAAGCTTTCATACTTAATAAGAAGTCTTAGTGTCATTATTGGGGAGCTGGCGGTCCATAGAAAGTCTGACTACATGTTCCCTAGATCTCCTCAAGAACCCCACTGAGACCCACCATGGCTCCCAGAGCATTGCGGAAGTGGGGGCGGGGTGTAAAAGCCAGAGGATGGAAGGAGTACTGTGAGACGCTGTCTTCTGAGCATGGCATGGATGTGGTACTCATGAACTCACTGCTGCTATGGTTACCTGCCCAAGACCTGCATAAGAAAAAAAAAACAGTCAATATTCCAGCACCATGGGGTAGGGGCTCACGAGGCTCTACCCCTTGCTGAGGAGCTATTGATAACTGATAGCTGCTGGGAGAAGGGGAGTCATTTTTCTTCGGAGGTGTGGCTGCAGGTAGGTTGCCCATTCTTGGCCCCACACCCATGCACATGTGGGCAACACTAAAGTGAACTTGGTGGATAATTTATACAACAGAGAGAGGAGCTAGAGAGATAGCTCAGCCATTGAAGGCTAGGCTCACAATCAAAAAACAGAGCGAAGACTTGAAGGTGGGAGGGGATCCTGTTGGGAGACCTAGGGGGATCTAGAGAGAAGAGTTGGGGCAGATATGATCCAGATATATATAAACATATATAAAGTTGTTAACAAAAAAAAATAAGGTATTCTGGATGGGGAGATAAACAAAGTTAATTTAACTCTTCTATTTGGAGGGTTCCCCCAAGAGACAGAAGCAAAACTTCCTTCCAAAACAGTTGCAAAAATCAGCTTAGTTTGAAGAGCAAAGAGGAACTAGGCAAGATGCCAGGTTCCCTAACTCCCACCTCAGAGTGTTTCTTCTAGACGGTCTGACCACATGGATATTCCAGCATGGGCCTCCCTGAAATACTAAAAGAAAAGAGAACAGAGAGTTTTCATGTTCAAAAAAAATTATGAAGGGGGAATTTTCCCATTTGATTGGTAGAGTTGGCTGCTGGAGAATCAACAAAAGTTCCTGAGTCTGGAACCACTAGATCATAGCAACCTGGCAGAGCAATGGTTACTCCAGCTGTCACGTGTCCAGCTTTGAAAACAGCCCATCAGTGTAAGCTGATAAATCACACTCCTCCTTGTTATCTGAAGATGGCTAATCAATACTTCCATTATGGTTATCATTGCTCTCAAGACAAGTCCCCAGCTGCATCTGAGCTACTCTCCCTGAGGAGCTGAGGATAATGAATTTGCTTCTGAGACCCATCAATTACGGGAATAAAGGGGAAAAAAGAACTGGAAAGGAATGTATGGATATAGTGCTGTCTTAGAAACTGCCTGATGGAATCCATCCTGGGAGGCCATTAAAATGACAGATCCCAGGAGATGCTGGGTCCCTTGGACTGGGGAGTGACCTAGGATCTGCCTTCATTAATAGCTCTTCCAGATTATTTAATACACTTAAAATTATATCTTAAGAATCCAGAGAGGCAAAGTAGCTCAGGCTGGCTGCATCTGTCTGACACAAAGCTGAGATGGTCAACAACGAACCACAGAATAGGGAGGAGTTCATAAATGAAGACATATTTTTCCCCACCAGTCAGTTTCCAAATAACTGACATGGAGACTTAATATTATTTACAAATGCTTGGCCAATAGCTCAGGCTTATTACTAGCTAACTCTTGCATTTTCAAGTACCCCATATTTTTATCTATGCTTTGTCATGTGGCATACCCATCTTGCTTCTCTATGCATCTACTTCTTACTCCTCAAACTCTGCCCTTCTTTTTCCCAATCTCTTCGCCCTTCTTCTTCCCAACCTCTTCTGTGTCTGGCACTCCTGCCTATACGTCCTCTCTTGCTACTGGCCAATTAGCTTTTTATTAAACCAATTCAAGTGACAAATCTTCACAGTGTACAAATGAACCATTCCACACATAAGGCCCTCCTCCTCCATGAGGCACTATTGGCTACTGTTGGGTTCTTGAGAGGGACAGTCATTGTCTTCAGTTGTGCACCAAACAGTGAGCCCACCAGGCTCCTGTGGACAGTTCCAAATCCATGGTCTTACAGTCCCAGTCCTGTCTAAAATCAACAGGTCGCAAAACAAAAAGGCATGAGTGGGGCCTATAGGGAGCTAATGGCAGATGAGGGAGGAGAGAAAACAGAATTCTCTGAATACAGGTACAAAACCAGTAAAGAAGAAAGTTGAGATTTTTTTTTTAATGAGATCAGATCCTCTGTGGGACTTAACAACAACCTGGAAGGTCTGTGATCCTGTTCTCCAGCTGCAAGAGGTAGGTTTTGCATCTGCTTGTGTGGGCAGAGTTTCTCAGGTCTTTGTGAGCTGCAGTTCAGTTCTGTCAAATAAGGATATCTTTTGACTGACATCAGCAGTTGCAAGTAGGAGAGCCACACAATGGACTGGGTCAATCAAATTTGTCGGCCCCACCCTGTTCCTTCTCCAGTGAGGCTTTCTTTCCTCTCCACTAGGGCTTGGGCAGGACTAAGAACATGCATTACTAATCAGGTTTCAGATTCAGGGATGCTACTGGTCCAAGAATTGTGCTTTAAAACCACCTGCACACATAGAAAGCAGCACACCCATGCAATGCTCTGCTGTTGTTGTTACACAAAAACCATAAAGAACACACATTATTTCCTTACACTGGATATTCACACACAGAAATGTACTCTATGTAAGATTTGTGTGTGTGTGTGTGTGTTTCATGGGGGATGCACACAAACACAGATACCCACAGAAGCCTAGAAGAGAGTACCAGATCCCTGAGGCTGAGTTAGGCAGCTGTGAGCTGCCATATGGGGTATGTAAACTGAGCCCAGGTCCTATGTAAGAGCAATAAGTGCTCTTACCTGCTGAGCCATCTCTGCAGCCTCTCTTCATAACCTCTAGGGGAGAAAACATCTTTAAAATCACCCCACAGTCCTGAGGAGCTGGCTCAGCAGATAAAGCACTTACCATAAAGTGAGGACTGATACCAATGTTCAGGTCCCTAGAACCCATATTAAACAGCTAGACAAGCGTAGTCACTCCCTGTGATCCCTAAACCTGGAGGGCAGAAAACAGGATCCCTGGGGCAAGCGGGCTGCACTAAGCAGAACTGACAATCTGTGCGTTCACAGCAGCTCTTGCCTCACTAAATAGAGTGGAGAATGGTGGAGGGAGAGTCGCGGCATCTACTTTAGGCCTCCATCTGCTCCTGTGCACACACGCATGTACATATGCACACACATACACACATACACACACACACACACACACACACACAAATGCATACCGTGCACACGTATACTTTAAAAAACATACTACATATTGCCTGTTAATTTCCCTTTCCTTAAGCAACACACAGGGAGCCCCCTCCTCCCGTCATCTCTGAGTTGCCGATACTGTCTGGAATCAGTACGACCGCGCATTAAGTCTTCTATAACAATTTATTTTAATTCCACACGCTCAGAGTAAGGGTCAAACAATAAAAAAAAAATTACAAAGAAAGGAAAACGCATCTCAAATCTTAGCCTAGAGGAAAGGTCCCTGTTAATAAATTGATCATCATTTTTCAATATACTTACTCCTACAATTTATAATGTCCTGTAATTTATAACCTCACATCAATGCAAACAGAATATGAACTATGGTGTAACCTGATTCTTTTCACTTACAAGTTCTTTTTGTCACATGAGTAGCCATATGCACATGGGTGCAGATGACCACAGAGTCCAGGAGAGGACACTGGATCCCCCCAGAGCTACTAACACAACCCCCTGAGGTGGGTACTGGGAACTGAACTTGGGTCCTCTGCAAGAGCAGAAATCCCTCTAACCCACTAAGCTGTCTCTCCAGTCCCTGCAATAAGTTTTGATAAAGCAAATACAACCTAAGTAGATTACTTAATGAAGTCTTAACACAAAATTATTCTGAAACAAATCATTTTTCTTTATCGTTCTGAAGAGCTGGCAATAGGACCCAGACCCTTGCTAACAGGCAACTGTTAAGCCACACGCCTGGGCCTAAAGCATCCTTTTCTTTAGTAACTTGCCATCAGGACCTCACAGGTAGAGAGGTTAGTGTATCACACACATATCAGCTCAACCTCAGGAAGACACAACTATGATAACGTGATCCTTTGTTAGAAAAGCACACCTCTGGGTCTCAGTGGGCACCTGCCCTGCAGAAGCACTAGACCCAGAATTCTCATCATCTTTGCTAGCACGTTGGGACTTTTTGATGCCCACCTCTGGTCTCAGTTGAGATTTGCCAGTGTTCTGATTCCATCATGAATCTAGGCTAAAGGTCTCATAAGCACAGGATGGTAGGGTTGAGAGGCCCTTCGACTGATCAGTAGAGCAGAGCCCAGAGAATGAACGCCAGGTGCCCTTTTTCTGTAGAACATAGTTCCACTTTTTTCTTTTACTGAAAATTGTGGGTTTTTTTCCACACAATATATTCTGATTACAGTTTCCCCCTCCCTCTACCCTTCTAAGTTCCTCCTCCCCTCCCCTCCCCTCCCCTCCCCACCCCTCCCCTCCCTTTCTCCTCCACATCGTTTCTGTCTTTCCTTAGAAAACAGTCATCCTGGGAATAATAACATAATAAGATAAATTAAAAACAAACTGGCATAGGACAAGACAACCAACCTCTTGAAAAGGAGCCAAAGAAAAAGCACAAGAAACGTACAGATGCAGGGACACACATTTGCACACACAGGAATCCCAGAAAAACACAACACCAGAAGCCATAATTTATGCACAAAAGACCTAGAAAGTGGTGGGGGGAGACGAAACAGCAGCCCCAACTTAACATAAGACAAAGAACCTCCAAATAGGCTGTTGAATTCTTTTTGTGCTAGCCGTTTACTTGCTTGGCATGAAGCTTAAGGGTAGTTAGTTTCCCTAGTGAGACTCCTTGGAGAAAACTAATTTTTCATTTCTGAGGAGTCATTATTACAGATAGATTCTGGGTTAGAGATTAGGGCATTTGTCCATTTCTTTCAGCTCTAGGACCCTATCTGGTACAGACTCGTGCATACTGCCATACCCTCTGTGAGTTCATGTGTGTGTCAGCCCTGTTGTGTCTAGAAGACTTTGATTCCTTGGTGTCCTCCATTCCTCCTGGCTCCTACACTCTTTCAGACTCCTCTTCTGCAGAGTTCCCTGGAGAAACATTTGATGGAGATATCCCTTTTAGGACTGAGTGTCCTGAGGTTGATCACTCTCTCTCGAGATATATATATATATATATATATATATGCATATTGTCTGGCTGTATTTGATGCCATCTACTAGAAGAAGCAGCTTCCTGATGGTAGCTGAAACGGACTTGCATCCCTGGTTAGTGTAGCTGATGGATTCCCATGGAGTCTGATTCAGATATTTTAATTTGGCACCTGAAATTTTGGGTGTCAACAAGATCTGGATTGGTCTAGAAGATATAGCTCAAGTTATACTTGTGAGGGGTTTAGATTGAGTTGGCCATGGATGATGCCTGTGAGGAACTGTCTCAATCAAATTAATTAAGAAGAGAAAACCAACCCTTTCCTGAGTGGTGTCCTGGAGAGCACAAAAAGGAGAAAGTAAGCTATGAGCATCCGTCACTCTCCACTTCTTGTCTCCAGATGTCATGTGACCAGACGCTCTCCAGCTGCTGCTGCTGTGACTTCCCAGTCATGATGGCCTGTATCCTTGAACTGTGAGCCAAAACCAGCCCTTTCTCCCTGAAGTTGTTCCTGCCAGACTATTTCATCATCGCAACAGAAAAAAATGATAAATACATCCTTTTCTTGATCTGTCCACACTTTAGAGACAAGACCTGAGGAAATTCCTTAAGATCATACAGGCAAAGCCCTGAGCTCAGGAACTGGTGCACAGTGTGTGTTCAGTAAGTTCCAATGTTCCTGAGCAGACAGACTGAAAATGTGGGTGCTGTACGGTCCCCCACCTCATGCTGCCTCCCTCTCTTCTTATTCAGAGACAACAGCAAGAAAAAAATCCAGGGCACCAAGACAGAGTGGTGAGTCAGAGGTGAGTTCCCAATCAACAGGTCACATTCCTAACTTCCCACCAAGTCAAAAGCATAATGAAATCCAGATAGTACTTCCAGAGCCCTGAGATGCCCTGCCCAACAGTGGAAACCATCATCATCAAATCAGACCCAAGTCTCAGAACAATTCCAACATCCCTGTCACCTTTCTACAAAGACCTGAGCCCCAACATTCATCTGTGTCCTCAAACAGACTTTCAGAACCTTCCCTATTCTTGTCCTCAGTTGCAATGAAGTCTAATTACAACCTATTTCACCTTGTTTGGAATACAAAAGGATACTGTTGCCTTTGTTTGCTTAAAGTGGGCAGAAGAGAATGGGATCAAATAAAAGGATGAGGGGGGCATAAGAAGGATGTGCCTTAGTTCATTATTTTTTTGCTCCACATCTGAAAAATCAACCAGATACCTCAGCAGTCCATGCTACAGGATAATTGTCCCATACAGTTAATTCCATCTGGCCCCATAAAGAGACGGTAGAATCACTGCTTGGCAATACTGTGTATCAAGCTTCATTAAAGTGGTGTTTCCCAAGAGTCTCCTGTAACAGTGTGCACTGCACCCTTCACACCTGACTCATCCTAAATCATCAGTAAATGTAAACAAGGGTAGCAGAAGCAGGAATCACTCAATGAGGCTGCCCACAGGATGCCAGCTGCTTCCCAAGCAGAGGAGGATTTTCTATATTATGTTGGTTAGCGCTGTCAACTTCACACAGTTTAGAATCATCTAGAAAGATTCTCAGTGAGATGATCCTAGACTATTTAAGTGTAGAGAGAAGGTTGAGTACCAGTAAGCACTATGAGGTCTTTTTTTAAATTTTTTTTTCCTTTTTCTTTTTCTTTGTTGAGATAGAGTCCCATTATATAGCCCTGACTGGCCTGGAACTTTGCTCTATAGACCAGGCTGACCTAGAACTCGGAGATCCATCTGCCTCTGCTTTCCAAATTCTGGGGGTAAAGGTATACACCACCCTGCCTGACTCTCTTTTTCTTCTTGAATGTGGATGTGACTAGCTGCTTCAAATTCCTGTCTTGTCTTCCCTACAATGATGAACTATAATCTGGAATTATAATCCAACTAAACCCTTTCTCCCCTAAATTGATTTTTGTTGGGATATTTTATCAGAGCAACATAAATGAGACTAGAACACCCATCAGCCCAACACATGGGTCCCCACTGGGCCCACAGTTCCACCCTCTACTCTACTCTCTCTGCTCCTCAAGCTCCTTGGCAGACTAAAGGGGACCTTCAGAGTGTGTCCCAGCCAGTGTGCCTCAGGTCCACGATGACAGAGCTGTCCCAGCTGAAGAACTGAACCTCACAGGTCTGACGTTGACACAACCCATGGAATTCAGTTCTCAGAGCTGAGGACAAACACAGACTCTCGAGCGAAGGCATTCAGTCCTTCCTCGCAGGCCAGGTCCTGCCGGCCCTGTAAAGACACAAGAGGAAAATGCCTGATACATTCAGAGCCTCCCACAGGTTGAAAACGTGGGACTCCTAAGAATCTGGGACATAGACAGACAGCTTCATAAGTAGTCATTAAACAGCCTGGGCATGTGGTACAGGCCATGTGATCCCAACACTTTGGAGGCTGAGGCAGGAGAATTGGTCATTTGAAGCCTTAATTCCAGCATTTAGAAAGCTGAAGCAAGAGGATTGTGGGGCAAAGCCAGCCCGAAGTACGTAGCTAGGCTGTCTCAGACGCAATCGGTAACAGCACAGATGATCGCGGTTGTCCCCATTGTACCCTAGCTTGGAGAGCTCTTCTTGATGCGCATTCCCCTTGAGGCTTTCAGCCTCAACCACCAATGGCAGAGATGACTGGAGGATTACCCTGCATCCTTTCTATGTTCCCAGAACCCTTAGGGTATGCACAGTCCTGGCACAAAGACTCCATATCCCAGCCTCGAGGGACCCACTGCTACATGGAAACAGAGGTAATGAATTACTGACTACCCTCCTGCCTGCTCACAGAGGGCACATTGCAGCTGCATCCATGCCATGCAGGTGAGGGCCACGCCCCACCCAGGGTAGGGCACCATATGAGAAGAACTTTGAAACTGTGCCACTTCTTCAAGAACTGGAGACTGCTCTTGGCAGCACAGCAGCAATAACAGGACCTCCCCCTGTTCCCCGGGGCCCTGTTAGAGTCCTTGAATGAGACAGCTGGACCAATATCTCTCTCTGACTAATACCTCTTCTCCATCCCCGACCATTTTCCTGTATCATGTCTAATCCTTCCCTTCATAGAGAGGACTATAATTAGTAACTGTTAGATTCTTTGACACAATTATTTAATAAATATTACCTCTCCAACAATATTATGTTTTCACAAAGAGAGAGCCTAGTCTATTGCCTTTTTAAATATATAAACAGAAGCCAGGAGTTGTGGCAGACACTTGCAACCCTAGCACTTGGGAAGGCTGAGACAGGAGGATATTTTTGAGTTCAAGACCAACTAGGTCTTGAATTCAGACAAATTCCAGACAAATTAGGGTTATAGAGTAAAACTCTGGCCCCCATAACAGCAATAACAAAAATAAATTAGTATAGTAAATAAGTACAACAGCTTTTTTGAAATAGAACTCCCAACTATACAGCTCATCTAGCTATAAAGGATAGAATTCACTGGCTTTCAGTGTATTCATGAAGTTGTTTGATGATCACCATAATTAATCTAAGAATGTTTTAATCATCCCTAAACTATATGCTAATTACATACTCCCTACCTCTGGGTAGTCGCTAATCTACTTCCCGTCTTATATATTGGCCTATTAAAAGCATTTTTTTACCAATGAAATCAAATCACATGCGGCCTCTTGTGACTTATTCTTTCATTTTATGTTCTCCAAGTTTATCTGTCTGTGGCTTAGGGTATGTATCAGTATTCAATTAATTGTATGGGTTTCACGGGGGAAAATATCCACTATGTAGATATACCATATTTTCTTTATCTATGAGCAACTGATTGGCATTCACATTGTTTCAACTTTTTTTAAATATTTATTTTTATTGTTTTTTAAATTATGAGTATGTGTGGGTATGTATATATGAATGCAGGTGCCAGAGGAGGCCAGAGTAATGAAAAGCTGGATTTGCAATTGGTTGTGAGCCACTGGTATGAGTGCTGGGCATCAAACTTGGGTCCTCTGCAAGAACAGTGTGTGCTCTTAGGCACAGAACCATCGCTCTAGCCTACTTCTGCCCCTTGACTGCGACAGCCGTTTCTATTGGCCATTCCCCGCTTTATACTGATACGTGCTGTCATTTCTCTCGACTATTTACCTAAGAGTAGAACTTGAGGGTGACATTAAATCTATGCTGAGCCTTGTGAGACTTCTCACACTTGTTGCCAAAGTAGCTACACCATTTGACATTTCCGCCAGCAGTGTCTGGGGTTTCCTTTCTCCACATCCTTGTGATTGCCTGACTTTTTTATTGCAGTTCTCCCAGTAGGTGCAAAGTGGTACCTCATTGTGGTTTTGATTTGCATCTCCCTGGTGGCTAATGACGTTGAGCATCTTTTTGTGTATTTACAGCATTTGTTCAGCTACTCTGAGGAGAAAAAACAATCTATTCATATCTTTTGCTGTTTCTGAATTGGGCTGTCGGGTCTATTATTAAATTACAAGAACTATTTACATATCCTACATATATCATATGGATCATATTTCTAATTTTTTATGATTATGTAAGCTGAATTTTAACTGTGTGTGTGTGGTGTCTTCATTCCTTATTATTATTTTCAGCTTCTAGAACATACCTGGATCATAGAAGAAACTCTAGGATTTTCAAGAAAGGCAAGTAAATGTTTTTAATTGATTTTCTACACCCTCATCTCCATGTTGTGCATTAAAATGAGATGAGTTCCCTCCACTTGTGCCCAATTCATTTTTTTTCTTCAGCCTGTGTGCCTTCAGGGTTCCTGTGTGAGCCAGACTCCAGTGATGAAAGATTCTGTCATTCAATCTCTGCTTCACGAGCATACGAGAATAAGCAAGCCGGATGTCTCTTACCGCGTGCCAAGTCTCCTAGGAGAAAAAAGAACCAATTGCGCTATAAGGCCAATCGCATTGATCCAATGCCATCTTTCCTTCCACAGGCACCCATGCATCAGTCACTCACAGAGTCCCTGGTGGGTGAGGCCAGATGTGGGGGATGCAGTAACATCAAGGCTAGCACGGCCTTCACCCCCATCCTCATGAGATCTCACTGAGAGCCACACCAACAATCACGTTCAATCATGCTGAGTGCCTCCAATGAAAACCTCAGGATGGTCCGAAGAGGCTGTGCTTCCAAAGAATGACACTGAAGGAGATACCCAAAGATAAGGACTCCGTGATCTGGTCCAAAACAGTCAAAAGGAAAGAATCACAATGTGTAAACCCCAACAGGCTGTGGCCCACACTCCTAGGAGAGAGCAGGCCAAGGGAGGCTCAGGCAAACTGTTCAGGCCAGTCTTGTTCAGGAACTCAGGCCTGTCCTACAGAATGTGGAGAGAGTGGAGAGTAATGTTTCAATTGCATTATTTAAATATTCCAGCTGGGCTTGATTAACAGTTGAAAGGTATGAAATAATCCTAAATAGCTACCATCTGATCCTACAGTTTAACAATGGCTCCTACAGGACCTCAAATAGGTAGACTGAGATTTCACCTTTACTCCCAACAGCAGTGAAGACCCGTCCACTGCCATGTGCTAGGAATCAAACACAGGGCCTCCATATACCTGGCAAACGCTCTACCACAAAGCTGTGTGCCCAAGCTCCCACCTCTTCTAAATTATTTTGAGACAAAATATTACGAGGGTGTCTAAGTTGACCTTCAACTGGGAATCCTTGAACCTCAAGCTCTGGAGTTACTAGAATTACAGGTCTATGCCACTGGGACCTGGTAATCTATAGTTCTCTTACAATCAATAAGTCCTCCTTACTGCCCTCTAGGGAGTCCTCTCCTGTTCCCATTCATTTTCCCCCACCGTCTGCCCACCTGGGCATGCTTGGTTTTGAAGACCACTATCAAATGACATCCTTGCAATGTCCTGTAATAGTCCGGCATCACCAGTAGCAGCGAGGTTTCCGAATGGTGCACCTTTTCTTGTCCATCCCTAACCCCTTCGGCTTGTACCTGATCGCCAGACCCTCCAGCCTCCAGGTCCCTAGTCTCAATATTCAGTTAGTCACCAGACGGAGTCACTGTCTCCCATTTGCTATAACATGCTCTGAGTCATGAGCCACACTGTTGAACTTCAAGAGATCTGAAGTGAGAGCCTAGGAAAACCAAAGAACACAGATGGTCCTTTAACCACACTGCTCATTTGAATTTACCAACACCACTGCTCTGTGCATTGTGAGTGCTTGCCCAGCACCAAGCCCAGGAAAGCTGAAGTTGTGTCAAATCAATTATTAAAAAAAAAAAGGAAAAAAAAATACGCTGACCTTTATTTTCAGGTGGAAGTCCTACTGTATACGTGTGGTGGGAACAACTTGCCTTGTGAAAAGAAATCATTTGGCCCTGGTCTATTCTGACAGAGAGGCTAGACCTTTCTGCTTCAGTTATTCACTGTTTCCTTACAGTGTTCTTCCCAGTATCTGGGGAAAGAGTAAACACAAATCTGGAAGTTGTTATAAATATGACTTTGCTAACCTTCCCCCCAAAATACATGCATGGTGCTCTGTTTCTGCTAAATGGTTAGAGAAATGAATGGGCTTCCCATATGTGATGCTTCCAGGAGAATCAGTTCTTGGTACCAGGTATAAATTTAGTAAACTTTCAAAGTTAAATTGATGCTGATCTCCCATTCATTTCCTTATGCTGTAAGGATGTATCCAAATTGCTTTTTTGCACTTTCTCTTACAAAAAAAAGAAAGGAAGGAAGGAAGAGAAAGGAAAAAAAGAGTTGATTACTCTTTAAAAAATTAAATGGTATATATAAATTAAAATTAAAATGGTATATATAAATCTCATTATATCTCTGCACACAGCCTTAGGAGAAAACAGACCAGTGAATGTTTAAAAAGCACATCCAATAAAACTTTGCCAAAGAGAAAAACTGATAGGTCAGCCTTTGATATTCCATCTTGCTAACCCTTTTTGTGAAAGAAAGCCTCATTACAACCATAAGGTAGGATCTTGCAACAAAGAGACTTTATGAAATAGAACTCACCAAACAAATGGCTCTAACATATGTGGTTTGTTCTGGGCCCCATTGGCTGGGATGCAGACAGAGCCTGACAAAAAACATTCCCCAAGTCACAGGTCCTATCTAAAGGCTGGGTCACTTCACAGAAGTGGCCAAGACTTTTCTCCCTAGTCCTCCAGCCTGTCCACTTCCGCGTTTATAACTGTCAACTATAGTTGGGGGAGCAAGATCGAAGTTCTAGCTCTCTTCCCGCTGTTGTGATCATCTATCCACACAGGAAGTGTCCCCTGTGCCTCAGGCTTAACCTTTTGTGGCCTCTAAGCTCAGTCCCCAGAACAAAGTTCCTCTGTTCACTTTACTACCTCTCAAAGAGCTTGCCTCACCCTGGGGCCTCTTCCCCAGCCTTTGATTCAGCTGAGACACAGTCATTCTCATCTCTAGATTCTATAGAAACTCTGTAAGCACACGAAATATCATACTGGACTAGAGCGCACTCTTCTCCCCATCCCCCATAGAATTCAGCCTTCAGACAGTATCCATTATATAGGGGATGGGATGAAGAATGCGCTCGAATCCATCCCATCCCCCATATAATGGGTTGCACTTAATATGTAATAACAGTACCATCATAGCTAACAGCCATCAAGTGCGCATTATGTCCCAGCCACTGGGTTGCATGAATTATCTCATATCTCACAAGAAAGCTGTGAGGTAGGTTGTCTTGTCAGCATCCTATTATATGTTAGGAAGGGCTTAGGAAGGTTCAGCAGCCTCCTGCTGCAACTGGGAGCTTAACCATTCCAAGTCCAGCGCCCGCGCTCACAGCTACTCTGTTCCTCTGGCTGGGGGATAAACTGAGCACAACTGAAAGAAATCATGATGGGTCTGGCTACCCCACCACATCAGCATCCCAGACCAGAGCGTCCGTCTCTCCTTTCCGGACCACAACCCTGGTTCCACACAGTGTTGGAACTGATCCCTAGGGGCCAAAGTAGAGGGACAGTCCAGAGGCTGGCCTCTGCCAGATCTGCTCACACACTTGAATCATCTCAAGAGGGACTCATTCTCAATCCTAGCCACAAACACACGGTTTCACGAAAACTGCTGCTACAGAGAAGAAAAGATTATAAGGAACATGAATGCCGGGAAGCGAGGCTTCCCTCTACACACTCCCTCCCACATGCCAGGAAGATGGTGGATTTTCACAGCAAATGAACAAGGAGTTCCCCCAAACCATTAAGCTAATGAATCAAGCAAATCCTCAGGCTTCATATTCAGATTTCTACCTCCCCCCTCTGTCATCACCATCTTGCTAGCAGAGTCATTTCTGAGTCTTTCTGCTATTCCACAGAGCTGGCTTTGTCACGTAAAGGCCTGTTAACTAACTGGAATTGCCGTCTTGTAGCTGCGAATAAAATCCATGCATACTTCAGGTGAGTTTATCAAGGGAGTTGATTAATTGGCAGCTGTAGCACTCTGGCACTAAAGCTGTGTTTCATTAACAGACTTGCAATTCGGGGTGGATATTGTGACTTAAACACATTCACTCCATTATGAAGAGGGGGTGGATGGGAAAAGGAGAGTCAATGTGATTGGGAGTGAGAGCCACCCTAAGGGAGAATGAACGCTGTGTTACCCTGGTTTGTCCTGCCAGGTCTGCTTTTTACACATGATGTGTTCTCGGGTACGGCAGCTCACACGGTCCTCGCGGTCATCACAGGAGATAAGCCGTATCACCATTTGCCTCTCGCATGGGAGGAAATGGAGATATGTGCTTAGTTAACAGCAGAGCCAGGGTGAAGGTTCAGACAGGCTCCCTCCAGAATAGCGGTTCCCCATCTGACGACACCGGCAAGGACTTCGTAAATGGTTTCGATAGCCATATGTCAGGAAGAGGCCAGGGATGCCACTGAGCAGCCTACAAGGCATAGGACCATCCCCAGAGCAACAGATGATGGACTTCTAAATGCTAATGATTCTCAAAGAACCTCTACTACGAAGCCTAGTTTATGGTACAATAACCAAGGCCTGACTCAGAGAAAGGGACAGCTAAGCAACTGGCCACCCATGATCACTCTTCCTTATACATTAGTCCCTGCACTTACTGGCAACAGAACTCCACAGACAGGCTTGGCGCTCCTGCACTTGTTTAGATCCTGAAGTTTCTCTCGCAAAGCCTCTGTGAAATTGCAGGTCCCCTCTGCAAAGGTAGAAAACCTCTACTGATAATAATTAAACATGTGGGGTCGGGAGAGGACTAACAAATGCATCAGTAGAATAAAAGGGAGGGCTGAGAAGAAAGTGACCTCTGTATGGGTTACAGTTTAGGACCAGACAAAGATGCCCTTTCAAAGCTGAAGAACTAGTCAAATACACCACAAATAAAAGACAGTATGAAGAACTGGTATCTACAGAGAAAGGAACATCAGATCTGTGTCACACCATGTTTGAAATAGGCGTCAAGTCTGGAGAGGTGGCTCAGTGGTGAGGGCCCTTATAATCATGAAGACGTGAGCCAGATACCTAGAACTCATGTTTTTGTGGTTGTGACAGGGTCTCGTAATGTAGCTCTGGCTGGCCTGGAACTCATAGAGATCATCCTGCCTCTGTCTCCTGAATACTGGGATTAAAACTGTGGATCTCAACCTGTAGGTTTCGACCCCTTCAGAGCTTGCACAACCTTTTCACAGGGGTCGCATTTCAGATATCCTGCATGTCAGCTATTTACATTATAATTCATAACAGAAGCAAAATTACAGTTATAAAGCAGCAATGAAAATAAGTTTATGGCTGGGGGGTCACTGCAATGTGAGGAACTATATTAAAGGATCGCAGCATTGAGAAGGGTAAGCAGCTCAGGATTAAAGGCATGGCAGTACACTTATAACCTCCGTACTGGGGAGGGGGGAGACGGGTGGGTCAATGTGGCTCTGTGGCCAGCCCAGTCTACTTGGCAAGCTTCAGGCCAGTAAGAGATTCTATCTCAAGGGCTAGGATGGTTGAATTACCAGTTAAAAGTGCCAGCTGTTTTTCCAGAAGACCCAGGTTTGGTTCTCAGTACCCACATGGCAGTTCACAGATGTCTGTAACTCTAGTTCTAGGGGATCCAACACCCTTTTCAGGCCTCTGTGGGCATGCGCATGGTGCGCAGACATATATACAGGCAAAACACCCACTCACATAAAATCATAATAAAAACTAATAACTAAAATAAAAATGAGTTCAGCTTAATTTTAAAAAAACAAACTAGTCAATGGCTCCTGAGGGACACACAAGCAAAGCATGTAAGCACATATAGAAAGCAAATAAGTAACATGACAACAAGAAATTTCCAAAGTACATATCAGAATAACCCTTAAAGAAGGCCTTTTTCAGCGAGGCTCGGAGAGCATCAAGGACTCCAGGACAGACGGCCTCAGTAGGGACAGTCAGGACACAGTCACAGGCTGGATAAGCAGAAAGGTTCAGTCGGTACAGAAATCATTGCGACCTTTTGTGTAGTTTTCCTCCAGGGGAAATTTCACAGGCAAAACGTTGAACCTCAGATTTCAGAAGTCCAAGAGAAAAGTCCTCAAGGGCAACCCACTGACTCGTCCCTCTGATTAGCCCAGAGTAGGTGGGAAATCCTCTTTCCTTCTTCCTGCTGTAGAACTGCCAATTTTTTTTATGAAGAGAATCTCTGGCAACAGGAACTAAATGTGAGCACAGAGATACAACCTAAGAGTCTAATTTTGCTAAAACAAGACTTTTTTTTTTTTTTGGACTTTAATGTCTGAGCTAACATAAGTGACATTTTCTCCAGCAGTCGGAACAACTAGTAACATTGTTTATAGGCCAAACACTGCTGACCCCCTGAATACCAGGCTGCCCCAAAATAGTAACACTGTTTGACCCAACCAATGGCCCGAAGAAACAAGGTAGAGGTCTCTAGAGCGCATGCTCAAACCTCCAAGAAATAATACAAATTTAAGACAACCATATTTTTGTTTGTTTGTTTTATCATGAACTTGGGGCTTCACTTTGCCGAGGAATTAGATCTAAATAACTGTGCGCCTAAGGATGTGGGGTTAACCTAAAAAAGTTCTACCCCGAGCAGTGGATGGGACCCTTTGCCATCCCTCTGATAACATACCCACCTGTTCAAGAACTGCTCCCTTGAAATTGTTTGAATCCAAGACACATAATTCCATTGCTAGAGAAGCCACAACAAGACAAGAAGTCAAGACATTCACTTCGAAAATAATACTCTTTCTTTAGATTTAAGGAGCACAGAACGCCTAGAGACCTTTGCAACGCTCTCCTTGATCTTTAGTTCTAAGGTAAGTAGAGCTTATATGTTATCAATTTAATATAAAGCATGGGAATTAACTTCCTGGGATACAGTGTTTCTACCTAAAATAAATGCGAAAGCCAGAGAGAGGGCTCAGTGGTAGAGTACTAGCGTTCGTGAGACCCTGGGTTCAATTCCCAAAGCTAAATAATCTATGATTCCCATGACTTGGGAGGCTTGAGGCAGGGGATCCTAGGTTCGAGGCCTGCCTAAGATATGAAGGAAGCCTAATGCCAGCCTGGGCCACTTAGCAAGACCCTATCTCAAATAAAGCAGGAAAAAAGTTAAGGCTATAGCTCAGGCTAAGGTCGAGTGGAAGCCTGTGGGTTCTCGCCCTTGCAATGTCCACAGAAAGGAATTTCTAATTAACTGAGATTGAAGCTGAGACCAAAATAAGGAATTTTTGCCAGATTCTAGAACAATCTGATGCGGGAGAGTGGGGGGGGGATAATTATCACAATTCAAAAAGTGTCCAAAGCTGGCTCTTAGGAGCCACACCCAGTAACACAAATCGCTGACCATCAGAGAAAACAATACCGCAGTGAGCAGAGGAAGGACATTCCTGACCCCTCAAGGCCTTTGAGAAAGTAGGACTGTAGGAATCTAGAAACGAGGGGGACAAAGGATGTATCCATCACCAGAAGCCCCACTGGTTCCTCAGCCTGTCCCCTCCCTGCGTGGCCCTTTCAGTATCTCAAAGTAAGGACCAGAGGTTAATCTCCCACAGGCCAATACGTGCAAATCCAGCGTGAGCAGACCTGACGCAGACACACAGCCTTCTTTGTTCCCTCTGAGTTCTCCCACAAAGATTCTTGCTGCTTATCCTACCCAAGCAGTGAGTCAGGATGGCAGGGAGATTAACAATAACAATAGCAGTAGTGGTAGTAGTAGTAGTAGTAATTAACAATAACGCGATGCTGATTCTGTCCAAAAGCCCAAACCCCAGAACTTGGAGACAAAACATCAGAAGGGGTTGAAACAAAACCAAAGTTGAACAGAAACAGACAAAACAACAGACATTGACTGGAAAGGTCGCAACTGCCAAGAAAATACTAGAATAAGCAATCCTGAGGCCCATGGGGCTTGAAGAAAGAAAAGTTACATTATTGTCAATTAGAATGCAAGTCAAGTTTAACAGAAATAAATTTGACAGTTAAAAAAATTCTTTCTATAGACAAGACTGAAGGAGATTGAGGATAGACAGACAATAACAAATATATACACACACACTCACACTCACACACACACTCACACACACTCACACACATACTCACACACTCACACACACTCATACACACACTCACACACACTCACACACACACACACACACACACACACATATATACATATAAGCTCTGCCATAACCCCGTGTCCCCATGTTCAGCATCTACAATATAATATCTTTTATTACTGTCGCTGTGATAAAATTGATGACCTGCCAAACAGAAGCCACAACACCAGGATTTAAAGCACACTACAGTAACTAATATTGCCATCTTACCCGAAAGTAACAAAAGGTTAAAAAACCTTTTCCTTTTAGAAACGGACCCATGTCTTAAGTACGATCCCTGGAAATATTTCTGAGCCGCTGACATTTTTATATTTACAGCCCATGACAAAAGTCTCACCTACTCTAACTCTAGCGTCACTCACTGCCTTAAACATCGTGATTATATCTTCAACGCGCCATTTGCTCTGCAATAATCCACTGTACAAAAGCCGGCTTTCTCGCAGACAGAAGATAAGTACACAGTAAATCAGCTTGCAATGACTATTTTCCTAACTCCTGCACACTGGGAGCTCAGATTCCAGTTTATCTTTTCCAACGCGGCCTCCCATCTCCCCCCTACCCCCACCCCTCCTCATTTTACTGCTTCCTCCTATTCATTTTGCCTACCCCCTTGCCATGGCTGCCTGGCCAGATTTTACCACGCCAGTGAACCCCTGCTGCTGCCATCCTTGGAGGGAAGAGAGATGCCAAGGGCCTTGCAGAAGAGCATCGTTCTCTTGGCTCACTGGGGCAGAGGAAGGAACTCACAGGCCAATTTGCATATGCTTTTATTCCATTCCACACCCTGCGAGCTAACTCTCTCTGGAAAGTCCCTTCTCAATTCCCTCCTCGTGGCAGCTAGGGAGGAAGCGGCTGGGCCGGAATCGAAGGTTCCAGCCCAGTCAGGCTGTGTCAGCATCTTAGGGCACAAGCCAGCAGACTCCCACCCGAAGTCAGCAGTGTCTCTACCCATACAGATGCCAACAGGGACCCTCTTCCCAGCCAGAGGGGGGCTGCTGGCTACAGCTATAATGACATGCAAGTTCTAGAGAGTTCTTTGCGAGGCAGAGTAGGCTCCAGCCTCCCCTGAGGAAGTGCTGGTCAGGCGTTGGGTCCCTGACTTCCTGTCTGTACTCTCCCCTGCCTGTGGGGAAATCCCGAGAGCTTTATCGGCTGCCCAACGAGCCTGTTGGCTTTTCAAGTAGGCGTAGACTGAGTTTCGACCAAAAACCTCAATTTAACATTAGCCAAAATAAATAGGTAAATAAATAACATGTGTGCGGGTGTTTAAAAAGAGAAAGAATTGACCTCTGTCGTGGGGACCGGGAGGAAAGATCTCTGACTAGCTTCAGGCACACAAGCCTGGATTGGCTCAACAGTGGGACAAAGACATGCTTTCAGCTATGAACCGGCAGGCAGGAAGGACACTCAGAAATCCACTCCCAAGCATCCTCCTGCAGAAAACCATTAATGGCCTAAGCGACCTCTAAACTTTAATGAGGTCCCATCAGACAGCAGGCACTCTGACAAGAGTTTCACAAACACGGTCTTCCCTGATTTTACAATGTTAACCTTTGGTGAGGTTAGGGGACTCGCCTAAGGTCACATAGTCCCTCTGGGGGTACCCTTCACTGCTCATATCCCCAAGTCTAGAAAACCCTTACAAGGTCTTTGGAACGCACAATAATAATAATAAATTTTTAAGAAAAGAAGTTGAATTCCCAGTCAAGATAAATAAATAGAGTCACCATGGGAAATCATCCACAGACAGAAAAGAGACAGTCCAATGACTCTACTCCTGGCACAGGTGGTCACTGCCCTGAACTCTCCAGATGGTGCCCATCGCTCATCCTGCTGGGGCTGCAAAGGTTGGTTCAAACGTCTCTTGCGGCTAGCTTTTTGGAAAACAAACATCATTGCAGGTCAGACGCTGAACATACATAATGCCCTTTTTAATTCTTCTAACACACACACACACACACACATACACACACACACACAGTAGCTACTGTTGTTAATCCTTGGATTATAGATAAGAAAGCAGGGCTGTGAAAGATTTCAACACTTGCTCATTGTCACACGGCTAGAGCTGAGTAGTGCTGAGATTTGAAATGATGTTTGTTGTCTCCCAATCTCTGATGCCCCGTATATTACCTCTTAGTGCCTCTCAGGGAGGTCTGCTCCCTGAGAAGGGGCCTCCTTGGGGTAGAGACATGACTCCAGGCTACTGAAGAGATTCCCAGCAGCCTACAGGTGCCGACTAGCATTCACTGAAATCCTGGGTGTGTGGAAGAGAAGAAACATATTGGTAACCAGAACGGCAAGAGCTGTGTCTTATTAAGGTATACATGACATATTTGTGAAGCTTTCATAAAGGTCAAAAGCTACATTGTGTCAGTTAGTGACAAGCCTGTTTAAAGAGGCCTGAAACTGTTTGGATCCACTGACTGGAATGAGACTTGAAAGGAATTAACAGCAGGAGCGGGAGCCTGACCAGTGTCTGTTGACAATTTCCCTGCCCAGTTCCAGACTGTTAACTCCCGTGTTCCCAGGGCCTCCTTCTCAACACCCGGGGTTCACTCAGCTTGGTTGTCTAGAAGCAGTCAGGGGTGCCCTCAGAGGCAGCACTGGGCCGCCAGCTGTATCCACTTCCCATTGTCTGCCTTTTGCCTTGGGAAGCACAGACTAAAACCAAGAGGCAGGTTTTTGCAAATGAAATGTGAATTAAGCCTCTTCTCTTCATAATTAAATTTTAAGGATTATTTTTGGGGGGTTGGCAGGGGGAGAAGTGCAAGGTAAAGGGAAGCCTAGATATCACTTGTGGGACTTACGGTCCACACCAGGCAAAGCACTACACACTTCACCACCTCTGTGCCACTTAATACTAGCCGCATGGCTATTTCTAACTCGCAGAAATATACAGTCGGCAGACACTCAGGCAAGTTAACAGCTTCAAGAGGGAATTGGGAGGTGCTGGCTAAGAATGGCTGAATGGGAAAGAGGAGATCCATGCAAGAACACTCCCTGTCTCCCTTGGTTCACAGCCCCAGTCTAACTGAATGCCATGCTGGGGGCTATAGTGACCACTCGGTGTTACTTAAGAATTCAGCACACGTCTTTAATCCCAGCACTCTGGAGGCAGAAGCAGGTGGATCTCTGAGTCTGAGGCCAACCTGGTCTACAAAGAGAGTTCCAGGACAGCCAGGGATACACAGAAAAACCTTGTCTCAACAACAACAACAACAACAAAAATCCTCATACTTCTGAACCAAATTTTAGTTCCCAGCCATCTTGAACATTGGTGCACTGAACCTGACCAGGCCTGAGTGCCTCCATCTTTTGGACCCTGAATGGTTTTATGTTTCTACTCCAAGCAGCACACTTCCTTCTGAATAGCTCATTCCCTACTCTACCCCCAGATCTCCTCTGCGTTGAACATCTCGAAACACACATATCCCGCCCTCAACATTGCGTACTGGCTACCCTCAGTTTCACACAGTGCTGTATGAACTGATGCTTTCGAATGTCAGGACCAGAAACAGAGCTGATAAGCCATTCAGAGTTCTGATGCTTCAATGCAAAAGCATTTGATTACACATCTATCGTTTTTCATTTTGAATTTTGGAAGCATTTTTTTTTCATTCGTGAGCCCTGAAAACCACATGCACACAGTGCCCAGAATCTCTGACATTGGTACCTGGGTCCACATTTAAGTCCGAGTTTTGTTCCCTGTTCTGAGGAAGAAGGAAGCATAAAGGTTCGGAGGTATGCAAATTTCGCGCTGGAAAGACAGACTTCAGACACGTCCCAGGCGCCACGGGGATGTCTCCACCAACCTGGAGTCTTCAGACGATTGATCTGGGCACATGGACACGGTGAGATGGACAGCTAGGAAAAGCACCACCAGGCGTTGTGGTGAAGCTTGCATCTCCAGCCCTCTCAGTAGCTGATACACTTCAAGCTCTAGAACTCGGGAAACACAAAGCTAAATGCACAGCAGCTGCTGGGGTGAGAGCCGGTACCTGCTCAGCTGGAGGATCCGGACAACCTACTTAACAGTTTGTCTGTGCATGGCTGTTCTCATTAAGGATTTACACACGCGTAAATGCAACAGCGAGTGGGCTAAACAGTCCAGCCTTACACTCCAGCTCAGGAAAACTAACTTGATCCCTTAAGCAACTCTTCCAATAAAATCAAGAACACCTACCTGGTAGATTGCTCTGAAGATGATGTTTATCTTAAAAGTCAGCAAAGTGCCCAATGGGAATGCACGACCCACAGTGTGCTCTGAAAAGGATGAAGCCAAAAAGGCACTTACTATATACCTTGCTTTATCTTGTTCCAGTTGAGATATTTTTTGGTTTGGGTTTGGTGTGGGTTTGGGGTTTGGAGATAAGCCCTCAGGTCACCCAGGCTGTTCTCCAACTTCCTTTGTAGCCAAGACCGACCTTGAATTCCTGAGACCCCTTCCTCGGCCTCCCAAGTGCTGGTCCCACAGGCCTGTGCCACCACACCCAGCTCAAATGCATCTTTACTACATTTCTTGTGTGCCCTTTCCCCAGGGTTGGACAGAAGAGAGCTCTGTAAACATTCGGGCTGGGTGGAAATCATACCACACTGTTCATGTTCACAGCACAGGAACGCGATGATGCCCGTCACATGCCTGCATGCTGAGACGGCCCTCTAAACTCCCAATGCGTTCTTGTAAAATCTGCATCTCTAGAGGTGGAAACGGAGGAAGCAGACCTGTTCTCTATTGCTGTAGCAAAATACCAGTGGCTAAGTGCTTATAAAGAAAAGAAATTATTTAGCTTACAGTTTTGAAAACTGAAACTCCAAGATCAAGGGCCTGTCAGGTCAGCCTCTCGTGTGGGCCCGACTTATCTACAGGAAATGGTTGAATCAATGACACAGCATCTACAGCGACCTCGTCTACTCTACTTAAAACAATGGTGATAAAGGATACTTAATAAAATTAAAGGAATCCCCGGCTGGGGATATAGCTCAGTTAGCAGGGTGCTTGTCCAGTGTGTGCAAACACCATAAACCAGGCAGGGTGGCATGTGCCTGTAATCCCAGCACCAGGGAGTCAGAAGCAAGAAGATCAGGAGTTCAAGGTCACCTTTGACTACAAAACCGGTTTGAACTCAGCCTGGGCTACGTGAGCTGTCTCCAAAAAAAAAATCCTTAAGACATATTTCATTCCTTTAATTTGTGTGTGTGTGTGTGTGTGTGTGTGTGTGTGTGTGTGTGTGTGCCGTGTGTGAAGGTGCCTGCAGAAGCCAGGAGAGAGAGTCTGATCCCCTGAAACTGGAGTTACAAGCAATTGTTGGCCATTTGATATCAGTGCGGGAAACAGAACTCAGGTACTCCGTAAGAGCACTAAGTGCTCTTAACCACTGAGCAAGCTCTCTAGCATATATATATTTTTTAAAAAAAGAATGAAAAAAATTTCTCTTCTTTTATGTATATGAGTATTTTGCCTTCATATATGTATATGCACCACATGTATGCCTGGTCAGAGGAGGGCATCAGATGCCCTGGAACTGAAATTACATGAGATCTACCATGTGGGATCTGGGAATAGACCCCCGGTCTTCTGCCAGAGCCACAATTAATCTTCACTACTGAGCCATTCTCCAGCTCCCCCACCCCAATATATGTTTTAAAGAAACTACAAAACACATGTGGATGTCATTCAATTTCTTGGGGTGGAGCAGGGAGACCATGAAGATACCAAAGACACAGCAGAGAGTAATGATTCGCAGACAGGAAGTAGTGAGGAAGGCCTTTCTTTGCTTTCTCCTCTGTTTTCTATGCTAAAAAATACAAACAAGGGAAGCTGCCACCAGCTGGAGAAGCAGGCAGACAAGATTTCCACTCTCCCTCCTCTCCTCCAAATCCAATCTCCCCCCACCTCTGTAGCAGACAACCTGCCCTTCCCCTCTGCCTCCAACTTTAGGAACAAGCAGATCTCCTCCTACAGCCTCCCTCACCACCCCATGCTTTTGTCTCAGCAGTCAGTTCCCACAGGCATTCACTGAGACCCTGCCAAGTCCACCAGGGAAACAGACAGAGCAGGAAAGGAAGTCAGTGGATCTTCAAGCCTTCACTCAACCTCCTCTCCTCCAGCTCCAGTCCCCAGTCTCATCCTCAGCTCTGTAGCCAACCACCAACTGTGGCCTCTCCCTTTCTCCCTCTCCCTCTCCCTCTCTCTCTCTGACTCTCTCTAATAATTCAAGACTAAGCAGATCCTGGTAGCACACCCTTCTCTCTTCCCTTCTGTGGAACCCTTCTAGTCCGTCTCAATCCCTAAATGTCAGCTCCCAATACCAAGAAGCACACTATTTGGAACCTCCAGTGGCCACACCTGGCAGGATCTCAGAAGCATTCCCTACCAGGCACCACCCAGCCAGGACACTCTCCTAAGAACTAATGAGGGCGACAGAAACCAGGATTGAGCACCCATCCCTCAAAGACCAAGACCAAGACAAAACCTAAACAGAGAAATACTAGAGTTAACTGATATCATAAAAACAAATGGACCTAAAAGATATTTACAGAACATGTTACCCAAATACAAAAGAATACTCCTTCTTCTCCAAGACTGACTACATACTTAGACTCAAAGGCAGTCTCACAGTTACACAAAAATTGAAATAACCCCCTGCGTCTTATCAAACCACCACAGATTAAAGCTGGATTTCAACAGCAATGGAAAAAAACACAAAGCCTACAAACTCGTGGAAACTGAAAACTCACCACTGAATAAAAAATGGGACAAAACAGAAATTAGGGAAGAAATTAAAATTTTTCTACATTTAAATGAAAATGAAAAGACAACATACCCGAACTTATGGAACACAATGAAGGTGGTTCTAAGAGGCAAGATCATAGCCCTAAATGCCTATTTTAAAAAAAAAAATGGAGATATCTCAAATTAGTAACTTAAAAGTCCACCTGAAAGCTCTAGAACAAATATATACAATGTTCAGAAGGAAGATGGCAAGAAATAATCAACCTGAGGGTTAAAAATCAAATAGAAAAGAAAAACAATACAAAGAATCAATGAAACAAAAAGTTAGTTCTTTATGAACAATTGACAAATCCTTAGCCAAATTAACTAAAAGATAGGAAGAGAAAATCTAAACTAACAAGATTAGAGACAAAAAGGAGGACATAACAGACACTGCGGAAATCCACGGAATCATAAAAACATACTTTAGAAACCTGTACTCCACAAATCAGAAAATCTAAAAGAAACGGATAATCTTCTCAATACATATCACCTACCAAAGTTAAATCAACATCAGATAAGCAAAACAAATAGGCATAGTAATTAAAATTCTACCAACTAAAAGAAACCCAGGGTCAGAGGGTCTAGTACAGAATTCTACCAGACTTTCAAAGAAGAGTTACCCCCAATCATCTTCAAATTATTCTACAAAATTGAAACAGAAGGAACATTTCCTGTTTCTTTTTACGAGGCCACGGTGACTTTGATACCTAAACTTCACAAAGAGCTAACAAAGAACGAGAGTTACAGACCAGTTTCCCTCATGAACATAGATGCAAAATTTCTCAAAAAAAAAAAAAAATACTTGCAAATACAATCCAAGAACACATCAAAAATACTCATCCACCATAATAAAGTAGGCTTCAGAGATGCAGGGATGGTTTAACATACGAAAATCTGTCAATGGACTCCACCACATAAACAGACTGAAAGACAAAAAAACAAACCACATGATCGTCTCATTAGGTGGAGAGATAGTCTGTGACAAAAAAAAAAAATCCAACACCCCCTCATGATGAAAGTCCTGGAGAGATTAGTAATACAAGAGACATAACTCAGCGTTAATAAGGCAATTTACAGCAAGCTCGTTGCCAGTATCGACTTAAGTGGTGAGAAACTCAAAGCATTTCCTCTAAAATTAGGAACGAGACCAAGATGTTCACTCTTTCCATACCAATTAAATATAGTGCTTGAAGTATTAGCAAGAACAGTAAGATAGCTGAAGGAGAGCAAGGGATACAAAAGGGAAAGAAAGAAGTCAAAGTATCATTATTTTCAAATGATATGATAGTATACATAAACGGCCCTAAAGATTCCACCAGGAAACTCCTGCGGCTGATAAACACTTTCAGCAAAGCAGGAGCATGTAAAATCAACACATAAAAAAACAGTAGCCTTGGCGGGGCGGTGTTGGCACAAGCCTTTAATCCCAGCACTTGGGAGGCAGAGGCAGGCAGATCTCTGTGAGTTCGAGGCCAACCTGGTCTACAGAGTGAGTTCCAGGACAGGCTCCAAAGCTACAGAGGAAAAAAAAAAAAAGTAGCCTTCCTATAAACAAATGACAAACTGAAAAAGAAACAGGGAAACACCACCTTTCACAATAGCCTAAAATAATATAAAATATCTTGGGAGTCACTCTAACCAAGCAAGTAAAAAAATTGTATGATTACCAAAAAAGGACATTAAAGAAAGAAATAAAGACACTGAAGATATCAGAAGATAGAGAGATCTCCCACAGTCATGGATAGACTAAGGACCTAGGCAGAAAAGCAAATACTGCTGTTCTGCTAAAGAGCGGAGCAATAAAATGACTCCTAAAAACACTCTGCTATAGTCACAGATCTATGCCTTGCTCATTCATCAACAGAGAAGGGTCCTCCTGCAGCAGACGGGAACAAATACAGAGATCCACAGCCAGACAATATGCAGGGGGAGAAACTTTGAAATACTCAAGTCCTAGTAGGGAAGTCTGCATCAAATCCCTGCCCTCAGGGCTCAGGGGACCCTGTGGAAGAGGAGGCTGAAAGAAAAAGAGTCAGAGGGGATGGAGGATCAAATCCGACTCTATATAAACTCAGAGGGTATAGAGCATGCACAGGGCCTGCACCAGATGGGGTCCTAGAGTTAAAAAGAGAAGTGGACATGAGCCCCCAACTCTAACCCAGAAACTATCTCTAATTGATAGCCACTCGCAAATGAAAAATTTCTTTTCTCTGATGGGGAATATTGTTTGAAGGTGTGTTGCTGCTGTTTATGCTGCATTTGTTTAACTCTGTGAAGCTGTGATTCTTGGCCTGTGTAAAACACCTGATGGCCTAATAAAGCGCTGAATGGCCAAGAGCGAGGCAGGAGCAAGCACAAGCAGAGCTGGCGGCAGAGAGCAAACAGGAGGAGAAACAAGGAAGAGGAGGAAGGAGCGAACAAGGAGAAGAGGACATCAGGGGTCAGTCACCCAGCCAGTCACAGAGTAAGAAAGATAAAAACACAGAAGGAAAAGGTAGACAGGTTAAGATAAGGATAGCTGGCTAGAAACAAGCCAAGCATTCACAACTAAGACCTAAGCCTCCATGTGTGATTTACTTGGGAGCTGGGTGACAGCCCTCCTTAAAAAGCCAAAAGAGAAAAACATCACACCATTTCTCCTAGATGTTATTCCTTTGCGGTGACTTTAAGAACTAACCACGCCCTCTCCCAGCGACTTCTGACCTCCTCGCCGCCATCTTAACTCTCTCTCTCTCTCTCTCTCTCTCTCTCTCTCTCTCTCTCTCTCTCTCTCTGTGTGTGTCCCCCTCCCGCCCCCCCCGTCTCTTGGTGTGTACACATGTGTCTCTGTCTCTCCCTATATTTCTCTTTACGTCTCTCTGATTTCCTCTTTTTAAGTAATAAATATCTCCCTCTCCTCTAAATAATAAATGTTTAGCTTTATGTATAGCCTTATGTCCATTTACTCTGCCGTCCACCGCATCCACCCGGCTGACTCTGCCGCTCGCCCGGGGACCCTGCACTGCTCTGGTGGCAGCCTCTGCCTGGCTCGCAGGCCGCCCGGGGCATCCCATCATCATATTATTTTTAAAGAGCAATACTAGGGACTCTCAGTGGGGAGACAAACCACTCTTAAGGACAGGCCCCATGCCAAGTCAACAGCACAAACGAACTCAATAGCATCTTTGGGGATTCTTTGTCTCATGTTAAGTCAAGACTGCTGCTGCTGCTTCTGCTGTTGCTGCTGCTGTTGCTGCTTCCTTCTTCCTACTTCCTCCTCCTTCCTCTTTCTTCCTCCTCCCCCTCCTCCTCCTTTCTCTATTTCTTTTTCACCCCATAGGTCCTTTGTGTATATATTATGGCTTCTGGTTTTGTTTCTCTGGGATTCCTGTGTGTGCAACTGTGTACGGATTTGCATCTCTGTGATTTCTTGTGCTTTTTCTTTGGCTTTTGTTTTTTTCTTGGTCAGTGGCTTTGTCCTATTCCAATCCGTTTGTTTTTGTTTTCCCTTACTGTATTTTATCTTATTATTATTTCTAGATGCCTATTTGCTTTCTAAGGAGAGACAGACAGGGTGTGGAGTTGGATGGGAGGGGAAGTGAGGAGGAGCTGGTAAGACTAGGGGAGGGGAAGTCATAATCAGACTATATTGCATGGCAAAAAAACTATTTTCAATAAGAGAAAATGTTTTTTAAAAAATCAAATAAATAAAATGTATGGTAATTTACAGAAAGGGTAGACCCTTTTAATTTGAGAGATAAAGAAGGAAAGAGCAAGGAGGAGAAGGGGAAAGGGAAAGAAAGGAAGTCAGAAGGCAGAGGTCACAGCCGCCTCCCACCAACCTATTCCCCCTTTGCACCCCAGTCTGCTCTACCTCTTCAGACCTTCAGGGTGAAGCACAGCAACGCAGGCAAAGCTGCTGCGAAAGACCGCAGACGAAGGACTCAGAACTCATTAGCAGCAAAAATCTATACCTGAAAGGTAAGTGCAATCTAAGGGTAATTTTAAACACAAATTGCTTCGTCTTTTCCACAGACTCCCGAAAGCATCAAAAGATTCTGAAACTACTCAAGGGCTTTCAGCTAAATAGAATTACACATGGCGACGTGACAACATCATCTTCCTCCAAAAGCATTTACGGGGAGTTATCATTTCTAGCTCGGAATATGAGGGAAGTGGTCTTATGGACCAAACCTCTTAAGGTGCTGCCTGTGTGGGGTGAACACCATGATTTGGAGTTGTCACGGGGAACTGCACTGTATAGGGCCAAGGGAGGCAGACTGGACACCTGCCTGACCTCACACTGCCTCTGCTGCTTCATGCTAAGGGTTTTTTTGAAATAGCAGTGTCTCGGCCAGGCGGTAGTGGCACACGCCTTTAATCCCAGCACTTGGGAGGCAGAGGCAGGTGAATCTCTGACTTTCAGACCAGCCTGGTCTACAGAGCAAGTTCCAGGAAAACCAGGGCTACACAGAGAAAACAAAACAAAACAAAAAAATAAAACAAAACAAAACAAAAAAATACAACAAAAACTGGTATCCCATGAGGCTCATCCTAGGTTTAAATTAGCTGGTACATATAAATATAGTAGTGTGCTGCCTGCCCTAGTCCCTATCTCCTACCTAGCAGTATCCCAGACTGCCTTAAGGGAATAGTAATTTTGTTATTTCGGGTGGGATTGATTTTATTCTTACCTCCAAATCTCGACACCAAGTGCCTCAAATCAAACTCCTAAACAATGAGGGTTGTTTCAAGAAAGGGTCCGTGATTCTGAGACGCCATGAAGAGAGGAACAATCAGCCTGAGGGTTGAAGAAACACCTTAGAAGAGGCACTGCTGCCAATAAATAGGGACCGTTTGACTGCCGTGAACACAGGGGGTCTGCCGGAGAGACCCCTGTAAGAGCCGGAATCATGACAACAACGCTAAAGAAAGCACTTGGTGATTGCTGAAATCCCCAGACCCAGCCTCTCTGAGCTTAGACCTCCTGAGGAACGTCTCATTTAATATGAAGCATAAATTGGCTGTTATTTAAGCGACTCGGTTTAGTCTTCTACCGCCTGTGTGTAAGAAGCTTTACTTGATTTGTTTTCCCGAGGTGACTAATTCTTTGCATTTCCTCCTCTGCACAATGACCATATTCAAGGCATTCTCTACATTAACAGGATTAGCTATGAAGAATTGAAAGAAAATGAAAGCGAGCCAGCCTTCTGCTGCTTCCTGTCCTTAACTGTTTCAACCTAGCCGTTTCCAAGGTGCCTTCCAAAATTAACAATAAGGTATGTGGATGGTTGAGGCCTTCGGGATAAGAGAGACACAAAAATTAAGTCAAATGCATGAAACTCAGAGTTCAAAATACGTGTGTGCACTTGTATAGCATGTGTGTGCTTATAACGTGTGTGTATAACGTGTGTATGGGTGTATGGGTGTATATGTGTTCCAGTGTGTGTGTATAATGTATGTATGTATATATGTAGTGTGTGTGTGTGTGTGTGTGTGTGTGTGTGTGTGTGTGTGACTAGTCAGGAAAAGCCAAGAAATATATCTGATAATGATACAGTTTCTCATTTTGAAAAGGTTCCACTATGGATGTTTCTGGGAGTCACAATGAGCTACTGAAAACCCAAGGCACGCTGACCACACAGCACATCGAGCAGATGCCACCACCCTTGCAGACCTGAAATGACCACCACTTAAGCAACGCCTGCTCAAACCACAACTGCAACCATTTATTAAGAGCCCGCTACCCACGCAGCTCTGAGCAAGGACCTCAGAGCACTCACGCGTGCTAAGGACTGACCCTTCGCTTCTATTTATATAGGAGGAGATAGGGTCTGGCAACTTGCCTGAGGCTGGGCAGGTCACAAGTGACAGTACCAAGATTAGAGCCCTCACCAAATATGTAAAAGACCCATTGGCAATGAGACTCACATCACATGAGTGTCGGTGAAGTGCTAAAGGTCGTGTGATTACAAGATTCAAAGGGCAAAGGCGATGATGTTTCTGAAGTGGGAGATGGTGTGATATAGAAGGGGGAGGAAGTAGAAGCTTATACAGCTCTGCCATGATCAAGCCAAATGACCTTAGCAAAGGGTCCATTCATGCTTTCGTTCAATGAATACTCGTTAAGTATCTCGTCTGTGCTTAGCATTCATTCAACAACAGTGAGCAAAGCAAGCATGGGTCTCCTTGTGGTACTTTCAAGCCCTCGAGGATCTTAGAAGGCAGAGACTATCTCACCTAATTCTCCCTTTGACACAGGGAAGGACCGAGACCCTTTCTTGCAGGGTGGGACTTGCCCAAAGTTACGCGATGAGTTGTTCAGTGGCAGAGCTGAACCGAAAGTCGGTTCTCGTCTATATTTCTCTGTTTAGTTTTTGTCTGGACGGTGAGAGCTGAGTAGTCAAACCTCCCACTAGCAGTGTGTGAGGGGGGCAGATGGGGATGGAGACAGGAGGGATCGGGGTGAGGGTGGAAGGAGAGTGAACTGGGAGAGGTGGACAGAATCGCAGGGCACCCAGGGAATGGTGTAAAGACCAAATGCAGTGGAAACTTCCTGGAATGTATGAGGATGGCCACAGTGAAGTCCCCTAGCAATGGGGAATGCAGAGCCTGAACTGGCCATCTTCTCCAACCAGGCAAGACTTCCAGTGGTGGAGCTGGGACATCAACCCAGCCACGAAATCTTCAACCTGCAATTTGTCCTGCCTGCAAGGTGTGCTGAGGTAATGGTGACACAGAACTTGTGGTACCGGCCAGCCAACGGCTAGTCCAACTTGAGGGCCAAGAACAGACAGAAGCCCTTGCCTGACACTGTCTGTATAGCCAGGCCCCAGAGACTGAATAGCAGAGAGACCTGGGATAGAACTAAGCATGACTAGCCAAAGGAGGAAAAAATGTCGATGAAATGAATCCTAATGATATTCTGCTATAATCCTAGATTAGTGCCTAGCCCATCATCAGAGAGGCTTCATCTAGCAACTGATGGGAGCAGATGCAGAGATCCACAGCCAAACATTGGGCAGAGCTCAGGGAACCTGGCAGAAATGGGGGAGGAAGGATTATAGGAGCCAGAGGGGTCAAGGATACCACTAGAGCACAACCGATAGAATCAGATAAACAGGGTTCATAGGGGCTCACAGAGACTGTACCAACAATCACAGAGTCTGTATGGGTCCAAGCTAGGATCTCTGCATAAACGTTATGGTTACATAGCTTGGTGTTTTTGTGGGACTCCTAACAGTGGAGGTGGCATGGGGGGAGGGGGACCTACCACTCTCTTTCCTGAGATTAGGATCCTTTCCCTCCTACTGGGTTACCTCACCCAGCCTTGATAGGAGGGCTTGTACCTTGTCTTTTTGTAACTTTTATGCTGCATTTGGCTAATATCCCTGGGAGGCCTGCTCTTTTCTGGAGGCAAAGGGAGGAGAAGTGGATCTGTGGATGTCAGGGGATGGGAGGAGTGGAGGGAAAAGAAACTGGTCGGGCTGGAACATATGAGAAAGAATAAAAAGAAAGACAGGGAGTTATCTGTTGGGTTCATCACACTGTTTCAGACATGGGGGTTTCACTGTCTGATTCAGCTTGGATAACTGATATTGGGGCCCTGAAGTCAGCCTTGAAGGTTCATTGTGGTGAATAAATTGACCATGCTGGCAGTCAGCAGTGCACACACACAGTGGCACTAGAGACTGCTGAAGTGTGCTCCAAGTGAAGGGGTTGTTAAGTGAACTTGGCATGCCAATAGAATGCACGCTTTTGCTACAAAAAACAAAATGAGAGCCACTGTCGGATGTATTGTCTTGGCCCGCTAGATAACAGGGGTGTTTTGTTGACCATCAGGGGAAAGCAAGCTGCAGACTAATGAGTTAATCCCGTGTCCTGTTCTTTGCTTTCAGAAGAAAATTTAGATGTGCTTAGATGTCCTGTATAGCCATGTTTGACCACAGAGGTACAGCTCAGTGTACAAACGGTCCAACTGTTTGAGGTGCAGCTCAGTGGTAGAGTGTGTGTCGAGAATTGTAAAACCCTGCACTCAATCTCTAGAACCATGGGAAAATTAAAATTAAATAACTTTTTAAAAAGGAAACAAAAAGTTTCTAAAGTTAATGGTGTCCTACTCTCTCTAGACTGTAGACTGAACACTACGGCTCCCAGTGGCCATCAATTCCCTATGTACTTTGCCAACTCCAAGTCTTGGCTGTCATGCTAGCAGTTCAGGTGCCATAACAGACTACTACAAGGTGGCGCTCAGCATGGTATAAACACAGTAAACCATTTGTTCCGTGTGTCCCGAGGATAGAGTCTGAGATCAGAGTGAAGGCATATCAGGTTAAAAGATGGATAGATGGATACTTTCTTGCTGAACTGGGGCATTGGGGAGGAGTGGAGATAGAGAAGGGGGGAAGGTGTCTCATGACTCAATTACCTTCCAATGACTCCCCCCCATTTTGATACCATCACATTGGGGTTTAAGCTGTAAACTTTTGAGTCTGGGGGAGAAGCAACAACTCAGTCCTTAGCTCCTACCACATCACAGACTATGCTCTTTCCAAAGCTGTGCTTATTTGCACAGTTGCTTACAGGTGATCATTTAAGTAGCTTCTGGCCTTTTATCAAGTAAACAATGTTAAGAATTATATTTTGTGAGACGGGGTACCATGTAGCTCAAGCTGGCCTAGAATTCACTGTGTAGTCAAAGATGACCTTGACTTTGATCCTCCTGCCTCCAGCTTCCAAGTGCTGGGTTTACACACACGTGCCACCACACTGCTATATTACGGTGTGCTGGGCATTAAACCCAAGGCTTCACGCATGCTAGATAGGGACTGCACTGAGCTATGTCTCCAGCCCCAAAATAACCTTTGGGGTTGTTCTTTCAAAGGTATTCTTCTACTCAGAAACCTCTAGCAGAACCAAGCTTTACTCGAAATAAGGCTAAAACTCTCTCCTCCTCCCATCCCAGTAGAATCTGCCCCCTCACTTTACCCTTCAACTCTGGGACCACATATTTACTACCAGCCTTTGCTATCTCCACTGGGTGACAAAGATTCCCGTGCTGGTCCTCAGAGCTCAGCTCCCAGCTCTGTCCACACTCACAACCACATCTCCCACAAGGACTTCCCCCAGCTGTCCTTCCCGACGGCCAATCCACACTCTAAACACCACACACTCCAGGGCCGCGATCCCATGCCACGCCATTTTTAGTGTTTAGCATCTTCTAGCATGCTATCTGAACTTCTTATTCCGTATATCAGTTTTTAACCCTTCTTCACCCACTAAAATGGAAGCTCCTTGCAGGTCAGGATTTGTATCTGACTTATGCATTGATGGATCTCCAGTTCCTAGAATATAGTAATTAGCACATCATAGACACTAAATAAATATTGGCTGAGCATGATTGAATCTCACATGTATGTAAGTGTACTGTATTACATACACTGTTTTAACAATCAAAGTAAATTAAGAAGAAGGAAAGGCACCGTGCGTCTGGAGAGGGAGCAGCGGAGTTACAGCTAGAGCCAGCTGCCTCTCAAAGCAAGATCTTTGTGGGTAACCACCGTGCAGACTTGTAACACACATATATTTATGAGGTTCTTTTGACAGTGAGTGGTACCACTTCAGATAGCTCCTTGCTCAGTCAGTGGCTGGGATCTCTTTCAGACATGCCAAGGGGTTTGAAAGGATGTGCTTGACCAGCATCTAAGCAGTCCTTAATGGCCATCCTCAGCTCTACTAGCATGGTCATCGAGCTGTCTGGATAATTGTCAAATGTCGGCACACATCAGGCCCCAAGGCCCACTTACTGTTGTCTGCCATAGTGCCTGTCAGAAGGTCACAAATCAGAGTTCCATCTTAAGTGATGTATCCTTCCGGGACAGCTGACACTTAGCCTGCCATTGATCTGAGAGGCCATCTGTATCTCCTCTATGCATTTGTACTTGGGAAATAAAAGCAAAGAATTGGGTCTGCATTTCTTTATGGGTGAATGTGCAGTTTCTCATCTACTTTGAAAGACACCGGCCTGAGAAGGGGTGTAGACACCTCTGGGTCCATTCGCTCCCTCTAGAATGCACAGTGGCAACAAGGACTGTAAATTCAGGCTTAATCCCTCCGTGTATGGACCCTGGTCACTCCTACATGCAGTCACCAGTTCTTGATGGTCTAAGTAGCAGGTGCTTGCACCAGGTCCCCCCAAACGTGGGGAACACCAAAAAGTGGTTTGTTTGAAAAGAAATAGTTGTTGCAACAAATTGAATTGATCTGTATAAGTGGATAACTGAGCTTTTGGGTTTCCTCCAATTAAATATATGGTTCTTATTTCTAAAGAGAGTACCACAATCCTTCCATTCAAACTTTCTAATCTAATCCCACAAATATGGAGGCTCCTGACCACCTCCCTCCAATTGTTTGTTCAAAACTTTTCCTAAACACCTTGGCTTCCTTATTTAAATAAGGAAATAATTGCTCAGATCTGCCCTCAAGAGCCCACATTTACGTATAAGGGAATACAGAGGTATATAAGTATGTGAACGGTGCCCTTTATGAAATTATTTTTAATACTATCTATCGACACTTCACTCACTCAGTCGCAAGCCTAGAAGCTTTATGGAATACTAGGCTGCCCTGAAAGTAAATATAGTAGGTTGACAACGTGTTAAATGAAGCCATCTCCAGAATCCATTTCCATGTGAAAAAAAAAAAAGCAACTCAAAAAAGTAATGTGTACGAGTCTCCCATGCGGGTTTGTTCAAAGAAATCTGTATTCACATATGCTGATTTATACATGAAATTTTTCCAGAAGGATAAACAAGAAACCATTCCTAGTAGCTGCCTCCAGGGATTAGACTGGGCAGTCTGAGTCCAGGGAAGGAAACTTTAATTTCTCTCTATATACACTGTGCTGTCTTTTTATCATCCAAGGACAGACCTTCTATTTGACCACAGACAGAAATTATGGACCATGTCGTTATCAAAATATTAGTGACAGAAGATAATGGAAGGCCAATTAGGAACCAGTAACTCCCTGAAGGCTGACGAGCATCCACTATGTGTGTGCACTGGCCATGCCGAGATGCCTGAGACTGGCTCCTTTATTCAGGGTTAGGGTACCACAGCTAGCATCTCAAGCCCCAGAAGGAAGGAGAATAGATTCAAAGTGCCCCAGGGACCACCACTTCCTTGATGGTGACTGAAGGAAAATTGGATCACAAAAATATTCTAAGAGCTTCAGCCCCATAAAAAAACAGCTATGAACTAAAAGAAGTTAGCAAGGATACAGACATAATATATGTATATATGCATATATATGAAGATTTAAGAGTAAATGAGTTCCATATATGCAAAGTAATCTCGAATTGTTCATAATAAAAGTCTGTAGGTGGAGAAAGGATGAGGAGGCGTGCAGGGCAGGGAAGGGGAGATGGAGAAGTAGGGAGGGGAGAGAAAGAAAGAGAGAGAACACAAATACTGAAAAATCTTTCAAGTTGGTGAATCTGGCTTAAAAAGTATAGAGATGTCATCACTCCTGGTGCTAGGGATGTGGCTCGGTGGTAAAGTGTTTGTGTAGTGAGTACAAAGGTGCCACACCTGAACCTTAGCAAAGGGATAAAACAGGAGAAGACAAGGAAGAAAGGGGTGAGGAGGAAGAAGAAACAAACTTACAGAAAACAACGTGGTTTTGGAGAGCTCACAAACGTGGTCCTGTGGGTGAGTGAGAGCTCAGCCCTAAGCAGAGCTGCATCACCCTCTCTAGGCTTGTGAATATGATGTAAGGGAAAGAAACAAAGAGCCATGAGATAAGGAATGGGGCAGCAAAATGCGATGCACTCTGGACATGATATAGTCATTGCAATCAGGACCTCGCAGCGGCTGTGGTTGCCTGCACTGGGTCTTAGTGAGGCTGGACACCTGTCAACAGCAGGTGGAGGTGAGGGGAGGTGAGAGGGGTTTGTCAGCCACACCCTTCCTTGATGAACTTCTAATTGATTCTGGGAAAGGGGAGTCATTCTTTTCAACTCAGTACCCACTGGTGCTCCCAAAAGGCTCTTCTGAACAGTTCCATTCCCGGGGTCATTCAGGTGGTCTTGGTTAGGCTCAGCGTGTCACAAAACAAAACAAAAAAGACAGGAATGTGGGAAAGGGACATCGGCTGGGGTGGAATGGGGGTAAGAGAAGATGGGGGTGATGTACCAGGCTTTTTCTTTTGAGCCACCAACCAGCTCCCAAATCATGATACAAAGACTTCTTATTAGTTATTAATGCTTGGCCTAGCTTAGGCTCATTTCTGGCTAGTTCTTTTAACCTGTTTCTCTTTGTTTACCTTTTTGTCTCAGGGCTTTTTACCTTCTTTTCCTTCTTCCTGTAGATCTTACTTTCACTGCTTCTCACGTATGGTCGGCTGGCCGTTGCCTAGATTCTTGCTCTGCGCATGTCCCTCTTTCTCTTCTCCTTCTGCTCTCTTCTTGCGTTCCTTTCTGAGCCTAAATTTCTCCTCCTATTTATTCTCTTGGGCTGCCAGCCATGCCTATCCTTTCTCTGCCTAGCTATTGGCCAGTCACCTCTTTATTAGACCAATCAGGTGCCTTAAGCAGGCAGGGGGAAACAAATGCAACATATCTTTACGTAATTAACCACACATTCTTCCATCATTGAACAAATGCAGCATAAAAAAAAGTAACACCCCTTTACAGTTATAAAGTAATATTCCACAGCATAAACAAATATAACACATCTTCGCCTGGTTAAAATAATATTCCATCACAGGATGAGAGTAATCTGAATGCATTCCGTTCATATTTGAACTTGCGAAAGAACAAAGTTGATCTGTTTTTAGAAGGGGAAATGTGGTCTTGGACGATATGCATGAGAATCACCTGGAGACTAGGGTACAGTGCTGTTCCACTACCCTAGCTCCACCCTAGAGATATAGGCTCCATCTTTAAGGCTGAAGTCTACATATGATTGTTGAATAAGGATCTCAAGAGATCCATATGGGACCCCAGAGAAGCCAAACTTCCTGATCTTGCAACAGGACTTTACAAGTTCAGTGATTGTGGGTGTTTAAATGTAATTGGTCCCCATAAACTCAGGGAATGCACTTATTGGAGAAAGAGTGTCACTGTGAGGGTGGGCTTTGAGGTCTCCTATGCTCAATCTATGCCCAGTGTCACAGTTCACTTCCTGTTGCCTGTGGATCAAAATGTAGAAGTCTCAGCTCCTTCTCCACCACGATATCTGCCTGCACGCCACCATGGCCCACCATTATGATAATGGACTAAAGCTCTGAAATTGTAAGTCAGCCCCAATTAAAGGTTCTCCTTTATAAGAACTGCTGTGGTCACTAGTAAATTAACAGAACATTTGAAAGCTTTAAAACAAAAAGAAGTGATGGAGGAGGGTTATCTGTCTATTGTGTTATTTTCATTGGTCAATAAAGAGACTGCCTTGGCCACTTGATAGGACAGAAAATTAGGTAGGTGGAGAAAACAGAACAGAATGCTGGGAAGAGGGCTATGAGGTAGAAGCCATGGAGCCAGCCACCAGGTCAGACATGCTGAATCTTTTCCGGTAAGCCACCACCTCGTGGTGCTACACAGATTATTAGAAATGGGTTAATATCAAGATATGAGAGTTAGTCAGTAACTAACTCTCTAGAGATAATGGGCCAGGCAGTGCTTAAATAAATACAATTTGTGTGTTGTTATTTCTGGGACTAAGCTAGCTGTGCAGGAGCCGGGTGAGGCAAAAAGCAGGCCTGCCCGCAGCCCCTCACTACAAAGAAGCAAACTCATCTTAGAGAACTAGACTAAGGAAATAATCAAATTGAGAGCTGAAATCGACAAAATAGAAACAAAGAAAACAATACAAAGAATCAATGAGACAAAGAGTTGGTTCTTCGAGAAAATCAACAAAACAGACAAACCTTTATCCAAACTAACCAAAAGGCAGAAAGTGAATATCCAAATTAACCAAATCAGAAATGAAAACGGGGACATAACAACAGACTTGGAGGAAATCCAGAGAATTATCAGATCATATTCTGAAAATCTGTACTTCACAAAATTGGAAAACTTAAAGGAAATTGACAACTTTCTGGGTAAACATCACTTACCAAAATTAAATCAAGACCAGATAAGCAAATTAAACAGACCTATAACTGCTAAAGAAACAGAAACAGTCATCAAAAGTCTCCCAATCAAAAAAAGCCTAGGGCTAGAAGGTTTCAGCTCAGAATTCGACAAGATTTTCAAAGAACTAATACCAATACTTCTCAAATTATTCCACACAACAGAAACAGAAGAAATATTGCCAAACTCATTTTATGAAGCTACAATTACCCTGATACACAAACCATAGAAAGACGTTACTAAGAAAGAGAATTACAGACCAATCTCACTCATGAACATTGAAGCAAAAATACTAAATAAAATACTGGCAAATTGAATCCAAGAACACATCAGAACCATCATCTGCCATGATCAAGTCGGCTTCATTCCAGCGATGCAGGGATGGTTCAACATACGAAAATCTGTCAATGTAATCCACCATATAAACAAACTGAAAAATAAAAACCACATGATCATCTCATTAGATGTTTAAAAAGCTTTTGACAAAATGTAATATCTTTTCATGATTAAGATCTTGGAGAAGGAGGGATACAAGGAACATACCTAAATATAATAAAGGCAATATACAGCTAGCCAGCAGCCAACAGCAGACTAAATGGAGAGAAACTCACAGCGATCCCACTGAAATCAGAAACAAGACAAGGTTGGCCACTCTCTCCATATTGATTCAATATAGTTCTTGAGGTTCTAGCTAGAGCAAAAAAAAAAAAAAAAAAAAAAAAAACAACAACAAAAGGAGATCAAGGGGATACAAATCAGAAAAGAAGAAGTCAAACTCTCACTGTTTGCTGATGATATGATACTGTATAAAAGCGACCCCAAGAATTCTACAGTGGAACTTCCACAACTCATAAACACTTTCAGTAATGTAGCAGGATACAAGATTAACTCAAAAAAAAATCAGTAGCTCTCCTGTACACAGATGATAAAAGGGCTGGGAAAGAAATCAGAGAAACAACATCCTTCACAATAGCCACAAATAGCATAAAATACCTTGGAGTAACTCTAACCAAACAAGTGGAAGACTTGTAGGACAAGAATTTTAAATCTTTGAGGAAAGAAATTGAAGAAGACAACAGAAAGTGGAAAGATCTCCCATGCTCTTGGGTAGGTAGAATAACATAGTAAAAATGGCAATCTTATCAAAAAATTCTACAGATTCAAAGCAATGCCCAACAAAACCCAAGCAAAATTCTTCACAGACATCGGAAGAACGGTATTCAACTTCATATGGAAAAGCAAAAAAACCCAGGATAGCCAAAACAGTTCTGTACAATAAAGGAACTACTGGAGGTATCACAATCTCTGACTTCAAACTCTACTACAGAGCTACAGTACTGAAAACAGCCTGGGATTGGCATAAAAACAGACAGAAGGACAAATGGAACCGAATCAAAGACACAGATATTAATTCACACACTTTTGAACACCTGTTTTTTGACAAAGAAGCAAAAGATATCAAATAGGAAAAAAAGCATATTTAGCAAATGTTGTTGGCATAACTGGATATCAACATGTAGAAGAATGAAAATAAATCCATATCTATCACCAAGCACAAAACTCAAGTCCAAATGAATCAAGGACCTCAACATAAAGCCAGCCACACTGAACCTTATAGAAGAGAAAGTGGGAAGTACACTTGAATGCATTGGCACAGGAGACCACTTCTTAAATAGAACCCCAGCAGCACAGACACTGAGAGAAACAGTTAATAAATGGGACCTCCTGAAACTGAAAAGCTTCTGTAAAGGAAAGGGCATAGTCAACAAGACAAAACGACAGCCTACAGATTGAGAAGAGATCTTCACCAACCCCATGTCAGACAGAGATCTGATCTCCAAAATATACAAAGAACTCAAGAAATTGATCATCAAAAAAAATAATAATCATCCAATAAAAAAAATGGAGTACAGACCTAAACAGAGAACTCTCAACAGAGGAATCTAAAATGGCTGAAAGATACTTAAGAAAATGCTCACCATCCTTAGCCATCAGAGAAATGCAAATCAAAACAACTCTGAGATTCCATCTTACACCTGTAAGAATGGCCAAGATCAAAAACACTGATGATAACTTATGCTAGAGAGGTTGTGGTGTAAAGGGAACATTTCTGCATTGCTGGTGAAAGTGCAAGCTAGTACAGTCCCTTTAGATGTCAGTGTGGTGATTTTTCAGAAAATTAGGAAACAACCATTCTCAAGACCCAGCAATACCATTTTTGGGTATCCAAAGGATGCTCAATCGTGCCACAAGGACATGTGCTCAACTATGTTCATAGCAGCATTGTTTGTCATAGCCAGAACCTGGAAACAACCTAAATGCCCCTTGACCAAAAAATGAATAAGGAAAATGTGGTACATTTACACAATAGAGTAATACACAACAGAAAAAAATAATGACATCTTGAATTTTGCAGGCAAATGGATGGAGCTAGAAAACATCATTCTGAGTGAGGTAACCCAGACACAGAAAGACCATTATCATATGTACTCACTCATAAGTGGTTTTTAAACATAAAGCAAAGAAAAACCATCCTACAAATCACAATCCCAGAGAACTTAGACAACAATACGGACACTAAGAGAGACATACATGGATCTAATCTACATGGGAGTAAAAAAAAAAAAAAAAAAGACAAGATCTCCTGAGTAATTTGGGAGCATGGGGACCTTGAGAGAGGGTTAAAGAGGGGGAAGCAGAGAAAAATGTAGAGCTCAATAAAAAATCAATAAAAAAAGGAATTGCTGTAGTCATGGTGTCTATTCACAGCAATAAAACCCTAACTGAGAGAGTTGCCTTGATATTACTCAGATGAATATTGTCAGCAACAAGAGGCTCCAAATCTGAACGTCAGGTACCATCACTGCTCCTATAGATTTACTGTCTGATTTGTGGCCAAGTGCCTAACCCAACATCACTGGCTGACAATTTTAATTCCTTGGTTCTCTTAAGGAAGGCACTATATCCAGGACAGAATTCACCTTTAAAGGGAAGATAAGAAGGACATCCCGCTGCTAACTCATCTAATGTGCACCCTTAAAAAAGGGCTCCATAGCAAAGATGTTTTAGAAGACACTGTGCATTTTACTACAAAATAAAACAAATATTGACAAAAAAGACCATAAAAAAAAACAAATATTGACACTTGGAAACTGTAGGTACCTAGAAGGTTTTACCCATTCTCTTCAGTCCTGGCAAAGCAGAGACTTTGAAACTCTATGTAACATAAAGATGGTGTTTTCTGACCCAAGAACTGCTTTATTTAGGTGCTAGAATAGAATAGGAATGGAATGAGAGTCCTCTGTAAGAGCAGAAGAACGCTTAACCACTGAGCCATCTCTCCATCCTCTTAATATTTCCTTTGTATTTGTGTATAGGTTGAGGGTGCTGTCAGCGAAGGCCAGAAGAAAGTGTAGGATCCTTTGGAGCTGGAGATACAGGCAGCTGTGAGCTGCCCAATATACCTGCTGAGAATTTCTGGTGGAGCAGTGTGACTCTTAAATGCTGAGCCAACTCTCCAGCCCCTTCTTTCTCTTCTAATACAGGTAAGTTTTTCTCACTCTTATTGATGCATCTCCCAAATATATCCTTTATAATTGGGACAAATATGATCTTCATACCTTTAGAAAAGAAAAGACTTGGGGCTGGAGAGATGGCTTAGTAGTTAAAAGCACTGGTTGCTCTTCTAGAGGACCCAGATTCTGTTCTCAGTGCCCACATTACAGCTGCCTATAACTCCAGATCCAGGAATCCATCACCCACTTCTGGTCACCTCAGGCACTGAACATGTATGATGTGTATACATATAGCAGCCTATACATACAAACACCAATACACATAAAGGAAACTTTTTAGTGAAAAAAAGAACTTGATCTGGTGTGTGTGTGTGTGTGTGTGTGTGCGTGTGTGTGTGTTATGTGAATAACTAGACGAATGACCTAAAGATCCAGGATTGTGTAAATGATGTGACAAAGCAGCTTAAGTCAGATGCTACAGTAAAACAACCAACAATTGCCAATTTAAGTTTTAAGGCCACCCTCCAGCTACATGAATTTTGTAAGAAACAACAAAAAAAAAAAGGTCAGTTATGTCCTATTGCAGGTCTTATGGCTTTTTAAGAAAAACTCAAATTACATGAAGAATTTTGTACAAGAAAGTAAAACAGAAACCAGCAAGTGTGAAAAGGTTACGGGCATAGAAATGTATTTCTGGTAAAAAGAAAATGCTTTTGAATAAAGGGCGGCCGTATAGTGAAATCACTTCTACTCTACAATTCAGGAAGGAACTGTTTCAAAATGGAAACAGGAAAAAATAGGACAAAGCCAGGGGGTTAAAATATGTCACAGGAAGTTACAATTTAAAGACTGTAAATGACTAAATTGGCTATAATTCAAAATTATTAAAACTTCCTAATGTCAGAATTCAATGTATTAATATAGAACTGGAACCCAATTTCCCATCTACCAAAATCAGGTTTGCTTAAAATGTTGACCTATTCTTTGTAAGTTACCAAAAATTGGCCTACAGAAAGGAGGTTTTACATTTTATCAAGATAATTTCAAATATTATCTACTGGGTTTGTAGGACTTTACCTACTTAGGAAACAGTCCTAATAAGCCAGTGGTTCTCAGCTTTCCTGATGCTGTGACCCTTTAATACAGTTCCTCGTGTTGTGGTGACCCAAATACAAACTTATTTCATTGCTACTCCATAACTGTAATTTTGCTACTGTTATGGATCGTAAAGTAAATATTTTTGGAGATAGAGGTTTGCTAAGGAGCTCGTGACCCACAAGTTGAAAACCACTGTTAATAGTCAGGCTTATCCAAACCCTGTTGGTTTTGTTGAACTTGATCTGAGTGTCACACAACAACTAAAATTTAAGCCACTGTTTGTGCTTCCGAACTAGTGTTTCAAACACGGTGGTACCTGTAATCTCAGTGATTAGAAAGTGAAGGCGGGAAGATCACTAGTTCAAGGCCATCCTCCACTAGGGAGTCATGGCCAGCCTGGAGTACAGACACCGAGCCTCAGAAGACAAACAGAACAACAGAAAAACTAATGTAACCTAATGTAACTGACCTTAGCCTTTGCCAGCCACACCTATAGGCCAATGCCAAAGGGGCCAAGAGGACAGCCCTGCCCCTTGTTAGACATGCACCACTGGAAGACTAGACCCCATTCAAAGGATCTTGAAACTTGAGTAAGTCTCACACCTTCTCAATGGGAGAAGCCATGGACTTTTGGCTAGTTTAGACTCTAACATACGTAGTTTCTTTGAAGAGGAGAGTCAGTACAGAGTGTCCCCAAGGGTACCCATAGCCAGTGAGACCCACCTCAGAAGATAACAAAACTGGTAGAGCGAAAGCTAAAGTCAGTAAGGGACTTTTTTATCAGGTCACTAAAATTAACCCTTGAGGAACCTCAATTGATTGACCTTAACAACAAAAAAAAAAGTTAACTTTTGCCCATTTCTTTGGTCTTAAGCACACACCAGGCTTAGTTATTTGTAACAATACAAAGCAAAAAGAGCTAGTCTCTGTTTTTAAAGGGGGAAAGTAACTCTTACAAAATAACTGAATATAACTATTCAGTTCTTAAAGGCCTCCTCATTAACCCCAAAGCACTGGTTACTAACATGCCAGGTAGGGCAATCACAGACGGCCAGACAGCAGCAGGATTTTCATGCTCTTCCTAACTGTTAATGATTTGTTCTTCAGCCTGAAGCTGGGAGAAGGACTTCAGAGATCACTGACTGTGCTCTCTCTATTATGGAATTTTAACTCCCCACAAATTGCCCTTTAATATCCCAATGTTGGCCAAGAAGTTCAGCAGAGACTATTGAGCCGCGAAGCTGTATACCCACAGTCCCAGTCCTCTGTACACAAATCCCTTCTGTGTCTAGTGATCAATTCCCGACATCTTAAAGATGCCTTCTTTCTGTGTACCCCCAGAGCATCTGGGCCTCAGTTCATCTTTGTCTTTGGATGGACCATGTGTACGATCAGAATAGAAAACTCACTTAGATTCTCCTTCACTGGGTTTTGGAGCCAGCTCCCACACTTTTCGGACAGGCTCTAGCTAGTGACCTAAATGACTTAAATTTAGATAAGAAAATGGTCTTACAATACGTGAATGATCTTCTTATATATGGCTTCCTTCCTTAAACAAATCCTCAAACCACCTAATGATGTCTTTAAATTCCCGGGCCAACAACGGGTACGACAAAATCTAAAGGTCCAATTATTATCTCTAAAGGTACTATCTTAGAATTCATCTTAACTCCCAGGCATAAGGCTCTTTAGCTGTATTAAAGCCATCCAGGTCCTTGCAATTCCCAACGCTTTGCTTAGCAAATAACCCAGACCTTCGGAGGACAAACAGGTTATTGTACATTTCCAAGCTCTGGTTATGGCCCTATAGCTAAACTCTATATGGATCCAAAAGCTTCTTTTTTCAAAATCCCATCTTTGGGGTTATTATAACTTGATGAGCTTTTAAATTGAATGTCAGCAAGTATCCCTGAGAAGTCTCACCAACACGTTGGTCCAGAACCATCTGCCTGTGGGACATTTATCAAAACTGCTGGACCAGGACACACTAGACTCTAAGATACACTGCCTCTGACCTCAGGAACACAAAACTGTATGGCTTCAGATATCATCACGGCCACTCAGGAGTTGTTGCTATTGTGCTAACGTTATACTGTGTATACTGTGTATATATAATCCCACCAACACCTTGTCTGCCTTAAATGATTTACAAAATCACAGCGTGCCAGACGCCAGCCAGCTCTTCTTGCTAACAGTTCTTGAATTGGATCTCTGGGCTTCCGTAGTAGAAATGAGTTGCGCCTGTTATCATCTGAGAGGTGATTCTATTAGTCCTTGCTCCTCTGTGTTTAATTCTTCTCTTAATTTTACCTCCTTTCATTTACAGCCGCTCCACCTTCAAATAGTGTTGCATCAGCCCAACTTAGTATATCTGGATCATTTGCTTAGGTCTGAAAGTTATCAAGACCGTTCTATGGTCTAAACCCCATTCTTTGTCCTGTTTCAACCACGAGTGGCCAAATCAACTCAAATGATTCTGGGGTCTCAGCTCTTGAGGGGGTTGTTACATAGCTGGTTGGAAGTGATCAGACTTAGATGTCTCTAGGGGCGAACCTGTTTCTCATAACAATCAGCAGGTTTTAAAGCAGTGGTTTTCACCCTTACTAATGCCACAACCATTCAATGCAGTTCCTCATGTTGTGCTGACCCCCAACCACAAAATTAACTTCGTACTACTTCATAACTGTAATTTTGCTATTATGAATCATAAGAGAAATATCTGTTTTCTGTTGGTCTTAGGAGACCTCTGTGAAAGGATCCCTGCCCACTCCCCATGGGTCTCCACCCACAGGTTGAGAACCACAGCTTTAAAGTCGAGACCAGAAACTGTAAGACTGGTTATTGGTAATTAGCATGGGCTCTGAGTCACCTCTGGCCCTGGATACCGTGCTCTGGAAATGACATTCTGACTGCCTAGGAGGTCAACAATGAATAAATATCCACAGCTGTAATCTCTCCACTTGTTTAAGGTCTAACAAAGGCCTTCCACTAAAGAACAAGGATGATGCTATCAGCCCCTCCTGTAAAAGACAACCAAATAGGTCTATCAGTTACCTGGACAGAAAACTATACCTCCTGAAAAGCTGTGTGCTCCTGAAACTTTCAAAGACTCCTTTGTAAGGCCTGGCTGGAGATGCTTGAACTAGTATGTAACCTGGGATCATCCTACTTACCTTTAACACACACACACACAGAGAAGGAGATCACTAAACAAACAATAATAACAATAAAATATAGAGCTTCATGAGATATTAAAAAGCAAAAACATGAAGATAATAATGGCCCCAGGAGGGAAGCATGCTGTAAGTTTCTTAAGCTATACATAAAATGATACAACTTCATTCAAAAGTACGCTTAGTTAAAGAAATATACTGTAAATGCAAAGTAACCACTAAAATGTACAGCTAAGGAGATAACAAAGCGCATTTTAATAACACGCAGCTCAGGCTGGTGAGATGGCTCAGCAGGTAAAATACTTGTCTCCAAAGTCTGATGACCCGAGTTCGATCCCTGAGACAGGCATGAACAAAGAAGAAGAGACCCAACTCCACAAAGTTACCCTCTCACCTTACAGAAGTTGTGCCACGGAATACACACACACACACACACACACACACACGTGTACACACAAATATAAACAAATAAATAATTGCCTTAGGGTTTCTATTGCTCTGAAGATTCACCGTGATCATAGCAGCTCGTATAAAGAAAAGTGTTTAATTGGGTCTGGCTTACAGTTTCGTGTGTTTAGTCCATTGTCGTCACAGCAGGAAGCATGGCAGAGTGCAGGCAGACATGGTGTTGGAGAAGTACCTGCGGGTGCTACCTTCAGACCTGAAAGCAGCAGGAAGAGACTACCACACTGGGCGTGGCTTGAGCATCTTAGACTGAGAGGGACAGGGACACACTTCCTCCAACAAGGCCACACCTACTCCAACAAGATCGTGCCTCCTAATAATGCCACTCCCTATGGGCCTACGGAGACCATTTTTATTCACACTACCGCACTGCTCAACTAAAAATAAGACAAAGAAAAGAGTAACCTGAACCGATAGATGGAGAGATAGAGGAGCAGCCGATGGGCACAGTCTAACCACATCCGGGCTCAAGTTCTGGAAAGGTTACACCCACCAATGGTAGCAAACTCAAGTACGTTTTCATGCGGACCCCCAGCATCGCGTTTATTCTGTATTCACTTTAACACTGACCCTACATAGCCTTCTTTTTTCCTGAATTCTTGAGACTGTGACCCAGGCACCGCAGGCTCTCTCACTTCCTTAAACAACCACCTCTTGCATAACCGACCATGCTACTGTGCTTGGGGAGTTTTTCAACCATTCAGTCCTCTTTTCCAAAAAGCGGTCTTCTTAAGTCAGCACTTGCCCCAAGAGTATTCTTTAAACCACGCTGGTGGTCCCGTCAAAGGAGCAGCAGGTGACAATTGACTTCGGAGGATTAGCTCCCCACAAGCATCGAAGGGTGACTCCCGGACAGGCCCTGAGGGCGCCGGTCCCAGACCGTCTCTTCCTGCTGCTGTGTCTTCTTCACAAGTCTGCTGCTGCCGGTTTTTTCTCTGGTATCTGGCATGGTGTGACTGATAGGAGGCGAGCCCCCTGCCTTTAAGGTGTCTCATGGGAATATTCTGTGCTACTGGACATTTGTACCAGTGGATCAGTATGAAGATGATTTTCTCCTAAGCTGTACTATCTAACAAAAGCAATGATTTGATACAATAATAGAGCTATTTTAAATAGGATTTTTACCATTGGGGTTCTTTAACAAATATAGTAAGGATTTATGATAGAACTCAGCTTAGTGGGGAAACTAATAAAGGTAAAAAGAAGGTACCATGTTGGATCCGCCCCTGATAAAGCAGGGGCTGCAGAGGATAGAAAATAAGAACAAGGAAATGTCGTACCGCTGGTTTCTCTTGAGGAGTCATAAGACTGTGGCTTAGGTTAATGATTAAGAGAAACAATTTAGTCCCAGAAGCCCAGTCAACTCAAGCTCTTTTAATCTTAATGTTGGAAGATGTGCTCACAGGTTTCAGAGTGCATCATAGCTAAAAACAAGCTTTAAAAATGACTTAAGGTTAGGTTAAGACGGTTTTGTTAATAGCTTTGAGGTTAAAAACAAAAAATTTCTTGGAAAACAATTTAAAGGCGTACTTTTGAAGCCGAGCAAGGGACTCACTGAGGTCAGGGAGCGGGAACAAGGTATCGGGTATGTTGACTGATGTACCTTTCCTACTGGGATTGGTTGATGTCAAGGGCGATGGCTAATTCCTTGTACCCATTTCTGCCCTCAGCTTCCTGATATAAAAACTGCTAATGAACGGATGTGCAGCCCTAAGGATTTAAAGTAGAGCTGACTGATTTTTTTTTATATATATAAAAGTTTAGGTTTGTGATTCTTTTTAGATTTTTTTATAAGATTGCCTTTTGAGATAGATAATAAAATATTTGATCCTTTCTTTGCAACCATAAAATGTAGCCTGCCAGCCAAAGAACTGGCCAAGAAAAATACCTTGCTTGCTTATGCTTTGTGATTCTATAACAAGTTGCTTGGACATGAATTACGTGGGTCCTTGGGAGAACTTGTTTTCACCTGTAATATGTAAAATGTTGAATCATGTAAGAGATATGGAAAGCATGCTGGTTTTTTTTTACTTACATTGATTGTAATAATTCACTTGAAAAATAGAATGTAATCACGCTAATTTTTTATACTGCTTGAAATATTTTGCTGGAATATAGAAACTGTAAGGGATAAAATTGTTATTTAGAAGAAAGACATCAAGAGAGACAGAAGTAAAACATCAAGAAGGAAAAACAGAACAGAAAGGGAATAGAATAGGACAAATCTCACAACAGTGAGAATAAAAAAATGAAGAACTAAGCCTTGGCCCTCAGAAAAGTCCTCATGTGTCTGTTTGTCTGTCCAGTAGTTCACCTGCTCTGCATCTCCTTCTCAGTTTCTCTGACCTGCCGAAGGCTTGCCATTCATCAACACCCTAGGAGAGATCTTGACATGCTGGAGGTATACGGGGGGGGGGGGGGGGTCCCTTTTTTACTAGCCCCAGAGAGCTAGTTTTACTCCCTCAGATAGAATAGTCAATTGAGTGATTTGTCCCCTGACCCCCTTGGATTCCCCTCCATCCTGGAGCTGCGGAGGGCTGATCCTCACAGCACTGAAACCACCCCTTTCCCTCCCAGAGTCCAGTCCACACCTGCACCCCATGTTTACCATCGCCCCTTTAACGGTACACTCATTCTCAGCTTGTCTTTCTCTTGCAGGAGTGGGACACTTTTTTAAAGAGCAAGCAAAGAAAGAAAGAGGAGAAAGAAAGAAGGCAGAGAGGGAAGGAGGGAGAAAAAGGGTCAAGCACTGGAGCATTGGGAGGCAGAGGCAGGGGGATCCTCAGTTCTATGCCAGCCTGGGCTACGCATGTTAAGGCCAATTGGGCTCATGACTTTGTGAGACTTAAAGAATGTCCCTCAATTTTGAGTTTTCTTTTTAAATAAGTTTTAGTTATGATCCTCCCCTATTGAAACAGTCTCACGGCTTCTCTCTTCTCACCCTGAGTCTGGGCAGCCCGTTGACTGACCCAAGCCTTCTTGCCCGTCTGCCTCCACTCAGGTCCATATCTGTGCGCCATGGCCTTCCGCTGTGTGCTGCAGGTAAATAAATTCCAACTCTTTCCTGTCTCGGAGCTGCAGCAGCTGCAGTCTCCTCTCTGTTCGGCTCCCACCCTCCAGAGCCCAGTCTCAGGGACCGAACTCGGGCCGTCTTACTTTGGAGACAAGTGATTTACCTGCTGAGTCATCTCATCACGGACTCTCCTATGCTGAGTGTTATTAAAATGCTTTTTGCTGTCTCCTCGGCTGTACATTTTAGTGGTTACTTTGCATTTACACCATACTTCCTTAACTATCCCAGTGTGTTTTTTTTTCAGTGAAAGTGCATCATTTTATGGATATCATAAGAAACTTACAATCCTCCCTCCCTCAATATTCTGCCCAAAAGTATCCCTGCTCCCCAACAAATCCAACTCCTGTGGCTCCTCGGCCTACCCAGAATGATCTTGTGTATTTGCTTCTATTGAAACAAAAGCGCTGATAAAAATCTTGCCTAGCCTGTTCTTTGTTTAGCTCCCAGCTCTTAGAGTGCTGCTGGGCCTATAGAAGGCCTTCAGTGTACGCTGTTTGCAAAAAGGGGAAAGAGCTGCTGTGACCTGAATGTGGAAGTCTCCCTAGGCCTGTGCTCCCACACTTGTCCTCCAGCTGGAGTGGCTCTTGGGAAGGGTGTGGAACCTTTAGGAGGTGGAGCCTCCCTGGAGGAAGTGAGCCAGTGTGGGCAGGCCTTGAGGACTTACAGCCTGGCCCCACTTCCTGTTTGCTCTCTGCTCCCTGTGTGTGCTGTGTTACCAGCTGGCCACCGCTTCTGCTCTCATACCTTCCTCAAAATGATGGACTGTATTCCCTCAAACTGTGAGCCAAATGGTCCCCTCCTGCCTCACAGTGTTTCCCCCGGCTGCCATGAGAAAAGCAACTAATAGCGGAGCCAAGGAAGACAGAGAAGGAAGAAATATACTCTGGATAGAAAGAAATCCCGGTGATTTCACTAATGTCTCTTGAGAACTTTCTAGCAGCTGAGTACCTTCTAAGTGCTATGTCCTAAGGACTTTAGCAGGACAGCTAGACTCTTGGGAAGCCACTCGCTGAGTTTCTCCAACCCAAGACTCCCCATCCATGAAATGAAGAAGGCCTAACATTGTGTGACTGCGGTAGCAGCCCCTGGAAGATGTGAGAAAGGGCAACTGAGCTTTCTAAAGGATCCCAGAACAGGGTGAGGAGAAAAGAGTGAGCACCAGAGACTCATTCAGGGGCAAGGAGCATACAGACCAGTCCTCGTAGTAAATACCTCAGTGACCATGCTGAGAGAGTTCCCGTGCACCATGCATGGAAGGATGGTAAGAAAGAAGGGAGGGAAGGAGGGAGGAAGGAGAGGGAAGGAGAAGGGGAGAGAAAGGTGCACTAGGGCACACCTCTAATCCAAACACTTAGGAAGCAGAGGCAGGGGGATCACCAGTCCCAGGCCAGCGTAGGCTGTATAGAGAAACATAGAAGAGACCATGGTTTTTCCACCTGAGCACATCTCCTGGATTGAGAAAAAGCAGACTTGACCCTGGAGAAGAGTTCTACTGACTGCCAAGTTCTTGTGCAGAGGTCTAGTTCCGCCACTTGGTTTCATGAGACATCCCACGGCCTAAAAGACTCCTCTTGGCCTTGGAAAGCAGCACTTTTGTTCAGGGAATTCCCCCGATGCAAGACCCTTTCAGGGAAACAGAGAGCATTTCCCACTATTGAAGTTAAAAACATCATTCACTTTTCTACAAGCCTTGCAATTGGGATACTTCAGCGCTTGACTCTGCATGAGTCCATACATGCGTGAAAGAGGCCCTTAGAGGATTCATTTTAAGGTGGCAACAACAGCTACAGCCAATACTTCCTGCCTACATCGCAGGTTGTAGCAGTGGCATCTGCACCAGAGTAGCACTGTGCTAAGCCACCCCCCAGATTGCTGACCAGTCTAACCCAGTCATTGCTGTCACTGTCCTCTCTCTCCTATGCTGGCATTTCTCTGTATACCTGTCTCACTCTTGGGAAATTCCTCTTACGTGTTAGTCAGCCAGAGTCACTTTCTGTTGCCTATAATTACAAACTTCTATCTGGGTGGTTGTGGCACAGGCCTTTAATTCCAGCACTTGGGAGGCAGAGGCAGGCAGATCTCTAGTTCGAGGCCAGCCTGGTTTACAGAGTGAGTTCCAGGACAGCCGGAGCTGTTACAAAGAAAAATCCTGTCTCAAAATAAAATAAAATAAAAGTAAAAGAACCTCTGTGGGCTGGGCATGACACTCAGCTGATAGAGTGCTTCCCTAGCAGGCCCAATGCCTGGCTTCTGACCCTAGGATTGCATAATCTAGGCGTGATGACACATCCTGGTAACCCCACCTTTTTGGAGGGAGAGGTAGAAGGATAGTAAATTCAAGGTCACCCTTGGGTAGATAGCAAGTTCAAGGTCAGCCTAGACTACTTAAGAACCTCTGTGAAAGAAGGAAGGAAGGAAGGAAGGAAGGAAGGAAGGAAGGAAGGAAGGAAGGAAAGAAGGAAAGAAAGAGGATGTATAGTATGCCTATAATCACAGCACTCAAAAGATGGAGACAAGAAAATTAGGAGTTCAAAGCCAGTCTCAGCTATATAGCAAGTTCAAAACTAGCCCTGGCTACAATAAGACCCTATCTAAAAAGAACAAATAAAAATTATTTATAACACTTGGGATCTTCGCTTTGGTCAAAAGGATCCAAGATCTATCTGTAGCAAACATAGAGGTATTTATTTTTTATTTAAAAGTCCCTAGAAGGTCGCCTCTCTCACTTAAAATGAAGAAAAACTAGAGGTATTCACCATCTAGTCCCAGGCCCCTGCTCTGATGAGGAAGATGAACTGGAAGCCCAAAGCCTATATCCCAAGCGGAGCACTCTCTGCTTCAGGGAGCACCTACCGTCCGCCCAAAGGAGGTAGTCACTGGGAGACTTCTACCTGGCTGGGAACATGCCGGCACACTGCAGCCCACTCACAAGAAGTTTCGGAGCAGGAGCCCCACTGCCCTCCACTGCCAGCTGACTCAGCCTACCCAGGCTAGGAGAAGCCTGCCTTTGTTTGGAGAGAGACCCAAGGATCAGCAGGACAAAGGCACCGCGTCTGGTTTCTGGTTTCTCCCGCTCTTCCCTAGAGACACACCCTCACAGTCACCTGCAGGTAGGAAGCAGACAGACACTTGGGACGCACGTGAGCTAGAAAAACCACAGTTATTCAACCAGTGCTTAAAAACAGGTTTTCAATGTTTTTCAGGGGTCGTTGTGCGGTTGACAGAGCGTGTGGTTAGCACACGCAGCTGTCAGCTTCGAATAAACCAGTCTTGGTGGCAGACCTGTAATCCCAGCCCTTGAGATACAGAGACAGGGGCCACAAGTCCAGGATCGTCCTCAGTTACAGGCCAGCCCGTGATATGCGAGACTCTATCTAAAAAATAAATAAATATTGGGGCTGGTGAGGCAGCTTAGCTTGTAAAAGCACCTGCTGCCATGCCTGGCAACCTCAGCTTGATTGCCAGGACCCACACAGTAGAAGAGAACCAGTTGCCCTCTGGCTCCCACATCCATGCTGTGGCGTACACATATACACATAAGCACACAATGAATACAAAATAAACAGATACATGCTTAAAATATACAAATAAACCTGTCCTCAAACCCACACAGACGTATCTGTCCCTCACACTACCGCCAAAGCTATATGAATGTGATCACCATTGTCCTGGTGTCAACTCATACACTTGTCTTAGGCCAAGCATCACATGTGTGGGGAGGGTGCTTATAAAACTCCAACTTGCCCACTTAAAACCATGAAGAACTGGGCTACCAATCAATTTCGCTGAGGAAAATTCCCTGCCAGGACTTTTGAGTTTTGTTCTTCAAAACAAATTCTTGGGAATTATCTTAATGACAGGAATAACGCTATCCAACCAGCCAGGCCATGTAAGCGGCTGACCTGCAAACTGATGATTTAGTCTCTACAGTGAACACAACTGAATCCTGGACCTTCCACATAAGACAACACTGGCTAGCACACTCAGTCGCTTGCTCAAGCCACACTAGTAGGAGGCAGAGCAAGGTTCTGCGTTTTTAGCTTCAACCTCCAGTTTTCTTAGACCTTAAATTCCCCCTGGAGATGGGGTACCAGCTAGAGTGTTTGAGGTGCTGCGGCTTTCGCCAGGCAGTCAAAGCTCCTGAGTCACCAAGAAGACGTCATCTCTTTCCATGAGAACCAGGCTGTCAAAGCATCCTGAACTGCTAGATCCAAGAGTTCCTCCGAACTCTTCTACTCCAACTCCTTCTACTCCAACCTCTTCATTTTGAGGGTAAGGTAAAGAGACCCAGAGATGCTTGTGCACAGAAAAGACCCCACACTCCAAGTCCAGGGAGCCCGTTATCTCCCTGATAGATGGATTTTATGAACAGGATGTGGGAAATGGTTTGAGGTCTTATGAAACTTTACATAGTGTCAGTTGACACAGTAGGAAAACCTATCCCTGTTGCATGTCTGCTCATCCTGCTGGCTACTTTAAGATCAGTCAGGGCTCCGTACTGACATGTCCTTAATGCAGATGAATCTTTCCCCAGACAGAGCTTTAGCAAGAAGGAGACCAGGGTCAGCAAGAATTCAATGGCACTATTTCTGTTTTCCACCCTCTCTCTCTGTCCCTCCTTCCCTCTCTATCTCTTTCTTTGTACCCTCTAATTATGTCAAGTGATGCAAATTTTATGTCTATGCATCATTTATACATTAGAAGTTTCCACTTAACACAGCGATAAAAAATAATGACATCTTGAAATTTGCATGCAAATGGATAGATCTAGAAAAAAAGCATATTGAGTAAGGTAACCCAGACCCAGAAAGACTAATATAATATGTACTCACTCATAAGTGACTTCTAGATGTAAAGCAAAGAAAAGAACCAACTTACAGTCCACAACCCCAGACACCCTAGACAACAAAGAGGACCCTAAGAGAGGCATACATGGATCTACATAGGAAGGAGAAAAAAGACAAGATCTCCAGAGTAAATTGGGAGCATGGGGGTCATGGGAGAGGGTAGAAAGGAAGGGGAAGGAAAGAGGGGTAGCAAAGAAAAATGTATAGCTCAATAAAAACAATAAAAATAAAAAAACAAAGTTTCCATTTAAATGTCTGTAGTATTCGATTAAACAAAAGTTGTGTCTATTTAAAGAAAATTAAGTGAATACCAATCACTAGCTATCATGCCTTTTTTAAAAAGCTATTTCAACCAGAGTAAACTGTGTTAGTTCGTAATCACCTTGCAAACAAGTGACTTAGAAACCAAATTAAAACTGTCAAGCACATGACTGACCTCATGGTGGGTATCACGTGACTAGAAATCTATCAAACTAGCTTGGGGGTCATCTTTATGCTCTGTGGCTTCCTGTCTTCACTTCCTTCCCTCTTCACCCCCTCACCACTCAGGGGACCTCTAAGTCCTCCAACAGAGAGGCCCCTTGTCACCTACAGAAAAAGAATCAGAAACGAAGCACTTTACAGGGGTAGAAGGGGATATACCGCCCCCTCGTGGAATATTTGGGAATTGGTTCCCTGTCGTACCTTTGGTATTGGCCGGAAGCCTGATACTTCGTGGAATAGTTCCTTCTTCGCGGGACCGCATCCCCAGCTGTGGGCCACCACGCCCAGCTAGGGTGGGAGGGGGTTTCGAAGTCACATCCTTACACTCTACCCGCTAAGCTATCTCCCCCATCACAGGATTCTCACACTGGGCAGCTCCCAACACCAGAGCAGATTCTAAGAACCCCAGTCAACAACTTGAACACACAGTATTTACAGGAGAAAGGAATTGAGATGTGGAAAATAATTGGCCACACCTTAATGTCAGTCAGGAACTCGGTTGCAACTTAGTTAATTGGCTGCAGGGCCTCCGAGATTGAATTCCAAAATCGGTTTGGTCTGGTCTGTTCGGCTCAGAGCAAATGGCCAGCCCAAATTTTACTGAGCACAAAATATTTGATTCAGAAAGCCCTGTGTCTGACGAGCCTGGGAACCAGTGTTGTAGAAAAAAATACCTATCCTGGGCTTTTCTTTTACAACTCTGGGGCACAAGGCCCTGGGGAGACCCGCTCAGAGTGCCAAATGTCCTCTCAAGAGAGATATCACAGATTACTTGACCACCTAGAACTCGAGATTCTAGCTGCGAAGATACATGTACAGTACACCTACACACCACAGCGTGGCCCTGTGAGTCCACGAGATGCGCATGAAACCCCCTCGGTATGGACCTGGTGCGAAACGAACATTCTGGAAAGGCTAGGCGGTGGCAGCTACGCTCATACTGCCACCCCAGTTTTACTTAAAAGACATCTCCGTAAACATGGCTGATTTTTAAAAACAAGAGTTAGGCTGGGTGAGGTGACACACGCTTGTCGCTATAGTTCTGGGCAGCAGAAGGCAAGAAAATCAAAGAGTTCGGGGCCAGCCTCCGTTACCCAGCAAATTTAAGGTCCGCCTTGATGACATGAGCCCCTGTGTCCAAAAAAAGAAAAAGAAAAGAAGAAAAGAAGAGAAGAGAAGAGAAAAGAAAAAGGGATTTTACAAGCAAACTTGGCACAATCATCAAGCTATGAGAGTCCTTACAGGCTTAAGAGCTCCATCCTGCGTTCATCTCAGCTGAGACTGTGTACGGACAGGAAAGCAGGTGAGCAACAACAAAGGGAGGGCGCCCTCTAGTGGTACGATTGCGCTATCCCAAGAAGACAGGTTTCTCTGCTCCGGTCGCGGAGCAGAGAAAGGCTGGGCAGTTGTTCTCAAACAAAAAAACAAAATCAACTGACTTAAATGACAGTGTGCCTGAAATGGACAAGTAGAAAATTGTGTCTTCAGTGGACCATAAATGCCGTTATTATCTGACTTTTCCCAAAGGTAGTGACTAGTTCAAAGGCAGAGCATAAAGTCCAGTCAGGTTTGGTATACAACCCCAAGGTACAGACTACAAATCTGCACAGCTCTGTGAGTGACAGGACCCTTCGATGCAGGAGTTGTGACTTAATGCCACTATACAACCTTCACAGCTCTTCACACAGGGCCACCCACAGAGCAGAAACCCATCTTACTTTTTTCTTGATAGCATTTTTTAAATGATCTGTGTACAACTCATTTGTTGCCCTGGGTGCCTGAATAAGGAAAGTAACATAGTCTACAGATCAGGAAATTAAGTCTCAGAAAAGGTAAGTAACTCACCTAAGATGACAATGTCAGGGGTTGAACACAAGCACATTAGCCCCAGAGTCTATAAACTCATATTCCCTGCACTAGCAATTCTCAGATGGGTTGGTCTCAAGACTCTGTTACACTCCTTAAAATCATTAAGGATCAGGGCTGTGGGGTGGCTCAGTCAGTAAGGTGCTTGCCTTGCAAGCTCAAAGACCTGGGTTCAACCCCAATTTCAATGGGGGCAGGGGCAAGGGCTGACAAGATGGCTTACGGGGTAAAGGCACCTACCACCACATCTGGTGACTTAGGGGGTAAAGGTACTTACTACCACACCTAGAAGAAGAAGACAACCAACTTCCTGTAGGATTGTACTCTGACCTCCCCGTGTGAAATGATAGCATGTATACCACCCCTCACACACACACATACACACAATAATAGCATGTATACCACCGCACACACAATAATAGCATGTATACCACCACTACACACATACAGAGACACAATAAATAGATAAAATGTAATTATCTTTCAAGCCAAGCATGACAGTGTGTGCCTGTCATCCCAGCATCGTCAAAGCAGGCAGCAAGCTCTCTGGGCTACTGGTCAGCCACTCTAATGACTTGATCAGGTCTAGGCTAATAAAATAGCCTGTCTCTAGGCAAGACAGTGGTGGTACCCTCTTTTAATCCAGCACTTGGGAGTCAGAGGCAGGCAGATCTCTGAGTTTGAGGCCACCTGGTCTACAGAACAAGTTCCAGGACGGCCAGGACTACACAAAGACACATGGCCTCAAAAAACCAAAAAGAAAAGCGCATGGCTCCTAATGCCAGAGACTGTCCTCTGCCTGTCCCCTCACCATGCGCACACAAGTGCACGTGAACCTATACAAAGATGAACATAAATATGGTGACATTTTGTGATCTAACAAAGTTTGCCTGAAGATCAGAGTGTGGCGCTAAGCCACTAGTTAGCCATAGAGTCCAGGCAGTGGTGGCACACACCTTTAATCCTAGTACTCAGGAGACAGAGGCAGACAGATCTCTGTGAGTTCAAGGCCACCATGGGCTACACGATTGATCCAGTCTCAAAGAGAAACAGCCAGGAGGTGATGGCTCAAGCTTTTGATCCCAGTACTTGGGAGTCACGCACCTTTAACACTAGAGAGGTGGAGACAGGAAGGAATATGGCTGGGTAGAGAGACAGGAGGAGGCAGGAGCTAAAGGCATTCAGTCAGGGGTCTTGTAGAGACATGACACCCCATTCGGCCTGAGGATTTCATAGAGGTAAGAACTAGTGACTGGTGGGGAAAGCTTTGTTAGATCACAAACAAAACATCACCACACATATATACACAAAAAATATTACACACAAAAAGGTTTCATTTTTAAGGATTCAATTGTCAATATGTATAGTGATAAAAATTAAATCTGAGAAGTTACAAATGTTTTCTAATTGATTTAAACATGACTATAATGTGCTGCTAACATCAATACAACATAGTCTATGAAAAATAATCCTTTCTCAGCACAGGAAGCGAGGGAGGAAGCTGACACGGCTTCACAGTCGCGGATCTCCTCAACATCTGCCTCAGAACTGACCGCTGGATTCTTGGGGCTGCTTCTGCAGGCAGTCGGCTGTCATCTCACCCTTAATGTCCCTTCTGGAAAATACCACTGTGCTCCTGCGGACAAGAGAGAGATAAAGAGGTACATAACCTTAGTGCTATTATTGGAGTAGACTCAACCTTACATATTGCGGCAAAAGTCGTGAGTACCCCTGGGGTTCTCTAGACAGTCACTGGGAATCGCTGCTGTAAAGGGCAACTTGGACAAAGGCCTCTGCTCTTCTGGTAGCCATGTTTCCGGGGAGTTCCTTGTGCCTACCTGTCCTTCTTTACTTCCGAAGCTCTGTTCGTGCTCTCCCCCACCCCTATGCTGTTGCTTCCCCTGGCAATTCTGTGTATTCCGAGCGAGCCCTTCCCCTACGCTCTGCATGCAGTCACCAGCGAGGTGATAAACCTCAAGTGAGAGTCCTTCAAGCAGTGAAGGTGGCCTCTGGCTTAACGCTAGGCAAATCTTGCCCCTCATGACCAAAAATAATAAGCTGTTGGTTCCTGATATTCTATTTCCAGGAAGAGAACTTGTAACAAATCTTCACTCACTCTCATGTAGACTAAGAAGTTTGGTATCAAAAGGAACACACTTTTGCGTGTTAAACTAAAGTATGTAGCTGGGTGTGGTGACGAATGCCTGCAATCATAGCACCAGGAGGCTGAGGCAGGAGGATCTTAAGTTCAAGACCAGTCCCAGATGCATAGGGAGACGTGTGTGTGTGTGGGGGGGGTGTCCTTAACAGCAGTGTACTGGTTAGTACTTTGTTAACGTGACACGAAACAAAGTCATCTGGGAAGAGGAGGTTTCCAGGGAAATGCCTCCCTCAGATTGACCCGTATGCAAGCCTATGAAATATTTTCTTGATTAATGGGTGATGATGTGGGGAAACCCACACTGTGGGTGGTGCAACTCCTAGGCAGGTGGTCCTTGGTTGTATAAGACAGGCTGAGGCTGGGGCTGGGGCTGGGGAGATGGATCAGCTGTGAAAGGCTAGGCTAACACCAGCAATGAGAACCCAGGCTGAAGCACACCATTGAGCAAGTCAGTAGGCAGCATTCTTCTACGGCCTCTGCTTAGGTTCCTGCCTCCAGGCTCCAGCCCTGCTTGAGTTGCTGCCCAGGCTTTTCTCAGTGACAGAATGTTATCAGAATATGTAAATGAACTCTCTGCGCCCCGAGTTGCTTTTGGATAGTCTTTATCACAGCCACAGGAAGCTGTTTCCTACAGGATGTCTCTCATACTTAGATTGCCATGCTGTCCTCTGGATGCCAAGTCTTGACTCACCAACCTTCACCTCTCTGTGAGTATCAGTGGACAGAATCTCTGCTCCACCCATGACAGAGGCAAACGGTGTCTTCCTGAGTCCTCGCTTCAGTTCCAGACCACACACCCAGCATGTATCCTAAAATTTCCGTCATTAGGCAGTACCATTATCCCCCCTTCCACCACAGTACATGTTAGTCCATTCTGGTACAACTCTTCTCTCTGCAAGTAGAGAAAAGAGGCCTCCAAGGGAACCAAGCCTATCCACATCTGGGTCTTGAAGTCCTAACCTCCAAGGTTTGAGCTATCCAGTCTGGTATATTTCACTACAAGAGCCAGAGTGCACTACATAGCACCTATCAGGGTCATTCTCAAACTTCATAAGTATATCCCGTAAGGTTCAACAGCCCCAGCTTGCATGCCCACATTATGTGACTTTATGTCTGCTTTGTTAAGATTTATTTTATTAATTAAATGTATAGTTGGCTGTTTTTACTCTTTGGGTGACCTGCTACCCAGCTCCCAAATAAATATATGTGGAGTCTTATTCTTTCTTTCTTTTCTTTTCTTTTCCTTTCTCTTTCTTTTCTTTTTCTTTCCTTTCTTTTTTTTTTTTTTTGGATAGTTTTGGGAGAGAATTTTTCAGTAGGTACTGGAAATTTGCCCATGTTTAATTTCTAACTGCTTAAAATACCCCTGACCCCAAAAAGTAAGAGTAAGAAAAAGTGCCCAGCCTTTGTTTGAATTGTTTCTAGCCATATTTTTGTAACTTAAATTATCCTGTCTACCTTTTGCCTCTGGGCTTTTTTCTTTCTCTACTTCTGTATACCTTTCTTTACTTCTTACTCCATGGTTTGCTGTGTAGCTGGGTGGCTGGCCCCTGGAGTTGTCCTCGCCTCAATTTCTTGTTCCTGTGTAACACAGCTTCACAGAATTAAACAATTGCAACTTAAAAGAATGCAATACATCTTCGCATCATTAAACAAATGTTCCACAGCAAAAACAAATGTAATGCATTTTAAAATAATATTCTACAACAATTATGTTGGTGTAGGAGGGTCTTCTTTGTATGAGTTGCTTTCATTGGTTAAATAAAAAGACTGCCTTGGCCTTTTGATAGGACAGCAGTTTAGACAGGCGGAGTAAACAGAACAGAATGCTGGGAGAAAGAAGGCAGAGTCAGGGTGAGCTGCCATGGAGCCAGCCACCAGGTCAGACATGCTGAATCTTTCCCAGTAAGCAACAAGCTCATGGTGACTTACAGATTATTAGAAATGGTTTGAATCAAGATGTGAGCTAGCCAATAAGAGGCTAGAACTAATGGGCCAGGTAGTGTTGAAATGAATACAGTTTCCGTGTAATTATTTCGGGTGTAAGCAGGCTGGGAGCCAGGCAGCAGGAAGCGGCCCACTGCTCCTTTTACTACATTATGTGACCTGGGGAGGAGGGCTTGTGCACATGAGTGTAGGTGCCCACAGAGGTCAGAAGACAATGTCAGATCCAGATCCCCTGGCACTGGAGTTACAGGCAGCTGTGAGTTGAGCCAATGTGGGTTCTGGAAACCAAGATTTACTTACTAGAAAAATACACATTCCTAACTGATGAGCCATCTCGCTTTATTCTCTTTATATCGTCTTCCTTGGTTTCCCGTTTCTTGGCTCCCTTTCAAGGTCAGGTTTCTGTTTTCATTTCTCTCTTTACCCAACTCCTGTCAGCATCAGCCACCCCCATCCCTCTGCCTCAGCTGCAAGGTGGGGCTGGGACCAGCTGCTGGAGGTAGTGCTCTAACTATATGCCAGATTTTTGACCTAGGAATACAGAACAATGTTCAATTCAGTCTTTCCAGGGAAATGAAGATGCTTCCCAAGTCACCCTTGCCTTCCACCTCTGGTTAGTGTTCTAACCCCACGATGCTTCCCATCGTAGGGTCCAGGTGCAACTGTGCAGGAAGCCAGGAACCAGCTGTAACCTGATCTCTGAGCAGCATGGCAAGGGCAGGCAGCTCCCACCTCAGCCGCAGGAAGCAACCTTGAAGTGAGGGGATGGTTCATGCCATCACCGTGGCAACCCCCTCCTACTTTGCACACTAGAGGGCCTGCAGTCTGCTTCACTGTGTTGAGAAGTGAACCATCAACCCCAAGCTGCTCTTACAGGAAAAAGAGGCCTCTTCAAAAGGCGTGAGTCCTGGGGTTGGAGAGATGACTACTCTTCCAGAGGTCCTGAGTTCATTCTGGTGCCCTCTTCTGGCCTACAGACAGACAGACAGACAGACAGACAGATAGATAGATAGATAAAAGGCGTGAGTCCTCCAGGGAACCACGAGCACACAGGACAAAGGACACTATGCTCTTCTTCCCATTGTAATCCAGTCCCACTAACTGATGGTTTATTTGGTTCAGTCTAAGAGACTTGAAGACTAACAAGAAGACCCTTGGCCAGAGTTTACTCTGGCTGGACGGGAGGAGCAGGTCTGCTACCTGTTGTTCCTGTCACTTGAGTACATGTGGCTGAGGTCTCCAACGCCAGTAAGTTCAGCCTATTCAAAGGTCAGTGTTAGGGCTGGCGAGATGACTCAGCGAGCTCTTGCTGCCAAACCTGGGCCTTATCCCAGGGGCTTGTGGTATGAAGACAGAGAAGAGACTCCCAGAAGTTGTCCTCAGACTTACACATACGCAAACAAAAAATTTAAGTTAGCTTTGGGCCTGAGATGTCGGCCCTGTGAGCAACAACCACAGTGAGAGTAAGGACAGAAGTAAGGGAGCCAGCTTCTGGGGACGTGAGAAGACAAAAAAGCTGTGTCCATGGTTGCAGGGGAGTTCCTCCCTTCCTGCAGTCATATAGAGCAGCAAAGACTGGAATCTTGGAAATAGTCTCTTACCCCAGATGAACATGGCTTAGGGTGCAGGAACTGTGGACCTACCCTGGCATCACCGGCAAAGCATGGTAGAAAAGAAGGCTGCGGGGGAGCATGGCAAAGAGTATGGTATCCCTTCCCATCCTGTTACTATAGTATCTGGGATTTACCTGAACTTAAGATTGCTACCTGCTTCCAAGTCCAGAACACAGTGTGGGACAACACCTGCTCCACTAGCCTGGGCCATGGAGCCTGCAGACCCGGATGTGGTGGGAGACCTTCAGGTACCCTGTTCTGAGGTGCACAGGGTTGTGTGCCAAAGGGCAGACCACAGGTGGTCCCTCATGGCAGTTTTGTCAACTGGATTAAGACATGCCTACGGCATTGGCGTAGAACACCACAGTGCAGAGTAACCGAGGGTGTTTGCAGAGATTAACTTGAGAGACCACCAGCTCCATCCTCTCTGCTGGGATCCTGGGTTGACGGAAGACAGAGAAACGGGAAAGCAAGCTATGAGCACCGACAGTCTTTTTTTCTGCTTTCTGATCCAGGGATGCAACTGCTGCCAGTCAGGAGCCACACCCTGGAGTGGCTTCTTGCCTTCCCTACTATGATGGACCATAACACTGAAAGGTGGCACCAAGACGCAGAGTCATGGCTGTTAGACCTCTCAACACGATGTTCATAGACGTGGGGGACGTGTTCGTGGAACAAAACAGGAAGAGTTTGGAGATGCAGGCTGAGGAAGCCCCTAGCTTCCTCAAGCACGGCTTAATGGATCGTTCTGGTAGGCATTCAGAAGACCAGAATGCCGCTAGGGCTCCCGGACTGCTCCCACGGTTAGAGGAAACTAAAGGCCTCTTGTGCTATATTTGGCAAAGAATCTAGCTTGGGTCTAAGCATTTTCTGGAAGAGTTGGGAGGGGCTGAACTCAAGCGGACTAATTTAACTGGTGAATAAGATTAGGACAGACAACGCGATATTCACCCTGCGGCACGGCTAGGCGCTCGCTGCTTTACCCGCGGCATGGCTAGACGCTCGCTGCTTTACCCACACTTCAGAGAGAACACGAAGCACAGAGAGGAATTGTGTGTAAGGAGCTGGGACCCAGTCAAAGCTGAGGACAGAGCTGATGCGGACATGACTGTAATCCAGAGATCACTACAACCGAGGAGGAGCTTCAGACTTCACACTCGGACAATACAAAATGTATCGTGTTGGGGGACACTCGATCACCTGTGAACCCTGAGTTTGCATTTGCAGTATATAAAATGAACCTGGGGCCAGGAGGCTGCCAGCAGCTGGTTGACAGAGTAAATCATACACCAGAGGGCAGAAGGGTGGAAGGGAGGCCCCAGAAGCAGGGAGGGATTTGGAATACCTTTTTATTTTTAGGCTTTTGTTTGGTGGAGCAGAGGGAGGCTTTCTTTGGGAGACACCAGCAAGGAGAAAGGGTTAGCTGGCTGCTACGCAGTCTCTGAGCTAGAGTTTTCACCCTTGCCTTTGACTCTCCAGTCTTATTTATAAAAAGAACAACAGAGATTTTTAGCTAAAGCTCCCTTTACAGCAGCAACGAAGCCAGCGCCTGCGGGAACAGAATCCCGGGCAGGCTTGCGGCCTGAGCAGTCAGGGCCCGGCCACCAGAGATGCAGACCCATAACTGCGGAGTCAGCCTCAAAGGGCATACGGAGATAGGAGACTCCTCCCTCCTCAGGACTAGTATCTCCCACCCCCACCCCTGCTGCCCCTGGTTTTGCAAACCAAAAATTGTCACACACTACACAAACTGGCCTACCACACCAGTGGACAAAACACAGTCCCTTCAAAAGCAAAGGGACCAGCTCCACTCCTAGACTTAGATGTCAAAGGCATTAATGCTTATCAAACACTCATGCCGACAATTAGATAAACAACTGATTCCTACAGGGGGGAGTGGACCCTACTGTAAGTAAATTATCTGCAATGATCTTCGAAGTACCTAACTAAAGAAGCCGAGGAGGCTGCGTTCTCAAAGATTTAGAGCCTTTCAAAGTCTGGCTACTGAATCCTAAAGTCATTAGCACTAAATAGAACTGCTGGTAAAGAATGCCTAACGATAAATACTTAATGAGCTGGAAGTGGCTCTTCTAATTAAGAGATCTAATAACTGTCACTAGTTAATGGCCATGAAAAGGCAATGAAGCACTTGGTGGAGGGGATACTTTCACAGAAAATAGGGGTACCTTCTAATGCCAAGAAATGTCAGTCATGAGCTAGTAAGAAGTCACGCCCCACACGTACACACAAATACTTTATTATACAACATACATAAGAACTATAAAAGAATAAGAAGTTTAAATATCAGCATCGTAACAAACAGGCGGCAGTTCAACATCCAGGGTGGAGAGAAGGTTGGAAGGAGACTGCAGTGGATCTGGAGAAAGAGGGGTTTCTTGTTAGGTTTCCACCAAATCCTGTAGCCACTGTCTATAACATTAGCTGCTACTTCCACCCTAAATTCATTTACCTGATGAATCTCACACAGTAGTGCTATTTCATTTGTATTTTAATAAATAAAGCTTGCCTGAAGATCATAGAGTAAAAGAGCCCCACTGGTCCAGCTTCACAGACCAGGCAGTGGTGACACACACACTTTTATTCCCAGTAGACACACTAGTTCTATGCCATAGAAATTGGGTCGTGCACACCTTTAATCCCAGTGGTGCATGCCCTTAATTCCAGCCCTACAGAGGATTATAAAACAAGAGGAAACAGCTCTCAGCCACACAGTCTCATTCTGAGATTCCTGGAGGCAAGTTTGCCATTTCAGACTGAGGTAGAGGCAAGAGCCAGTGGCTGGCTGTTTTTGTTTTTCTGACCTTCAGGCTGAGCCCCAGACATCTGCCTCCGAGTTTTTATTAATGTGCAACATCACACAACGTGCAGATTTCTAAAATGTGGCAGTGGCCTTCAAGCTGACCTTTATCAAGAAGTAGGCCTTCAAAGTATGTGAACCTACACGTTCTTTTCTTTTTAATATTTATTTATTATATATACAATATTCTGTCTGTGTGTACGCCTGCAGGCCAGAAGAGGGCACCAGATCTCATTACAGATGGGTGTGAGCACATGTGGTTGCTGGGAATTGAACTCAGGACCTTTGGAAGAGCAGGCAAAGCTCTTAACCACTGAGCCACCAGACCAACCTACATGTTCTTTAGAGCATAAGGAAAGTCTAATGCTAAGACAGGACCAACCACCCGTGTCATCATGGTGGGTGGTCTGATGGTGTCTTCTGACCGCCACTTCCAACTAAGACCTTAAGCTTTCGGCATGGAGAAGGTGCTGCCGGTCTACACGGCAGCATAGGTGTCTGGCCTTCTGTTAGCCATGGATGGAACCTGGATTATTCACCTCATCACGGTTACTACTTCAACTCGTGGCCTAAGAAGCTGGATGTTGAATTTCATCTTCTGCTGTAACCAAAGGCTGACCAGATTCCAGAACCACTTCTTTTGGTATCAAAACATAATGACTGGGGAAAAAAGTTTTATTATTCTGAAATTTTGCCCCAGTAGTCCAAGGGACAGAAGCTACACACAGGCTTGCCTGCTGTCCCCAGAGCAATGCAAGTGTCACCTAACAAGTTGCTCACAGCTTTTCGAGAGCCCCCGGCTCACTTACCAGATTCCCACGCTAGAAAGGGTGTCTTCAGAGGTGAAGGGGGATCCAGGTGCAGCAGCTTCTCAACCACGTTCTCCTCACTCAGGACCATGAGAGGCACACCATTCAAGGGGAGATGTGCAATCTGGTGCTCCTCAGGCAGGTCAAAACTCTCAAAATCTGTCACCAAGGGAAGCAACAAACGTCAGGACAAAGCTCCCTCAGCCCGGTTAGGGCAACGGCAGTGAAGTACATTACGTCAAAATATTCTTCTCCATTACTCAGAACAGAGCCAATTTAATAATACTCAGTTAAATAAGTTCCTGCCTTAAAGTCACTATTACTGTAAACATACTCAGCAAAAAGTATAATTATGCCAGGCAGTGGTGGCTCACACCTTTAATCCTAGCACTCAGGAGGCAGAGGCAGGCAGATTGCTGTGAGTTCAAGACCAGCCTGGTCTACAGGAGCTGGTTCCAGGTCAGGCTCCAAAACTACAGAGAAATCCTGTCTCAAAAAACCAAAAAAACCATGATTGTAACAACTCTTGAAGTCTCTTTAATAGGCATGTGATAGAAGTATGACAGATAGCACATAACTATCATCCAAGCACTTGGGAGGCTAATGCAGGAGCATCACCGTGAGTGTGAAGCCACCCTGAGGTACAAAATAAGCCCCCATTTTCTGTCAAAGATTCTGTAATAAAATGAGAATTTCTGCACACCAGAAGAAAATGTGACCATATTGATGTCACAGAAAAGGAACTCGCCGGGGGCTGGAAAGATGGCTCAGCAGTTAAGAGCACTGGCTGCTCTTCCAAAGGACCTGGGTTCAATTCTCAGCACCCAGATGGCAGATCACAACTGTCTATAACTCCAGTTCCAGGGCCTCTGATACCTTCACACCAATGCATATAAAATAAATTTGAATAAATTATTTTTTAAAAAAAAAAGGAAGGAAGGAAGGAAGGGAGGGAGGGAGGGAAGGAGGGAGGGAGGGAAAAGGGATTTGCCATGATCTGAGTTATAGGTCAAGCTAGGATTTTTCCTGGAAGACAGTTTTCATGTGAAAAGAGAGTATTTGTCTCAGAACCTCAAGGAATGAAGAAGTCTACCACACATCAAGAAAAGTTTTATCGCCAATGACAGTCTTCAGAAATATAAAAAAGGTTAGAATAGTGTTAACACTCACCTGTAATAGCATGACATTAATTTGAAAATTTCTCTTACATTACTTTAGACTTTTAGACTTGGCCTTTTCTTTTTGTTTGTTTGAAACAGGGTCTCTCTACACAGCCTTGGCTGGCCTTGAACTCAGAGCTCCACTTGCCTCTGCCTGGGACTGAGGGCGTGCACCACCAAGCCCACCACTTGGCCCTTTCTGATGACATCAGAGGTGATATCAAACAATACACCTTTTTGAGACAGGGTCTCTATGTAGCCCAGGCAATCCTGGAACTCACTGTGAAGATTCAGGCTGGCCCTGAATTTGCACAAGTGACCTGGAGCTTCTGATTTTGCTCCCATTCTCCCCCTGACCGAAGGCGATATCCTGGCAAGTGACTCCACCTGAGCAAATCTGTTTAGTCAAAGTGACCCAGGTCAACAGTCTCAGAGTCTGGAGCTGCACAATACAGGACATCACAGGGTAAGAAAATCTCAAGCCGAGGGCATCCCAAAGACCTTACCTAGAGGATTGAAGGGGAAGAACTTTTCTATTTCTGGATAGGTGTCATCAGGAGCAGAGACAGAGCTTTGTATCTTAGCCGGCTTCTCAGCGATCTAGAGAAACCCAAGAGAAAAAGCAGCTGTTAGAAGCTTTGCCACCCTCATGGTAACAGGAAGTTGGAGGCGTCCTCAAGTGATGGCGTCACACTTTCACACCTGTCAGTTCCATGCTCTCTTCCAACAAGTCACAAGTCTTGCTTTCAGGATTCAGTCAAGAGAGAACTGACTCCCGGAAGTTATCCTCCAACCTTGACATGCAGGCATCACATGTGCAGGCCCTGCCCTCCACACACACACACACACAAACACACACACACACAAGCTAAGGGCCTGGAGACGTGACTCAGTGGTTAAGAGCGCTTGTTCCTCTTACAGCACCCACAGTTATCCGTAACTCCAGTTCAAAGGATGCGATGTCCCTTTACATCCTCCTCAGGCACACGGTACACTTATATATTATACAGGCAAACATCCACATACAAAAACTAAGTTTTTTTTTAAGTTAAGCCAGAAATTTTAGCATCTATCCACATATATTCCCAACAACACTGAGCAGGGTTAACTCAAGGGTAATCTACTCAGTTGTTCAAACCTAACAGCAGAGTACACAGACTTGAGGCATCCCAGAACAGTAGCCAGCTAATGCTGGGAGTCATTTTTAACCTTATAAAGTGTGGTTTCTCTGCCACTATTACCTTAATCATTTGCATGGCTAATGTTAACAAGTTTATGTTCCTTAAGTACATGGGATTAAGAAGCAGCAAAACACTCAAACCATCTGAAGACTACTAGGTAGACAAGAGCAGTAGGCCAAAACAGAAATCTGGGTGCTCTGGATCTCACATGTGTATTCCAGAATTGGGGGTCTGAGGGGTAGCTCAGGCTGGCCGCTTCCCAAGTGTGAGAGTGGGGGTGTCCATCAAACCCAGCTGAGTACTTCACCCATCTGCTAAGTGGCTTTGAACCAGCTGCCTCCTGAGGCAAAGGCAACATTAGCTACTTCTACGAGTTACATTGTACCCAAGGAGCTAAGCAACTGGAAGGAGTATACAGCACCACTCTCCTCTGTTCACTCGTTTGTGGACTTCTATGCATCTCCTACTCAGAAGAAAGCCAGCTAGGAAGTCCGTCTTTATGCATCAAAAGTGCTATAGTGGAACTTGAGATGGCTCAGTGGTTAAGGAAGCACTTGCGGAAGAAGCAAGGCTCAAGGGTGAATTATGAGCAAGTGCTATGAAGAGGCCAAGGACCATTGCACACTGACAGAAAAATCAGGTGGCAGCACCGTCATCTCCCTGAAGGGTGCCCAGCAAACTCCAAGGGAGCAGACCAAAGCACAGGAGCACCGAGCTACCTCCGGGCACAGGAATAACCAACGGGGTAACTAGAACTGTAACACTGACTGTACCATGAGGAAAACCATCTGAGCTTTGGATTCACTGGCACCTAGAAGACTATTCAACAGAATCTCAGACAGCCCCAAACATACCTATTAGAGGAAAAGATGAGTAGAAAAGGTAAGATCACATGCTACACCCAGCCTTCTTCCTCCCTTCCTCCCTTCCTCAGGGCCATAAAATCCCCCAGCTCAGCCCCTTTGGGCGCTGGGCTGGGACAGGGTGGTGAGTGCAACCGGGCAGAAGGGAAGTTCCTTTGTTTCAATAGCCTGCCGGCAGCAAGGTAGGCCGTTTGTCAGAGAGGTCCCTGGCCAACAAGGGAACCTGATCCTGTACCAGAAGATTCATTGGAGAGCATTTGAAGGAAGAGATGGGCAGGCGCCAAGGCAAGAATTCCTCCAACAATCTGAAAAACAACATGAAAACACCAGAACACAGCAATCTTACAACAAAAGGACTTGACCACCCTAATCCAGAAGAGGTGGAAAAAAGTGACATTATGAAAGCAATAAGAGTCCCTTAAACAGGGGATGAATAACTCCATTAAAGAAATGGAGGAGAAATATAACAAAAAGTTTGAAGAAATGAGTGAATCTGTAAATGATACCCTGGGAAACCAAGAAAAAAACAATCAAACAGGTAATGGAAACAGTTCAAGAATTGAAAACTGAAATGGAGGCAATGAAGAAAACACAAACAGAGGGCCAGCTGGATATGGAAAATCTAGGTAAACAAACAGAGACTACAGAAACAAGCATAACCAACAGAATACAAGAGAGAGAACGAATCTCAGATTCTGAAGACACCATAGAGAAAATAAACACTCTGATCAAAGAAAACAGCAAATCCAACAAATTCTCATCACAAAACATAAAAAGACCAAACCTAAGAATAATAGGGGTAGAAGAAGGAGAAGAATTGCAGATCAAAGGCCCAGAAAATATATTCAACAAAATTATAGAAGAAAACTTTCCCAACCTAAAGAATAATATTCCTATGAAGCATACAGAACACCGAATAGACTGGATCAAAAAAAAAAATCCCCTCGCCATATAATAATCAAAACACAAAACATACAGATTAAAGAAAAAATATTAAGAACTACAAAGGAAAAAGGTCAAGTAACTTATAAAAGTAAACCTATCAGACTTACACTGGACTTCTCTATGGAAACCATGAAAGCCAGAAGGTCCTGGATAGAGGTACTGCAGAAACTAAGAGACCATGGATGCAAGTCCAGACTACTATAACCAACCAAGCTATCGTTCACTATCAATGAAGAAAACAAAATATTCCAAGATAAAAACAAATTTAAACAATACGTAGCCACAAATCCAGCCTTACAGAAAGTAATAGAAAAAAAAATCACAACCCAAGGAATCCAACATTGCCAACACTGCCTACAATAACTCACATCTAGTGACCCTTCACAAGCACAAGTTAAAAGAAGGGAAACATACAAATTTTACTACCCTACCCAAGAAAAAATAAAAAAACTAATTGGAGTCAACAACCACTGGTCATTAATATCACTTAATATCAATGGACTCAATTCACCTATAAAAAGGCACAGACTAAGAGATTGGATACGAAAACAGGATCCAACATTCTGCTGTTTACAAGAAACACACCTCAACCACAAAGACAGACATCTACTCAGAGTAAAGGGTTGCGAAAAGGTTTTTCAAGCAAATGGACCTAAAAAACAAGCGAGTGTGGCCATTCTAATTTCTAACAAAATTGACTTCAAACCAAAATCAATCAGAAGAGATAGAGATAAACATTTCATATTCATAACAGGAACAATTAATTCATCAGAAGGAAGTCTCAATCCTGAATATCTATGCCCCTAATATAAAAGCACCCACTTAAGTAAAAGAAACATTTCTAGAACTCAAGGCAGTCATCAAACCACACACACTAATAGTAGGAGACTTCAACACACCTCTCTCACCAATGGACAGGTCAATCAGACAGAAACCTAACAGAGAATTGAGAGATCTATTGGAGGTATTGAATCAAATGGACTTAACAGACATCTATAGAACACTCCACCCAAATAGGAAAGAATATACCTTTTTCTCTGCAGCTCATGGAACCTTCTCGAAAATTGACCACATATTCGGTAACAAAGCTAACTTCCACAGATACAAAAAAATATTAGTAACCACCTGTGTCTTGTCGGATCACCATGGACTAAAGTTAGACTTCAACAGCAATGCTACCCCCAGAAAGCCTACAAACTCATGGAAGCTGAACAGTCAACTACTGAATCACCCCTGGGTCAAGGAAGAAATAAAGAAAGAAATTAAAGTCTTCCTTGAATTTAATGAAAATAAAGACACAACATACTCAAACCTATGGGACACTATGAAAGCAGTGCTAAGAGGAAAGTTCATAGCACTAAGTGCCCAATTAAAGAAAACAGAGAAAGCACACATTGGATTGGAGACTTAACAGCACACCTGAAAGCTCTAGAAAAAAAAAAAGCAGACTCACCCAGGAGGAGTAGAAGACTGGAAATAATCAAACTAAGGGCTGAAATCAACAAAATAGAAACACAGAAAACAATCCAAAGAATCAATGAAACAAAAAGCTGGTTTTTGGAGAAAATCAACAAGATTGACAAACCCCTATCCAAACTAATCAAACGGCAGAGAGAGACACGCAAATTAATAAGATCAGAAATGAAAAGGGGGACATAACCACAGATACAGAGGAAATTCAGAGAATCATTAGATCTTACTACAAAAGCCTGTATGCCACAAAATTGGAAAATGTAAAAGAAATGGACATTTTTTTAGATAATTACCATATACCAATGTTGAACCAAGACCAGGTGAACAATCTAAATAGTCCTGTTAGTCGCGAAGAATTAGAAGCTGTTATCAAAAACCTCCCTACCAGAAAAAGCCCAGGCCCAGATGGTTTCAATGCAGAATTCTACCAGAACTTCCAAGAAGAGCTGATACCTATACTCCTTAATGTATTTCACAATATAGAAACAGAAGAGTCACTGCCAAATTCTTTTTATGAAGCTATAGTTACTCTGATACCAAAACCACACAAAGACACAATCAAGAAAGAGAATTACAGGCCAATCTCACTCATGAACATTGACGCGAAAATTCTCAATAAAATACTGGCAAACCGAATCCAAGAACACATTAGAAAAATTATCCATTATGATCAAGTAGGCGTCATCCCAGAGATGCAGGGCTGGTTCAACATATGCAAATCTATCATATGATGTAATCCATCATATAAATAAACTGAAAGAAAAAAACCATATGATCATTTCATTAGATGCTGAAAAAGCATTTGACAAAATTCAACACCCCTTTATGATAAAGGTGTTGGAGAGATTAGGGATACAAGGTTCATACCTAAAAATAATAAAAGCTATTTACAGCAAGCCGACAGCTAACATCAAATTAAATGGAGAGAAATTCAAAGCCATTCCACTAAAATCAGGAACACGACAAGGCTGTCCACTCTCTCTATACCTCTTCAATATAGTGCTTGAAGTTCTAGCAATAGCAATAAGACAACATAAGGGGATCAAGGGGATTCGAATTGGAAAGGAAGAAGTTAAACTCTCGTTATTTGCAGATGATATGATAGTGTACATAAGCAACCCCAAAAACTCTACCAAAGAACTCCTACAGCTGATAAACACCTTTAGTAATGTGGCAGGATACAAGATCAACTCCAAAAATCAGTTGCCCTCCGATACACAAAGGATAAAGAAGCAGAGAGGGAAATCAGAGAAACTTCGCCTTTCACGATAGCCACAAATAGTATCAAATATCTTGGGGTAACTCTAACCAAGGAAGTAAAAGATCTATTTGACAAGAACTTTAAGTCTTTGAAGAAAGAAATTGAAGAGGATACCAGAAAATGGAAGGATCTCCCCTGCTCTTGGATTGGGAGGATCAACATAGTAAAAATCGCAACTCTACCAAAAGCAATCTATAGATTCAATGCAATCCCCATCAAAATCCCATCAAACTTCTTCACAGACCTTGAGAGAACAATAATCAACTTTATATGGAAAAACAAAAAACCAGCCAGGCGGTGGTGGCGCACGCCTTTCATCCCAGCACTCGGGAGGCAGAGACAGGCGGATCTTTGTAAGTTTGAGACCAGCCTGGTCTACAAGAGCTAGTTCCAGGACAGGCTCCAAAGCCACAGAGAAACCCTGTCTTGAAAAAAACCAAAAAAAAAAAAAAAAAAGAAAAGAAAAACAAAAAACCTAGGATAGGCAAAACAATCTTATACAGTAAAGGAACTTCTGGAGGCATTACCATCCCTGACTTCAAACTCTATTACAGAGCTAAAGTATTGAAAACAGCTTGGTATTGGCATAAAAACAAGGAAGTCGACCTATGGAATCGAATAGAAGACCCGGATATTAACCCACAAACCTATGAACACCTGATTTTAGACAAGGGAGCTAAAAGTATACAATGGAAGAAAGAAAGCATCTTTAACAAATGGTGCTGGCATAACTGGATGTCAACCTGTAGAAGAATGAAAGTAGATCCATATCTATCACCATGCACAAAACTCAAGTCCAAATGGATTAAAGACCTCAATATTAATCTGAACACATTGAACCTGATAGAAGAGAAAGTGGGAAGTAGTCTACAAGATATAGGCACAGGAGACCACTTCCTAGGTAGAACTCTAGTAGCACAGACAAGAGAAACAATGAATAAATGGGACCTCTTGAAACTGAGAAGCTTCTGTAAAGCAAAGGACACTGTCACTAAGACAAAAAGGCTACCTTCTGACTGGGAGAAGATCTTCACCAACCCCTCATCAGACAAAGGTCTAATCTCCAAAATATACAAAGAACTCACATGCTACACCCAAAGAGCAACACAATACCAGTAAAACCTAAAGACCCTACAAAAGCAAGACCTGAACAACCAAATATGGATGAACCAGAAGAAAAGGATCTAAAAAATAACCTCATGAGAATGTTTGAAATTCTTAAAGATGAAATGAGAAATTACCTTAAAGAAATGGAGAAAAAATACCAACATAAAATTGGAAGATATCAGCAAATCACTTAAAGAAAACCAAGAAAAAGAACCCAAACATATAACAGAAACTATTCAGGACTTAAAAACTGAGATAGAAAAAAATAAAGAAAACACAAGCCAAAGGAATTATAGAAACAGAAATCATGAGAAAAAGATCAGAAATGACAAATGCAAGCATGAACAACAGAATACAAGAAATGGAAGAGGGAATCTCAAGTGCTGAAGATAAAACAGACTCATCAGTTAAAGAAAACATTAAATCTAACAAAAGCTTAAACCAAAATATCCATGAAATATGGGAAAACATAAAAAGGTCAAATCGTAGAATAATATGTGTAGAAAAAGAAGTAGTTCAACTCAAAGGCACAGAAAATTTATTTAACAAAATCATTGAAGAAAACTTCCCCTACCTAAAGAAAGATATGCCTTTGAAGATAAAAGAAGCTTACAGAACACTAAATAGACTGGATCCAAAAAAAGTTCGCTCGCTACATAATAATCAAATCAGTAAACATACAGAGTAAAGAAAGAATATTAATAACTGCAAAGGAAAAAGGTCAAGTAACAATATAAAGGTAGACCTATCAGGCTTACACCGGACTTCTCAGTGAAGACAATGAAAGCCAGAAGGTCATGGTCAAACATTATGCAGACATTAAGAGACCACGGATGCCAGCCCAGACTACTATACCCAGCAAAACTGTCGATCACCATAGAAGGACAAAACAAGATATTCCATGACAAATCTAGATTTCACCAATACCTAGCCACAAACCCAGCCCTACACAAAATATTAGAAGGAAAACTCCAACCCAAGGAGTTTTTAGCTACCAACAAAAAAAATAAAGGGGGAAATTAAAGACTTCCTAAAATTCAATGAAAATGACCACACAACATACCCAAATGTATGGGACACAATGAAAGCAGTGTTAAGAGTCATGTTCATATCACTAAATGTCTACATAAAGAAGCTGGAAAAATCCCACACTAGTGAATTAACGGAACATTTGAAAACTTTAGAACAAAAAGAAGCAAACTCACCTAAGAGAAACAGACAGCAGGAAATAATTCAATTGAGAGCTGAAATCAACAAAATAGAAACAAAGAAAATAATACAAAAGATCAATGAGACAAAGAGTTGGTTCCTCGAGAAAAAAACAAAATAGACAAATCTTTATCCAAATTAACAAAAAGGCAGAGAAAGAATATCCAAATTAACACAATCAGAAATGAAAAGGGGACATAACAACAGATACAGAGGAAATACAAAAGATCATCAGGTCATATTTTGAAAACCTGTACTCCACAAAATTCCAAAACTTAAAGGAAATGGACAACGTTATGGATAAATATTACTTACCAAAATTAAATCAAGACCAGATAAGCAAATTAAACAGACCTATAACTGCGGAGGAAATAGAAACAGTCATCAAAAGTCTCCCAACCAAAAAAAGCCCAGAACCAGATGGTTTCAGCTCAGAATTCTACAAGACTTTCAAAGAACTAATACCAATACTCCTCAAATTATTTCACACAATAGAAACAGAGGGATCATTGCCAAACTCTTTTTATGAGGCTACGATTACCCTGATACCCAAACCACAGAAAGACAATACTAAGAAAGAGAATTACAGACCAATTTCATCCATGAACATTGATGCAAAAATACTAAATAAAATACGAGCAAATCGAATCCAAGAACACATCAGAACCATCATCCACCATGATCAAGTCAGCTTCATCCCAGAGACGCAGGGATGGTTCAACATACAAAAATCTGTCAACGTAATCCACCATATAAACAAGTTGAAAAACAAAAAACCACATGATCATCTCATTAGATGCCAAAAAAAGCATTTGACAAAATACAACATTCCTTCATGATAAAGGTCTTGGAGAGAGCAGGGATACAAGGAACATAATCAAGGCAATATACAGCAAGCCTACAGCCAACATCAAACAAAATGGAGAGAAACTCCCATCCCAGAGATTCCACTGAAATCAGAAATAAGACAAGGTTGTCCACTCTCTCCATATCTATTCAATATAGTTCTTGAGGTCCTAGCTAGAGCAATTAAGACACCAAAGGGAGATCAAGGGGATACAAATTGGAAAAGAAGTCAAACTCTCACTGTTTGCTGATATGATAGTTTACATAAGTGATCCCAAAAATTCTACCAAGGAACTTCTACAACTCATAAACACTTTCAGCAATGTAGCAGGATATAAGATTAACTCAAAAAAAAATAAGTAGCCCTCCTGTACACAGATGATAAAAGGGCTGGGGAAGAAATCAGAGAAACAACACTCTTCACAATAGCTACAAATAGCATAAAATACCTTGGAGCAACTCTAACCAAACAAGTGGAAGACTTGTATGACAAGAATTTTAAATCTTTGAAGAAATTGAAGAAGTGGAAAATGGAAAGATCTCCCATGCTCTTGGGTAGGCAGAATTAATATAGTAAAAATGGCAATCTTACCGAAAGCAATCTACAGGTTCAACACAATGCCCATCAAAATCCCAGCAAAATTCTTCAAAGACCGTGAAAGAATGATACTCAACTTCATTTGGAAAAGCAAAAAACCCAGGATAGCTAAAACAATCCTGGGTAATAAAAGAACTTTTGGAGGCATCGCAATCCCTGGCGTCAAACTCTACTACAGAGCCACAGTACTGAAAACAGCTTGGTACTGGCATAAGAACAGACAGGAGGACCAATGGAACCGAATAGAAGACCTGGATATCAATCTACACACCTTCAAACACCTGATTTTTAATAAAGAAGCAAAAAATATCAAATGGAAAAAAGAAAGCATATTTAACAAGTGTTGCTGGCATAACTGGAAATCAACATGTAGAAGAATGAAAATAGACCCATATCTATCACCATGCACAAAACTCAAATCCAAATGGATCAAAGACCTCAACATAAAGCCAGCCACACTGAACCTTATAGAAAAAAAAGTGGGAAGTACACTTGAACGCAATGGCACAGGGAACCACATCCGAAATAGAACCCCAGCAGCACAGACACTGAGAGAAACAATTAATAAATGGGACCTCCTGAAACTGAAAACCTTCTGTAAAGCAAAGGGCACGGTCAACAAGACAAAATGACAGCCTACAGAATGGGAAAAAGATCTTCACTAACCCCACATCAAACAGAGGTCTCCAAAATATACAAAGAACTCAAGAAATTGGACACCAAAAGATCACATAATCCAATAAAAAAAAAAGGAGTACCTAAACAGAGAACTCTCAACAGAGGAATCTAAAATGGCTGAAAGACACTTAAGAAAATATTCAACATCCTTAGTCATCAGAGAAATGCAAATCAAAACAATTCTGAGATTCCATCTTATACCTGTGAGAATGGCCAAGATCAAAAACACTGATGACAACTTATGCTGAATAGGTTGTGGGGAAAAAAGAACACTTCTGCATTGCTGGTGGGAATACAAGCTGGTACAACCCCTTTGGATGTCAGTGTGGTGATTTCTCAGAAAATTAGGAAACAACCTTTCTCAAGACCCAATAATAACCACTTTTGGGTATATATCCAAAGGATGCTCAATCATACCACAAGGACATGTGCTCAACTATGTTCATAGCAGCTTTGTTTGTCATAGCCAGAACCTGGAAACAACCTAAATGCCCCCTGACCAAAGAATGGATAAGAAAAATGTGGTACATTTACACAATAGAGTACTATACAGCAGAAAAAATTAACGACAGCTTGAATTTTGCAGGAAAATGGATGAAACTAGAAAACATTATTTTGAGTGAGGTAACCCAGACACAGAAAGACAATTACCACATGTAAACTCACTCATAGGTGGTTTTTAAACATAAAGCAAAGAAAGCCAGTCTACAAACCACAATTCCAGAGAACTTAAGACAAGAATGCGGACACTAAGAGAGACTTACATAGATATAATCTACATGGGAAGTAGAAAGTAGAAAAAGACAAGATCTCCTGAGTAAACTGGGAGCATGGGAACCTTGGAGGAGGATTGAAGGAGGGAGGTGAAAGGCAGGGAGGAGAGCGGAGAAAAATATAGAACTCAATAAATATCAATTTAAAAGAGAGAGAGAGAGAGAGAGAGCACTTGCTGCTTTTCCAAAGGGGCTGGATTCAGTTCCTTGCACCCATGTAAGGCAGTGCACAACTGCTTGTACTTCCAGTTCCAAAGGACCCAGCGCCCCCTTCTGGACTCCTCGGGTGCTCACACACATCGATACACATAGGAATGAGACTAAGCCTTTTTTAGTGCTAAAACATGTACACGCATGTCATCTTCATATCCCACACTCACCTTCTTCACGGTCGAAGCTGGCTGTTTTTGTTTGAGCGGCCTATTAGTCTTCACTGGCTTTTCTGTAACCCTGTTGACAGTTCCCAAAGCCTTTCTGTTGGCTTTAGGCAAGGCTGGAGCATCGAACACTTTGCCAGCTTGAGGCACTGAGACCTGCGATTTCCCATCTAATGCCTTGACTGTTTTGACTGTTGAAAAAGAAAAAGTATAATCCCAAGAATATTACGGGCTCAGTGGGTAAAGCTGCCAAACCTGACCACCTGAGTTCAATCCCCAGACCCCACACAGTGTAAGGGGAACTGATGGCCACAGGTTGTCTTCTGACCTCCACAGGCACCCATGGAATATGTATGCTCCCAAACACACACAAATAAAGGTAATAAATACAGTGTTCTTAAAGATTAGACCATGTAAATATCTCATCAACTCAAGCCAATTCTCACCCACAAACCCATGCTTCATTTTTGGCAGTGGTTTAGTTTTTTTGTTTTTTGTTTTTTGGTTTTTTTTTGTCTTGTTTTGTTTTATTTTTTTGGTTTTTCAAGGCAAGGTTTCTCTGTAGTTTTGGAGCCTGTCCTGTAACTAGCTTTTGTAGACCAGGCTGGCCTCAGACTCACAGAGATCTTTATTGTCTTAATGAGGTTAATTTAAGAGTGTGCTGCCGGGTGGTAGTGGCGCACGCCTTTAATTCCAGCACTCTGGAGGCAGAGGCAGGCAGATCTCTGGGGGGGGGGGGATAATGTCGGGCGGTGGGGGGCACATGCCTTTAATTCCAGCACTTGAGAGTCAGGACTGTTACACAGAGAAACCCGGTCTCAAAAAACCAGAAAGAAAAAGAAAAAAAAAAGATAATAAACATGAAAATATAACAAACCTGACTCCAATCAACCACAAAGTACACTAAACGCTACCGGCTCCAGGCCACGCCCATTGACCACTCAACACCTGTGTATTCAAAGGCAGCCCATACTTACCACCAGACCCCAGCTTCAACCCATCCTTAGATGCCAAACGGCTGCCTGGTTCTTCATTATCCTTATCAATAAAGATCAGAGTAGCCATCCTGGATTACTCTAGGGGAGAGACTTACATATCAGATTGGGGAAGGCATGAAGAGATAAGCACCAACAGAGACCAAGATTGGCTAAGGGTTCTGTGCACCAAAGAAATTACAATTAAGCTGGTGAAACCAACAGGCTTTATCCAGATCTTAACTCTTCAAGCCAGGGTCAGAAATACTAAACTCCTAAAGAGAAGGCAGTAGAAGTTGGCACCCATCAAAACTGTTTCCGGGCTGTAATCTGAGCGCTAGGGAGGAGACAGAAGGATCAGATAATCAAGACTGGTCTCCGAGACGTAACAAGTTCGAGATCACAAGCTGTTTGAAACCCTGAAGGAGGCAGAGAAGAAGAAAAATAAAACCAGCGTCGCCGCGGATCGAGCGCGCCAAGAGTGCCCAGGGACGCGGGGCCGAGTGAGGCTCTCGTAGACCCAGCTTCGGCCTCCAGTCTGCCCGCCGCGCCCCCCACTCCCGGTCACCCCAGCTCACCCGCGATACCTTAACAGCCAGACTCACCCAAGACTGTACCACCAACGATCCCGCACACCGCGGTTTAAAACACAACTCGCGCCTCAATTGGTCCATCCGAGAGGAGGAGGGGCCTGGAATCTGAGAGCCAATGATAGCAATCGAAGTTTTCAGCCACCGCTCCCCCCGCCACACACCCACACCCACACCCACCTGCATCTCTCTCCCAGGAATTAAAAAACGATGATCTTACTTTATCCAAAACTACTGATGGGATTTTTGTTTCCACGGTGTGGACCTGCGAGAAGGCACTGGCCCAGTAACAAAAACATCGTTAAACATAACTTTAAACATTAAAATCTTTTTTATAACAAGGTTTCATGTGACCCAGGCTGTCCATGAACTAGCTTCCGGTCTCCCAAGGGCTGGGATTACTGTACCACCAGTCCAGGCTTACTTTTATGTTTTTAGCTTGTTTAAGACAGTCTTTTACTGCGCAGCGCAGACTTGTCTGGAACTCACTAGCCCAGAAATCAAAGTAGAAAGAGTGAATTCTCTAGGAGACGGGCATATACATTAGTTACTGGCTAAAAAGGCGAAAACGCATCAATAGAGACCAAACTTCATCCAGAACACACGTGCACAAAATCTTAAGAGTAAACTAGAGAAACCAAGAGGCTTTTTCTAGACCTTAAATCTTCAGGTCAAAGTCAGAGGTCCTAAACTACTGAGAAGATGGTTTGGGTCTGCCCACATCCAAACAGTCTCCAAGGCTGGAGAGATGGCTCAGCAATGAAGAGCACTACTTGTTGCTCTTGTGGAGGACCCTAGCTGCCCTGGAACTCACTATGTAGACCAGGCTGGTCTTGAACTTACAGAGATCCACCTGCCTGTGTCTGCTTATTTTTGAGTATTGTGGAAATTCGACAGGTTGAAGACAAATGGGGGTCATTTGTCTCTGATTGAACCAGGTCTTCTGATTGAAATAAGCACGGTTAATATCTTTGGAACCTTGTCCTACCTACACCCTTTTTACTATGTGTGTTTGATTACAGTTAATGGGAGTGAAGATTCCTTAGTCTGTTTGAGCACTCTCACAATGATGGGTCAGTTCCCATGTCAGGAGTTTTGTATATTCCTGAAAACATTCTAAAGTTTCGTGATAGTAGGATATATGTCCTAGGATTTTCACCCATTCCCTCCTGCTGGATATTTGGATTCTTTTCAAAATGGCGGTGAAAGCCATACGGAGCCACAAGAGACTCTGCTGTGTGAGTTCCATAGAAATAAAATAGCAAAAATAGCAACAACAACAACAACAACAAAAATAGCGCAACGCCTTTAATCCCAGCACTCAGGAGGCAGATCACAGGTGGATCCCTGTGAGTTCAAGGCCAGCCTGGTCTACAAACCAAGTTCCAGGACAGCTGGGGCTTCAAAAGAAACCCTGTCTGGCACAATAACAAAAAGCAAATTTTCAAATCACTAACCAAATCCTGCATCTTACTGACAGTCTTCCCCTCTCTCCAGACACATAGGAGACACTTTGTTTCCTCAGAGCCAACAGATTCTGCTTAGCCTCAGGAGCTCTGCATAAATAATGCTGTCTGCCTACTAAAGGGATTCTTCAAAATGAAGAAACCAGGCGTAGCAACACAACCCCTTTAATCCCACCCTTGGAAAGCTGAGGCAAGTGGATCTCTGTGAGTTCGAGGTCAGCCTGGTTTACACAGCTCCTTTAGCCTGCCAAGACTACATAGTGAGGCCTTGTCTCCAAAAGAAGAAAAAATATTCAAAGAGAAGTGGAGGATGCACCTTGTTTTTCTCAAATGTCATAGGCAAAAACTTTGGTGCTGATAAAATTTAAGGAATGTACATTTATTTTTGAAAAGTTTCCCCAAAGTTTTTCTTGGGGGGGGGCGGGGGCTATGTAACACTATAAAATACAGGACTGCCTTTTACGTGTACAGTTAAGAATTTGCACTGGGATCCGTCTTTTTACACCTCCTTAAATCTGCTTCCAAGCAAGGTGATGGTGCTAATGAATATGTACCTTGAGTTCCCTTTAAATTCGCTTACCAAATATATACTCTACACCTCTTAAAAGCAGAACACTATGCCAATCACGAAAAAGAAGAGTCTAACTGGAGGAGGAAGAGAATAAAGACAATGCCCCGCCCCCACCCTTACTGTTTCTTCTCTGCCCTATTCCTTTTATCCCCTTAATCTAATCTGTTTTCTCCTTGTATCTCCTTCTAAATTTTGCTTCTTCTTAAAAGAAATCTCTATAAATTCCCACAGCTTCCGCATGGACACTCTAATTCCTTAAGTTTTCTCCCTTTCTCACTGACAGGAACCATTGCTGCTTTTCCAAGGTCCTACTGCAAGCGTAAATTATATAACCACCCTGTCTTTAAAAGGCCATCATTTTCTTCATAACGATGTCCCTAGACGAGCTTTGTGATTCCCGTTTGTTATTAGGGAATAATGTACCCTGTTGGTTGGTAAACTACCCTCGTGTAGAATACAGAGTTTTTAGCTAATATATTTCTCCTTTTATAAAAAGCATTCATCCAGAGATGATCTCTGCTTTCTTGGTACCTCTAGAATCTTCTTGCGAACTCAAGCCTGAGGAAAAATTCCTCCTTCTTGCCCAGAAAGTTCTATAATTCCTCTGAGGAAGCACTCTCTGGCTTTAACTTGCCAAATTAAATCTTCACAATCTTTAACTTCCGACCCTTCTCTTGGGAGGGGGGGGTGTTAGCTACATTCATCTGTATCTGAAGAGAAATTTATGTGAGGGGGAAGTGTAAATAACAACAAGGGAACAAAGAAAAATTTCCAGGGAATGACTCAGTAGTCAAGAGAGCTTGCTGTTCTTGCAAAGGATCCCGGGTGGGGTACTCAGCATATATATGGTGGCTCCCGATATATATACACATACATACGTACACATTTCCAGTTCCGGAGGATCTGATGCCAATGACGTACAAATTCAGGTAAACTCATACACCTAAAAGAAACCCAATAATAAAGAAAGGAAGGAAGGAAGGAAGGAAGGAAGGAAGGAAGGAAGGAAGGAAGGAAGGAAAAAAGGTCCGCTAAAATCTCCTGTTTTCCAGTAGTTTGTTGAATAGTTTCTGTTTTATGGGAGACTATTTAAGTTTGTTTGGGACAGGATCTTATTATATCACCGGCCTGGAATTCAAAGATCCGCCTGTGTCTCAGGGATTAAAGGCGTGAGCCATTACACCTACCTTTTTGATTTTTTCAGTAAATATTTTTTGCTAAAATTCTACTGTTCTAGAAAGAGAACAGTGTTCCCTGCTGGGGCACAAAGCTGCACTGCCACCGTCTTCCTGCAGGGTGCACAACGAACTACTTGCATGAACCTCCTGCTTCTTAAAAAAAAAAAACAACAAAAAATAGCCCTGGCCAAGCACTTGGGAGTGCGCATGTGCCGTTCTTCCGGAAGTTATCACTGGTCTGCCGGAAGAAGGCAGGGAACCCGGAAGTAAACATTACCGGATCGCTTCGTTCGTGGCGGATGGTTTAGGCGTGCTGTGGGCCCGACTGGGTAAGTTAGGGTTCCGAGACTGAGGGGACGAACTGGGGACTCCGAGGAGAGGCCATTATTTGCAGTGCGTCCTCGCGGTGACGAGCCGCCGTGGGACCGCGGACGGGGGGGGGGGGGGGGGGGGAGACTACCGCCCAGGGCGCAGGCGCCACCCTCGCGTCCAGCCAGCCAGAGTCCTGGTCACAGCGGGGTGGACATCCTGAGCGGCCTTTACCCAAGCTGACACCTCTGTCCCCAAAAGAAAGCCTTTGAGCTTTAGTTTTCTCGTGAATGGGGATGATCTTATTTGGGGGAGGTGATGCGAGAGTAGAATTAGAATGTATGTGTTACATTCAATGAGTTTGAGTCGTCACCGGTCCAACCTGTAGACCCCTCCGCAAAACAGTGTAATCTGCTGACAGTACTTCGGTCTATCTTAACTTTGAATGTGGCAGGTCTACACTCCAGTGGCCTGTGATGTGTAACATGATTTAAAGAACTGACAGTAAAGTCAGCCTTGGACTTGAGACCTGTCTCTCTCGCTGATGTGTTGGTGGCTGGCGGTATTAACCTCCGCAAACTTGTTTCCTCACTGTAAAATAGGGTTGCTGTGAGGATTAGGTGACGGTGGGTATGATAAATTAAAGAAATGGTAATTGTCAAAACGAAGATGATTAAATCTATGAGTGTCCACTTTTGCCTCCCAGTATACTTAGGCGACCACCGATTTCTAATACTTCTGTTTTTATTTTTAAATTCTATTTTATTTTAATTATGTGTATAAGCAGGTGTGTGGGCATGTGCCCTTGTAAGTACATGCGCAGTCTTCTTGGATCCCGTGGAGCTGGAGTTAGAAGAAAGTTGTGAGGCACCTGATGTAGGTGCTGAGAGCTGATGTAGGTCCAGGAGCAGTAGGTGCCTTTAGCTCCTGAGCCATCTCTCCTGCCCCTTAGACAAACTTCTACACAGAACCAGGCACGGTGGTGGCACATGCCTCCAAATCCAGCACTTGGGAGATGGTGTCAGTAGAATCAGAAGTTGATACTGTGCTACATAGTGAGTTCAGGGACAGCCTAGACTGTGGGATATCCTGTCTCAGAACAAACAAACAAAATTCTGTATATATTTTCAGTGGGTCAAACACAGAAGAGAACGCTTTAAACAGCACCATTGACTTCTAGTCATTAAGCATTTAGTGTTGACAAAGAGTTGTGTAAATATTTTCATGGACCACAGGAGGAAGGCTTAGAAACTCTGTGGGGAATGTAGGGTTGTGAGGATGGGTCAGTCAGCTAGTGGCTAGAAACCGGGTGCTAGACCTTGGCTGCTGTATTGGTCCCTACAGTAAGACTGACAGCATCCTTTGACTGTTCACTGTGACGATCGCTAGTTGCCAGTGACTGTTGAGATTGGAAATGTAACTGGTCCAAACATGTGTAAAACCCATAACAGCTTTTAAAGCTAAGTTGATTTTGTTTTGTTTTGTTTTGTTTTTAGGTTATTGGAAGTTTAAATTAGACTGTGTTGGGAATATTTAGTTAAGATATTTGGGAGGTGGTAGTGGCACACACCTTTAATCCTAGCACTTGGGAGACAAAGGCAGGCAGATCTCTGTGACTTTGAGGCTAGCCTGGTCTACAGAGTGAATTCTAGGACAGCCAGAGCTACACAGAGGAACCCTGTCTCAAAAAAAAACAAAAAGAAAAAAAGGAAAAGTTTTCTATAAAAAGTAATTTATTTCCATTTGTATATGTTTGTATCAGAGTCTTGCTATGTAGACCAGGCTAGCCTTGCAGATACAGTCCTCCTGAGTTATGGGCATTTATCGCTATTGGCACTTTTTATTTCTTTAATATTGTTATTCAAAACCAAAGAATTGCTTATGTTGTTGGTATTACTTTTTTCTCTGGGATCATACTGCTTTGGAGAGATTTTGAGCTTGAGCAATGGGGCGTGTGATCAAATTTGTATTTTGAAAAATTAAGCTGTGCAGTATGTAAAAAGATTAATTGGGCAGAATTAGAAGAAACTGGTAAGTCTCAAAAAATCACAACATGTACTAAAGTGGAAACATTCGGCATCAAAGGAATAGGTTAATAGCAGTGATATTCAGAAAGTAAAAATAATTGTTAGTAAGCTGAAATACATAAATACTTAGTAAGCCGAAATAGAAAGAAGAGCTGTCAATGAAAGGAGCCTGGGTTCCACAGGGAGGGCCAGGAGTTTAAGGCATGCTGTGGACAGGCACCTCTGAGGCTTCTAGGTAGAGATGTCATAACACAGTTGGTTATGTGGATTTGAAGATCCAAGAAAAGTTCTGTAGCAGAGAAATAATCTGGAACCCCATTAGTGGAATACTGTTCCTCCAGAGTCCTTGGAAGCTGGTATTGGTTAGGGTGATGAGTGAGGCTCTGACTGTACCATAAGGAATCAATCTCTAAATAAATATATCAGTCTCTAAGTAAAAATAGATGAGCCTACAAAGGAGTCAAGAACAGAAGAGGAGTACACGAGAAACCAGAGACATGTTGTGGAAGCCAAGGAAGTAGAATCTATGACGAAAGGAAAAAACAGAACTAGAAAATGTCCAGTTGGTGTTTAGCACATTGATTAATATTAATTAATGTAGTGGTAGGTTTCATTGGCATGGCTGGGAACAGAAGCTAAGTCAGAGTGACTGGGGGTGGGTGAGGGATACAGAGGGTGTAGAAATAGAGATTCTATGAATTTAGGTGTTGGGGGGGCTAGGCATTCCTGAATATAGACTGACCCATCTATATTGTCTTTCTGACAAGGTCTTATGTAGCATAGGGGTTGGTCTTGAACTCCCTATAAAGCTAAGGATGACCTTGAACTTCTGATCCTGTGTTCACCTCCAGATTGCTGGATCACAGGTGTACACCACTACACCTGGTTCTTGCAGAACTGGGGATTCACCTTCCCTTCATGCCAGGCAAATGCTCTATCAACTGAGGCTTCATCCCCAGCCCCTAAACACTAGTAATTGTTAAGACATTGGACCTTCATGGGAAGCAGTGATTGACTCTGTATTTTTTTGACTGTGGTTGAAAAGTTTAAGACACACAGGAGGGCCAATTTAGGAGTATCTGTATTAAAGTCTTTGACAATTTAAATTTTATATGCATGGCTTTCTTCATTTGTAAATTGGAGCTTTGAAAGAACTGGTGCCAAGAATATGTAAACACTGTTAGGTTTTTTTTTTTTTCAGATATAGGGTCTCTCTATATAGCCTTGGCTAGCCATGGTTTCTGTACATAGAACATAGCCTCCAATTCCCAGGGATCCACAGGCCTCTGCTTTCCAAGAACTGGGATTGAAGTTGTACATTTCAATGCTCAGTTTGTCGAGCCTTTTGAGGAAGAGAAAGAGACCCTTAGAACCAGGGAGATGGCCGAGGAGGTAAAGGCACCTGCTGCCAAGCCTCATGACCTGAGTTTCATCCCTGGGACCCTCAGGGTGATTGAAGATCCAGCTCCTACAAGTTGACCTCTTACCTCTCCATACATGCCGTGACATACATAATGCCTCCCCACCCCTCCACACACATACACACAAAACAAATAAAATGTAATTTAAAATTGTAAAGACCCCCTCCTTTACAGGCACTTTAAAGAATAAGAGCGTGAGAGAGGGCCACTGCTGTCTCGTGTGTGCAAGGACCCAGTTCACACCACCACATAAAGTTCAAAAAGTTGGAGGGAGGAAAAAGGGAAGGAGGGAGAAACCCTGATGAAACTCACAGTGTGTATCAATAGCACACAGTGTAATGGTCTCATGGCTGTATCCTGAAGGCCTCCTTCAATGTAAAAAGTTCCTTCCCTTTTTAAAGGAAGCCAGTTCATCATGTCGGCGGCAGCCGTAGATACGGTTAATGCCACGCCCCTTTCGGGGTCAAAGGAGATGAGTTTGGAGGAGCCAAAGAAGATGACCAGAGAAGACTGGAGGAAGAAGAAGGAGCTAGAAGAGCAGAGAAAACTAGGCAATGCTCCGGCGGAAGTTGACGAAGAGGGAAAGTAAGTCGCTTCTTGCATGATCTGTTTACCCACTGCACAGGGCTCAGCCTTTGCCCAGGTCCATACCCACTGCACCAGGACTCTCAATCAGCCTTTGCTTGGGCAGAAAACTGCCCTTTACTAGTTACAGAATTTTTATTCTTCTTTCTTGTTTTATCATACTCATATGTATATGGTTTAGTAATCAGGTAATATTGAAGAGCTTATAATGCATAGCAATTGTCCTTTTTTACCTTTTTTCACTCCCCAGACTAGGGTAGCTACTTTTACATCTTTTCATTTTGAGTTTTTCACATCTCTGAATAATAATGCCTATGTGATTATTTTAATCAATCAGTTGGCTGTAGACAGTAGTTTGACTTCTAGCTGGAATAGATGGAGCTCTCTAACCCCTTCCTATCATTCCTCTGTCTTCATTCAGGTGTTTCATTAGTCTCAGCATCTTGATTATAATGTTTCTTACTATAGTAACTTATATCTTTACTTTTAGTTCTTCTGTTAGTGGAGATAGCAACCGTCTTCCCTCTCCCATTCCGCTGCAAGATTTCTGTTCTTGGTTTCTATGCCCACTACCTTGTGATTAAAATGTCATTTTCAAACGTTCTGCTTTACAATCTTACTTAAATTTTATTACAGAGATATCAACCCTCATATCCCTCAGTACATCTCTTCGGTTCCATGGTACATTGATCCATCAAAAAGACCCACGTTAAAGCATCAGAGACCGCAGCCAGAGAAACAGAAGCAGTTCAGTTCCTCTGGGGAATGGTACAAGAGAGGTGTAAAGGAGGTATGTAGTGACCTGTGTGTCCTTTTGTGGGTGGAGAGTGTGTGTGAAGAACTTAGGAACCTTTAATGTAACGCTGTTTAAAGTGGGGAGGAATTCTGTGACCCTGGTGTTGAAATTCAGTGTTTTCAATGTTAGTTACAGTCTTCTTACATGAATTTTATATTATTGAAATCCTTAAACTTAGAACATGGAGACTACCTGGTTTTCTTCTTAACTTAATAAAGTCATTCAGTAAACAAGATAGTGAAAGCCAAAGTTATTTCTAAATGACTCTGATAAATAAGATGTCTATTTTGTTTTTCTGTGTCCTTTAATAGAATTCTATAACTACCAAGTACCGCAAAGGGGCATGTGAAAATTGTGGGGCCATGACACACAAGAAGAAAGACTGCTTCGAGGTATGATCAGCCCTGAGCCTGTTGGGAAACTGTCAACAAGCCTTTGTTTTCCCCTTGCTGGAGATCTTCTGTTTTCCTAAAATTAATTTAGAAAAATAAAAATTAATTTGTATGAAATTAGTCCAGCATCGTTAAAGTTTCCTGCCCAAAGACTGCCTGATAATTAAATTTAGAGACTAAAACCCCACAGCATGTCCAAGCCGACTGTAAAAGTTGCATGAAATCTCCCTCTGTGCTGCAAGTTCTTAGGAAAAGATCTGCTGTCTTTCAGAGGCCAAGGCGGGTTGGAGCAAAGTTCACAGGCACTAACATCGCCCCAGATGAGCACATCCAGCCCCAGCTGATGTTTGACTATGATGGGAAGAGGGACCGCTGGAATGGCTACAACCCAGAGGAGCACATGAAAATCGTTGAGGAGTACGCCAAAGTAGACCTGGTGAGCCAGTTCACTGCTTTTCTACTTTGCTAGGGAAGATCCAAGGCTTTCTAAGCTGGCAAGGCTTTCCCGAGTCGCGGGGCACTGTGTTTACAGCAGCATGTCTACTTCAGTGGTGAAGACAGTGTGATGCCCTGCTTGGCGGCAGTTTCTCTCTTTCCCGTGAGACAGGGTCTCTCTATATTGTTCTAGCTGTCTTGAAACTTACTGTGTCTACCAGGTTAGTCTTGAACTCATGCCTCTGTCTCCCAACTGTTGGGATTAAAGGCAAATGCCACCACACCTGACTGGTATCAGTTTCCTGAGTCTTTTATTCTTTAGTTCCAGTGTGACCAAAGGTACTAGACATGAAAGAACAGACCAACATCCAAATCTTCTATTTATTTATTTATTTGTCTGAGGCAGAGTCTTACTATGTAACCCTGGCTTGCCTAGATCTCACTGTGCAGATCAGGCTAGCCTACAACTCAGAGATCTCTCTGTCTCCTGATGTGTGCAGCACCACACCTAGCTGCTTTTGGCTTTTTGAAGTTCTAAGGTCTTTGCCCCTAGACCACAGCGTGTGGCTAACACTGCTTTATAGTGCCCCACATACCACGGAAGAATTGCTAAACTGTTTCAGAAAACTGAAATTTAATCTAACTTGAGGTTTTTTAGTTGTTTTTTTCTATTTTTTTTTAAGATTTGGTGTGTGTGAATATGTTTTTTTTAAGATTTATTTATTATGTATAGAGTGTTCTGTCTGCTTGTATGCCTGCACACCAGAAGAGGGCACCAAATCTCATCATAGGTGGCTATGAGCCATCATGTGGTTGCTAGGAATTGAATTCAGGACCTCTGGAAGAGCAGTCAATCAATGCTCTTAACCTCTGAGCCATCTCTCCAGCCCTGTTTTTGTTTCTAAACAGTGATTCTACATTCTCAACCAAATTCGTTAAAAATAGTAGTCTTTTCTGCTTTTTTCTTAAGGAATTACAGATTATACTTAAAATCATGAGTTTTATTTTTGGGACATGCTTCTGTCTTGTTTTTTTTCAGTTTTAAGGGTTATATGTAACCTTGGCTGACCTTGAACTACGTATGACTATAATTATATAGCCAAGGATGGCTTTGAGCCTCCACCTCCAATATGCTAGGATTATGAACATGTGCCGTCATGCCTGGCAGGATCGTGCGATTGCTCATAAAGATCTAGATCTCATGTTTTCGGGAGCATTGAAGTGTGTAGTAACCTGAGCCTGCCCAAGAGTAATCAGCCCATATCTGGAGGCAGCAGCATCTCGCACTGCTGCCAGGACTCGCTCTCTGTGGGTTACCAGTGCTGCCACCTGGTCCTCTTGCGTCAGGGCTCGCTCACGCAAAGGTCTAACTCCCCACAAGCCCTTCACTTGGTCTTGGTGCTCTAATGTCCATTTCTGAAACCACTAAAATCACTCACTTTAAATGTTGTAAATAAAATTTAAATGTCTCTCTCTCTTTTTTTTTAAAGGCAAAACGAACATTGAAAGCTCAGAAACTGCAAGAAGAGTTAGCCTCTGGAAAACTAATGGAACAAGCTGTAAGTAAAGACACAAGATATTCAGGCAAAACACTCATATTCAGACACTTTAAAACAGTGGTTCATGACCTATGGGTCATAACCCCTGTGGGGGTTGAGTGACCCTTTCATGGAGGCCACTTAAGACCATCAGAAAACACAGATATTTATACTAAAATTTATAACAGTAGCCAAATTACAGTTATAAAGTACCAACAAAAATAATTTTATGTTTGGGATCACCACAACATGTGGACTGTATTAAAGAGTCACAGCATTAGGAAGGTTGAGAACCACTGTTTTAAAGCAAAGAAATGAAGTGTAGAACAAGAATCCACTTTCTTCGTCTTTGTTTAGGGAGGAACTGAACTTCTATCTCCGTTCCCTAAGCCCTGGGGTTGCAGGGGTGCACTGCGTGTGTCAGGCCTTCATTCTTAAAATAACATTTATTAAGACCTCAGTAACAATACTAGCTACCATATAGTTTAGTGATATATGGAAAAAATAGAAGACCATCACAGAAAAAGACTCAATAATACCAGGTTTCTTTTTTTTCTGACTTTACATATGTGCTGTGGTGGAGTTTGAACCCAGGTTACAAGTATCCTGTCTTAGGGTTTCTATTGCTGTGAAGAAACACTAGACAGGATTTCTCTGTAACAGCCCTGGCTGTCCTGGAACTTATTCTGTAGACCAGGTTGGCCTCGAACTCACAGAGATCTGCCTGTCTCTGCCTCCCAAGTGCTGGGACTAAAGGTGTACACGGCTCATAGCAACTCTTTTTTCTTCTTTTTCCTTTTTTTTTTTTTTTTTTTTTTGGTTTGGTTTGGTTTGGATTGGTTTTCAAGACAGGGTTTCTCTGTAGCTTTGGACCCTGTCCTGGTACTAGCTAGCTCTTGCAGCCCAGGCTGGTCTCGAACTCACAGAGATCCGCTTGCTTTTGTGTCCTGAGTGCTTGGATCAAAGGTGTGTGCCACCACAGCCCCAGCTCTTTTTCTTTTTTTAAAGATTTATTTATTATGTATGCAGTGTTATGTCTGCAGGCCAGAAGAGGGCACCATATCTCATTACAGATGGTTGTGAGCCATCTGTTGTGGTTGCTGGGAATTGAACTCAGGATCTCTAGAAGAACCAGTGCTCTTAACCTCTGAGCCATCTCTCCAGCCCCTCATGGCAACTCTTATAAAGAACACATTTAATTGAGGTGACTCTCTTACAGTTTCAGAGGTTTGGTCCATTATCATGACAGGGAGCATGGCAGCATGCAGGCAAACATGGTATTAGAAAGATAGCTGAGAGTCCTATATCTTGCAGGCAACAGTGTCGACTAAGACACTGGGTAGTATCCCAAGCATAGGAAACCTCAACAAGGCCATACCCACGCCAACAAAGCCATACTTCCTAATAGTGCCACTCCCTATGAGAGATTATGGGCTCTAATTACATTCAAAATACCACTTCCTGACAGCATTTACTATTTGGACTTGATTTAAAAAAAAAAAAAAACTAGTGAAGTTTGGGCCTCACTAAGCCTCAGTAAGAAGGCTCAATGGGAAAAGGAACTTGCTGTGCAAGCTTGGCAACTTGGATTTAAGCCCCAGAACCCATATAAAGGTGGAAGGAGATTACTAACTTCACGGGCTTGTCCTCTGACCTTCACACGTACACAGTGGCATGCGCTGACCCAATACTACATACATAAAAAGAAAACTAGTCAGGTTTAATGAACATGATGTAGCTAATGACTGAAACAAATATAATGGGTATTTATTGGGTTCTTTGGTCATCTTAAACTTCCTGTTACCCTTTGTGATTGTAATCCTGTAGCAGGAGGCTGGAGAGGTGACTCAGTGGTCAAGAGCACTTGTTGCTCTAGCAGAGTGCTTGAGTTCAGTTCCCAACACCCACACCTAGCAGCTTACAGTTGCCTTTGACCCCAGATCCAAGCAAGCCAGTGTTCTCTTCTGACCTCCAAGGGAACGCACACATGTGCATGTACACACACAGACACATACACATGAAAGACATCCTGTATCAATAAAACGTGTTTATTTTCTGGTTTTGTAGACACTTATAAAATTAAGTGTTCACAGTAGCACATTGTGTCAGAATATATGTGCTCACTACAAGTGAGAAGTCTGAGAGCTTATGAGTTGAAGTGACCTAGCCACCTGCCCTCCCTCCTTCTGTTCTGTGCTAAGGATCAAACCCAAGGCCTGGTGCACACTAGGCATGCACTGTCCCACTCACCTACACCCGTTTATATGTTTGTAAAATGCTAAGCGATCAGTAAATTAAGTAGAAGGGATTGACAAATGCTTTTCCTGCTTTCTTGATGCAGAATTCTCCAAAACATCAGTGGGGAGAAGAGGAACCCAATTCTCAGATGGTAAGACATGCTTGTCTTTTCTGGCTGCATGTTCTGTTTTGTTTCAGTGGCTCGTAGTTGTCATAGTCATGTTAGTAGCCCTAAGTCACACAGATAAGCCTTTATTTAAAAGGAAGGAAAACAAGAACTCAGTGCTGTGACTTTCTGCTTAGTTTTCTCACCCCCCACTCTTCCTTTTAGGAAAAGGATCATAACAGTGAAGACGAGGATGAAGACAAGTACGCAGATGATATTGACATGCCCGGGCAGAATTTCGACTCTAAGAGACGCATTACTGTTCGGAATCTCAGGATTCGTGAAGATATAGCAAAAGTAAGTCGTGTCACCCCGACCTGTAGCTCTGACGGATCGTGTTTTCACACCTTCCTCTCCATGTGCAGTGTCTGCGGTTTGGTTACCATGACTAGCGTCACTCCAAAGGACAGTAGCATGTGCTTTTTATTATACTGGAATCATACATGGATGTTGGGTTGCTCAGAACCCACTCCTCTGCCCTGCTGAGCCCTTTATTGTTATAAATAAATGTTAATTCAGTCTTTAAATGTTTTTTTCTTCTAGTATTTGAGAAATTTAGATCCAAATTCTGCCTATTATGATCCAAAAACTAGAGCGATGAGAGAGAATCCCTATGCCAATGCAGGAAAGAATCCAGACGAGTAAGTATCCATTTAACTTTACAGACTTCAGAGTAGAGGACGCTAATCTTTCTAATTTGATTTTGTGAATGAAGTTTTCTTAATGGGGAACAATTTCTGAGAATTTTTTAAAATCTGTGCTTACAGAGTGAGTTATGCTGGAGATAACTTTGTGAGATACACTGGAGACACCATTTCAATGGCTCAAACACAATGTAAGTATTAATTTTATACCAGGGCATTTTATATGAACTTTCGGACTGAGAGCCAGCGAGGTGGCTGGGGTGACTGTCATCAGGTAGTTCTGTCCCCAGTGTCTCCATGGTGGATGGAGAGAACCAAGTTATCCTCTTACCCGACATATGTTCTGTGGCGTAAGTGATCACACACATTTGCACACCCAGATAAATGAAGGTTAAAAAAACGTAATTGAGCATTATAAAAACATGCATGATGGCATATGTCTATGACCCTACTGTGTAGGAGACAGAGACAGGAGGATTGCCACACGTTTGAGGCAACTCTTAAGAAAAAGCCAGCAGAAAGAAAAGATGGGGGGGGTACTGTTAGCAGTTACTTAAAGCGTGCTTTAAAAAACAAAATGCAGTGAGCTAGCAACTCATTGAGATACTTTGAATTGCCCTAGTGTTTGCTTGGGAAGCCTACGACAAGGGATCTGAAGTGCATCTCCAGGCAGATCCTACAAAGCTAGAGCTGCTCTATAAGTCCTTCAAAGTCAAAAAAGAAGACTTCAAGGAGCAGCAGAAAGAAAGCATCCTGGAAAAGGTACCGCTAAAAAAACCACTTTACTTTTTGCTTAAGCAGCATTCAATTTGGTATGCCGTCCAAAGAGTCCCTTTTAACCCATAGGCATAGACCTGTCCTTCCGCTGCCTTAGCTGGGATAGACTTCTGCAGCAATCATGTCTCCTCCTCCAGATGTGGTACTTAAGATAAATGTCTGTTGTTCCTCTCACTGCTTCATGTCAGCTGGTCCCCTGACTGCTCAAGACCGCATCACATAGTCTTGTCTTCCCATAGCCTAGCCCGGCTGTCTGAAATCCTTTCTTAGAGTTCTGGGCACAGCTGAAAGCCGTGTGCCCAGCGCACAGAGCTCACCTTTGCTTTCATCACAGCTGTGAGCTTCCCACTGGCGGGAGAGGTGACAGTCATGTGCAGATTCCAGGGATGGAGAAAGTGGCTCCATCTCCTGATGAGAGAACCAGTGAAGCCATGAGGTGAAGGACATCAGACATGCACCTAAAGGAAGGGGTTTACGGCCATCTTGAAACCGACTTCGATTCCCGGATAAGCAACAGTAGAAACACCTTACTTAAATGGGAAGAATTAGTGATGCTCTTTTCACTGTTTCATAGGAAAGCTATTTTTAAAAAGGTTCATTTATTCTCTTTGAAAATAAGTCCTTTCATAAAGATTTGATATAAAAGCTTAGTTATAAAATGGATTTAATAATGCCCATTATCCTTTTAGTATGGTGGCCAAGAACACTTGGATGCTCCTCCAGCTGAGCTGCTGCTGGCCCAGACAGAAGACTATGTGGAGTACTCCAGGCATGGAACTGTCATTAAAGGCCAGGAGCGGGCTGTCGCCTGCTCCAAGTATGAGGAGGATGTGAAGATCAATAACCACACGGTCAGTGCTCAGCTCTGCACTTTTCCTCACATAATATGGCCAACTAATGCTTTCCTTTTTTTGTTTTGGTGTTGGCATTTTGGCTTTGTTTCATGAATTTTTTTCTAAAAGTGAGAAAAATGAAAAATATTATTGTATTCACCTGCATGCTTATGTAAAATCAAAACATTTTTGTTTGTTGTACTATTTATACCTTGTCTAGTTTTGAATGTACAGTAGCATGTAGATAACACATTTGCATTTACTAATTTTTGGCAGAAATACTTAGAAATTACAGGTAGAATATTTCACTCATAAACACTCTATCATATATCTCTAAAAACATGACAATTTTAGACAGTTCTGCTACCCTGTTGTGCCTCAAACTGACATTAACTCCTTAATTCATTTGGCTTTACCCAGGGTGTGTGTGCGCGCACGCACGTTCAAAGGCTAAGTTAGTGGAGTTGGTTGTCTCCTTTCACTTTTATGTGACTTCCAGGGATCCACTCAAACCCATGAGCCTTGTGTGCTAGGCAGGTTCCCCACTGAGTCATCTCACTGGCCCCTTTCTTACTCTGAAAATCTATACACATATGTATTTTGGTAAAGCTCGATTAAGTCTGTATTGATTATTTGTTGGAGATTTTCTACCCACACATACACACATCCCCAACCTCCAAGAGACAGGGTTTCTCTATGTAACCCTGGCTACTCTGGAACTTGCTCTGTAGACCAAGCTGGCCTTGAACTAGAGATCCGCATGCCTCTGCCTCCGAAGTGCTGGGATTAAAGGCGTGCACCACCACTGCCCAGGGAAAGACCCTAGTTTCAAGCTGCTTTTCAAATACCCTCTGTGTCTCTCTCTGCAGCACATCTGGGGATCTTACTGGAAGGATGGCCGGTGGGGATACAAATGTTGTCACTCGTTTTTCAAGTACTCCTATTGCACCGGAGAAGCGGGGAAGGAGAGTGTTGTAAGTATCCTCTAGTTTGTTTTCCTTTCTGTGCAGGAGAACGCTAAGTGATGAGTTGGGGTTCCATGTAGACTTAGCTAACTGGCCAAGGGTGACCTTGAACTTGTGATTGGTCTGCCCCCACTCCCCAGATGCTGAGATTACAGGTAGTTCTCAGTCCTGGCTTTGGGAGGCTCTGGAGGTAAACCCAGGCTTTGCAGGCTACGCAAGGACTCTGGCAACCAAGCTACATCTCAGCCCTTGCCCTCTAGTTCTTAAAGGTGGAAGACAGCAAAACCCTGCAGAAAACGTATCTTCTTGTGTATCAAATTCTAACCTGTTCTTCAGCTGGTTTGTAACTGTAATCTTCAGCTCAGATTCTGTTTCTTCCCCACAGAATTCAGAGGAGTGTATTATAAGTGACGCGGCTGGAGAAGAACCTGCGAAGAAACCGCAGACCCTCATGGAGGTCGGTGTGGAATCCTCTGTTCAGGACTGTTAAATCCTGGGGGGCAGGGGGTAGGGTGTTAAAACATGCCAGAGCTCTGTGTTCATATGGTGTTTCTATTCTCCCTGTCAGCTGCATCAGGAAAAACTAAAAGAGGAGAAGAAGAAGAAAAAGAAGAAGAAGAAACACCGGAAGAGCAGCTCCGACAGCGACGACGAAGGCAGGAAACATGAGAAACTGAAGAAGGTACTTCTGTGATGTCTAGGAAGCAAAAGTGACAATAGCAAGAGCTCCATCTGTGGGCCTGGGACAGTATCACCCTGCCTGCAAATGTTTACAAATGTCAACATGCACCTCTGCAGAGGTCAGGCAACAACTGGCAGGAGCTGGTCCCCTCCTTCCGTTGTGTGGATTCTGGAGATGGAGCTCACGTCACCAGGCTTAGCAGCATCGCCAGCCCCTCATCCAAATTTCTTTAACTGATTAAAAAATGTCATCCCACATTTTGTGCTCTATGAAAGTTATCAAGTGAGCCGAATAGTAGCTAGTTGTAGTTTCACAGTGCAGGAGCTGACTGACTGCTGTGTTCTTTCAGACGGTGTGGGGTTGGTATTCAGACGGTGTCAGGTTGATAGAGCACTTCATAGTCCAAGAGGTCTTCCATGTTCTTTTTAACAAAAGCCATGGGATAGAGATTTGAGAGCTTGTTTTCACCTCTCACCACAGGCACTGAACGCGGAGGAGGCCCGCCTTCTTCATGTCAAGGAGATCATGCAGATTGATGAGCGGAAGCGGCCATACAACAGCGTTTATGAAACCCGGGAGCCCACTGAAGAGGAAATGGAGGCCTACAGAATGAAACGACAGAGGCCAGACGACCCCATGGCCTCTTTCCTAGGACAGTAGTAACTAGTCAGGATGGGATACATACACAGCATGTTCATTCCAGCTCCTTCCTGACTCGATAGAAAGTCCTTGTCCTTCCTTTCTGCTGTCTGACATTAATAAAGCTTTCGAAGTCTCAGAATCATTCTCCACAGTCAAGAGACAAAGCGAGCAAGAAAGAGCTTACAGTTGTGGGTTAGGGTTAAGCATCATCCGTTCTAATTAGATTAGGAAAGAGACTTTGGCTGTCTTCCTCACAAGAGTGCCCTTGCAGAACCTGGCACGGTGGCTCATGCCTGTGATGCCAGCACCTGAGAGTGGCAGAGTCAGGGGGACCAGGAGTTGAAGGTCAGCCGAGTGTGGTGGTGCACACCTGTAATCCTAGCAGGAGATTGTGCAAGGGCCACCCTCAGCTACATAGCAAGCTTGAGATCAGCCTACACTATGTGAGACTTTGTCTCAATGAGTAAGAGTTCAAAGCTGTCCTAGGCTACAAAGCAAGATGGTCTCAAATTTAAGAAAAAAATAGAAGTCAGCTGTTCCATAGTTCGGTCTCAAGCTGTGTGCAGTCTCTGGTCTTCTCTACAGCAGCACCATGGTGGAGGCAGGGCCTCACCCCTACAGCCAGAGCTCCTCAGTTCCTGACCTCCAGGAGTGACGCCAGTAGTAACTTAACTCAATAATTGCAGGTTTTTATAGCAATCTATTCACTGTAATGCCTTCTAGGATTTTCTAGGTTTCAAACAACAACAATAAATATTCTACCTTCATCTGCATCACCAGAAGGAAATCTACAAGGCATGTAAATATCTGTGTCCCCCATAATCTGAATAATAAATCTATTTTTCACTTGGTTGTTAAATTTTGGGTTTTCGTGCATTTCCTTGTACCTTACATCTAAAATTAGCTTTTGAATGGACAGCATTGACTGCTTCACGCCTACCTCACTGAACATGAATTCTTTTAGACACAAAATGCCCTTCTTTTATGATAGAAGACTTTGTTCTTACTACTGTATGTCATCTAATTCTGATCCTCGTAAGAGTTACAAAATATCTTAGACATCTAGTTATAGTCTACATACCCAGCAGGCGTCACTTGATGTAATTTGAAGAGCAAAAAAACTGAGCTGAAGGTTCTTAAAGACGTCTTAAGGTTAGCTTCCTGGCATATTCATAGCTGATGCTGCTGTGGTCCTCGGCTTTACTCGCCTAAAGCCATGGCAGAGACGATGCTGACTGACGCAGTACGATTGTGAGACCACGATCTGAGTGCACTGACTCAGTAAATGTGTCCCAAACTGACTTCTAGGATGCTTTGTCAAGTCAGCATCTCAGATAAGGCAGAGGAAAAGCAACTGAATCAAATTCCCAAGACCGAGACTAAACTACATTGCAGGCTTGGGAAATTCACTCGGTCAGAGAAGGGCTTGCCTTGCAAGCCTGGGGATGTGAGCTTGAACTCCAGGGCCCACCGCAAAGAGCGAAAGAAAGCAGGCCGGCCAGATACAGGGGTGCTCCTTGTAATATCCGCCCGGAGAGGCAGACGGGCAGATGGCCAGACAGCCCAGCCAAATTTGCAAGTACCAGGCCAGTGAGCAGCACCCGGGGAACTGGCTGTTCTGAGCTCTACACACATGCCATGCTCATTTACCCACACAAGCACACAAAACTATAATGCAAGTAGATCTCAAGGCCAAAATTATTCTGTCCCTACCTCAACATAGGTAGTTTAACACGAAGTCGGTCATTGGTGTCTGTTTTGTGTACTATCTTTTGTTAATAAAGATTTCATTGAGAATATTTAACTGAGTTGTTTGTAGCGCCATTTGTCTGGTAAGAAATGGATTAGAGGAGTGTTGAAAAACCTGGGTTGACTTGTTTTGAGTTTGTACAATAAAATGCCAGCATCCTTTATCAAACTTAACATTTCCTTTCTGAGGCTAATTTATTCTGATTTTAGAAAGAATTCTATTACCCCAAATCATACTATTGTTAAATTAGGGCGGGGGTGATGCATAGAACAGTGCTTAGATTTATGTGGATGTGATCTTTGATTTTTTTTTTCTTCTAGACAGGTCTTGTGTAGCCCAGACTGACCTCACAATATGTAGCTGAAGACAAACATCCTACCTCCACCTTCTAAGTTGCTGGGGTTACCCGTGTGCAACCACTGTGCTCTGTGTTATAAGCTTTAATTTTAATTGTCTCAGATACAGTCACCTTTGCCAGCATTGGAACTGTTGGCTGTAGCTTTTGTGTTGTCCCTAATGCAACTTACAAAGTTCAAGTTACTCATATTTTGCCGTCAGCACATGTGCTTAGCTTTAAACACCGTGCTTGGTTCCCAGCAGCTAAAGCATGGCAACCAACAGATGTATCAGATTCAAATGTCAGTTCCTTCCGTTATTAAGTCCTCAGTTTCCGGCTTACAAGGCTGCTAGTCTTTTGCAATTTCTTTGACAGGTTTTCTAGTATCTATGCTGATCTTTTAATAAAATCTGTAGTATGAGTTCATGGCATTCTAGGCTGGGCACAATGGAAGAGCGCTTGCTGGACCTTCAGGTCCCAGGACCATGTAAAAAGCTAGCCATGACCTGTAGATATCCCACTGATATCTTCCTCTGGCCTCTGTGCACAATTAAGCATATATATACACCACTCATGAGTATGTGAGCGCACACACTCACATACACAGTCTTTTCAGTCTGGTGTGTTGGCTCATAATCACAGCATTAGGCAGGAGAATCATGGCATGTTTTAGGTCAGTCTGAGCGACTTGGGGTATTCCAAGCCAACAAGCTTGTCCTCACCTGCTCCCGCCCCCCCCCGGGGGGGGGGAGGGGGAAGACCAGAATGGTGATAAACGGGCTAGGGACATAGCTCAGAAAGTAAAGGTGCTTGCTTGCCCAGCAAATGACTACCTGAATCCAGTCTCTGTGCCTCACAGATCTCTCTCTCTCTCTCTCTCTCTCTCTCTCTCTCTCTCTCTCTCTCTCTCTCTCACACACACACACACACACACACACACACACACACACACACACACACTGAAATCTTTCCTCCAAGATGATTTGATTCTGGAACACTCACCCACACATGTTGTAAGTCACGGGAAGGGCAGGTGCAAGCTGTTAAGGAAAGTAGCACTACTTATTTTAATGGATTTTTTTTAGATTTATTTATTTCATAAGTATGAGGATTTTTGCCTGCATGTGTATCTGTGCACCGAGTGTTTGCCCATAGAAATTAGAAGGAGGAATTGGATTCCCTGCAACTGGAGTTAATGGTGGGCCACCATGTGGGTTCCTCTGCAAGAGTTGCCAGTGCTTCTAAACTGTTGAACTGCCTCTTCAGCCCGGTGGAACTTACCTCGATGGAATGAATCTAAGGAGTGCGCCACATTTGCCAGAGTTCAATTTGGGAATAGGCAAGCTTTCTTTTCCTCGCTGTTCCTAGTAGAACATGCCAATTAGTGCAGCTTTATCATCGCTGCGCTCAAAACCTAAGCTCTCCCAAAGTCGAAAGGTGAAACTATGCAAACCTCATTGCACCTTCTTTTTTACTCCAGGCATTCCGTCGGCCCTACAGTTCACATCTTTAAAACCCAGGGAGGCCACAGCACAAGTATCTTGCAGCCCCGAGGACCGCTTCCCCCACTCCCACGCGCCCCTCCACCGCCCTCACCCTTAGCCGGTCATCACTGCGCCTGCGTGCAGGAGCAGCCTCGCCCCGTCCCTGAAACTCTGGATCCGCTGTAGCGAGAGGGCTAGCGCCTCTAGAGGCGATCATGCCTTTAGATTCCTGTTAGGTAGCAGACCCGATAGGTCCCGAGGTTCTGGGTTCCTGGGTTCCTGGCTTAATTTAGAACAGAGCTGGACCCTGGAACTGGCTCCCGAGCATCCTCGACTTTACCTGACGCTGCAGCCGGGGTGCAGGACCTCAGTTCGCTAGCACTTGAGAGCCTAAACAATTAAGTTATTTCCTGTGTTCTCCTAATTATGCCGCCCAGCAGACCCAGAAGGTAGGTACTGCCATTCGCACCGAGGATCTAAAAATCCCAGTCTTCAAGTGACAAGCCAAGTTCCTCTGGCAAACGCCTCAGACTCTTTCCGCCCGCGCCGACTTTCCCACTCTTGCGGTGGCTACTGATTTTAGCTATAGCCATGCTTACGTCTTCTGCCTCTCCAACACCCTTGGGTGGTACGGACAGTTCCAGGCCAGCTAAGGCTGGACAGTAAGACCCTATTTTTGTTGCTGTTGTTTTTTTGTTTTTTGTTTTCAAACATGGTTTCTCTGTGTAACAGCCCTGGCTGTCCTGGAACTGTAGACCAGTCTGGCCTTGAACTCACAGAGATCCACCTGCCTCTGCCTCCCAAGTGCTGGGATTAAGGGTGTGTGCCACTACCGCAAGGCTGAGACCCTACCTTAAAAAATACAATAAAATAAAAAACAAGTTTAGTTTGATGAACCTACTCCGGGGGTATGTGCGCACATATGTTTCTATGATGTGAACATTCACATTCAACTGATTTTTTTTGCCTCAATAAATGTTTCACAAAAGTGTAAAAACATTTCATTTTGTGATGTTTTTATTTATCTATAAACACGCTGGCCTCAAACACACTGTGTAGCTAAGTATGACCTTGAACTCCTGATCCCCCTGCCTCCACCTTCTGAATGCTGGGGTTACAGGTATGCCCCATCATGCTCAGTTTGGAGTACAGGGAACAGAACTCGGGGCTTTTCCTTGTGTTCATTTAGCGCTTTTCCGATCTCTGAAGATGGGCGGGAGACCTCTTTGAAAGGGAACTGTAGCTGTCTTCAGGTGATGCTTTGGGGTTATTGTATTTCTTGTTACAGAAAACTCCATCTGCATAAAAGCTGTGAGAATGATTGACGTGTGTCCATCATCTGACTTCATTAGTTACCAAATGAAAGCAACTGTTCTTCTCCACACCATTTTGTGTGCTTGTGAGTGTGCTGAAGTACCGTATTGCAGGGGAAGTCCCAAACATCGTTTCACTTGTAAACAATTATCTCTAACAAACAAAAACTTGAATGCAACCACAATACCATTATCAAACCTGTTCAGATCAGCAGTCCCTTGTGGTGACGCACTTCCTGTTTATGTGTGTTTAGAATATTACTGTCCTAATTCCTGCAAAGGAGCAGGCAGACACACCTTGAGGTTCTAAAACACAAAAAAGCTTCTTGGGTGGCAAGCTCATCTTCGAGGGTTTGAAAGTTCTTGCCACCTTGTCTCCTTTTCCAGGGTGACAGAGACGAGCGTTATACATGGATTCATGCGCAAACTCTTTTGTTGGAAAAAAGTATACGGACTGGGTCTATAGTTCCATGGTTGAGCACCTGCCTAGCATGCCTGAGTCCTTGAACTCAATCTTCAGTTTGGGGTGGGGGTAAAAGCCAATCAGACAGTGGTTTTTTAGTAGCCCGTGCTGGCCTCAGTCCAGTGAGTTGTCACAGCCTCTCCGGTGTTGGAATTCCAGGAATGCACTGCAATTCCCAGAGATCCCTTAGTTCTGAGATGGTACAGGGCACACAAGAGGGCTCCCAGGGCTTATGATGATTGTCTCTTACGGTAGATCATTGCTCTCATCTTAAGAATTAGCAAATGTGCTTATTTAGCATACAGATTCCGGGTCCCCACTCCAGAGCTAGAGAATCAGAGCCCCCAGAGGAGGGTCTAGCAACACCATATCAGCGGGTATTGGAGCTCAGCATCCACCCCATTGGCCTCCTACACCCTTCTACACCCTGTCCTTGGGTTAAGCCGCATCACAACGATATTGCTTGTTTTATTCTGTTGCCTTGGCTTCTGTTTTGATCAGTTTTCTTGAGGGTTCATTATATGAACAAGTGCTGTGAAACCCTCTGTGGTAACTGAGGGTGTCCTCATATGAAAATTATCTTGATGTGTCAGTAATGAGTTCTCAGTTTTGTTCTCATGTGTGGACAGGATGCTCCACCAGAAGCAAGGGTACTCTGAACCAACTTCACAGCCTGCCTTTGTACAGAGCAGGCATCATTAGGCATAAAGACTTGTTTGAAATTCTTGCTTAGTTGGGATCAAAACTGAACAGGGATCAAGTAGCTTTACATGCCTGTTTAATCTTCATTAAAAAAAATATGAGCCACTTTGTCAAAATCTGCCCTTTCTTTGAGTATTTGATGACTGCTTCCTTTATCTATTTCATGGTTCTTCACTGAGCAGACATAAGACTTTGGAACAGAATAGATGGGAGAGATGGTCACGGAGGGTCCTTTCTAGAAGATATGAGTTGATCAGACTTTAACAAATCAATATTTGTTTTAATATTACTGAAAATACATCAAGTCATAAGTGCAATTTTCTGGCAAAGGATTCAGGGATTAATAATTTGCCTAAGCCCAACTCTCCCAGGTGTGACCTGTTGTTTAATCACTTATATCAAGGCATTCGTTCTAGCGAAGTGGCTGGCATTGAGTTATACTGCCATGCTGTCTTGATTTACTTCGAACAGACAAGACACAGGACATTTCTTGATGCATGCAGAATATGTAGTGACAGACTAGCCTGTAATGTGGCCTCGTTTAAATTCAGGGATGTATTTTCCTCCAGTTCCATGGTGTTTCTGGCACATTCGCTGAGAATTTTTGTGTGTCATGTCAAATGCAAACGGTATGATGACCATGTTCATCACTGGTTCGCCTGGACAGTGGAGGTGGATGGCACTCAGTGCTCATGGCGTGTGTTGTGTAACAACATATTTTCAAGTGCTGACCTCTCGCCATCAAAACTGTCAGACCATTTCAAAAAATGGCATGGTGGTGTTGCACAGCATAACCTCAGTAGCCCAAAGCCCATACCAGCACCATCTGGTCAGTTGAAAACACTTGGATCACATGCGAGCGCCTTGCTGCGGGCATCACATCAATCTGCATATCTGTGTGCCCCGGAGAAGCCCAGGTGCTCACACCATGGCTGGATAATTAGTCAAACCTTGTGCGCTCGGAATAGCACAAATCGTTCTGGGCCCGGATGCCCAGAAGCAGCTTCAGCAACTGCCCTTTTGTCCAATGATGGGATCCATTCTAGAATTGATTAAATGAGCCAGGACTTCTCACAGCAAGTTCTAGAAGGGCTCAGAGCTAGTCCTCTGAAGGTGGGCATTGAGCTTGCTGAGGCAGCTGGCATGGATGACTGCAGCCAGCTGGTGGCGTTCCTGTGGTGTGTAAAAGGGGGAGAAACCGCAGGAGTTCCTGTGCTGTGACATTTGCGGTTACCCATGAAAGGGGCCATTGTGTCCAGGCTCCTCAGAGACTTCTTTCTGAGGCACAACCTGGCTCTTGGCATGTGTGCCTCCATGTGTACTGATGGTGCCTCCTCTTTCCTAGGAGAAAATGTGGAATTGGTTGCCCATGTGAAAAAGAGGTGTCTCCTGTCGTGGTCATGATTGGATCCTCATGCACTTGTCACAAAGACACTGCCTACAAAACTAAGGGATGCTGTGTTTGTAAGCCCCTTGGGTCACCTTGGTGGCCAGGCCCCTCCCCCGAGCACCTCTAACTGCCAGGCTCCACCCACAGAACACTCTAACTGCCCTAACTACTGGACCCAGTCCCCCATCCTTCAGAGTAAAAAGACCAACCTCTGGACTTGAAATCCCACCAGTCTCTATCCTGAAAAGTTCCAACCCCCTCCCCCCAAGATGCTCTATATAAGCCCTGCCTTCTGCTTTGTTCTTTGCTGTTCCTTGCCCAAGCAGAGGCAGCCATCTTTCTCGGTTTTTTCCTCACTTGTTAGACATTGAAACAGCAGCAGGAGGCACTGTGAACTGGCACATGTGTGTGTGTTTTGTTTTTCTTGTTTGTTTGTTTTTATTTTTGTTTTAGTTGGGGGTTGTTTTTTGTTTATTTGGCTGGGTTTTGTTTGCCTTTGGGTTTTTTGGTTTTGTTTTTTGTTTTTGTTTTTATTTTATTTTGTTTTGAGACAGGGTTTCTCTGTGCATCCCTGGCTGTCCTTAAACTCACTCTGTGCACCAGGCTGGCCTCGAACTCACAGGGATCCACATGCCTCCCAAGTGTTGGGATTCAGGGTATGTGGCACCACCAACTGGCTCCTTCTTTGTTTCCTCTTTTGAGACAGGGTCTCACTATGTAGCCCGCCTGGAACTCTCGGTGTAGACCAAGCTTGCTTCAAACTCACAGAGATCCACCTGCCTCTACCTCCCAAGTGCTTGGATTAAAGGTGTACGCCACCACACCTGGCCATAATTTTTTTTAAAATATATAAATTTTAATGTATTCTTAATACCATTGTAATATTAAAGGTGTACATTTTCCCTTTTTTCTTTCTTTTTATATTTATGATAAACTGAGGTTTGTGTTGAAAAGCATTGGCTACTTTTAGTAAGGTGTATGAAAATCTGGTTTGAAAAAAAGGAATACAAGGGGGCTAGAGAGATGGTTCAGTGGTTAAGAGCACTGGCTGTTCTTCCCGAGGTCATGAGTTCAATTCCCAGCAACCACATAGTGGCTCACAATCATCTGTAATGAGATCTGGTGCCCTCTTCTGGCATGTGGGCACACATGGAGGCAGACTGCTGTATACAAAATAAATAAATAAATCTAAAAGAAAAGAAAAAGGAATACAAGCAGCAGAAAAGGTTAAGTACCACAGCCTGGCTGTTACAAAAGATTTGTATGTATGTAATTTTTTGATCAAATACATAACTACATTGTAACTTCAAGACCAGCTTCATGAGACTCTTTCTCTTTTCCAAGTAAATAATTAAATTACTTAGAAAGAAAAATAAGGAGCTGGAGAGATGGCTCAGCTCTTAGGAGCATTTGCTGCTCTGGCACAGGGCCTGCTTCTGTCCCGGCACCGGCACTGGGCAGCTCAGAGCACCTGTAAGCGTAATTACAGAAGATCGGATGCCCTCTTCTGGACTTCCTGAGCACCTACACACATGCAGCATGTACAGACAAGCACACACACATACATGCATGTCACACACACACCTAGAATAAGAGTAAATAAGGGGGCTGAAGATATGGACCAGTTGCCCTGTTGTTAAGACTATGTACTGCTTTTTTCTGCCTTTTTTTAAATTTTCTTTTCCTTTTCTTTCTTTCTTTCTTTCTTTCTTTCTTTCTTTGTTTTTCTTTTTTTCTTTTTTCTTTTGGTTTTTCAAGCCAGGGTTTCTCTGTAGCTTTAGAGCCTGTTCTGTCCTGGAACTAGTTCTTGTAGACCAGGCTGGCCTCAAACTCGCAGAGATACGCCTGCTTCTATCTCCCAAGTGCTGGAATTAGAGGCGTTGCACCGCCACCACCCACCTAGAATATGTACTGCTCTTACACAGGACCTGAGTTCAGGTCCCAGCACCCGCATCAGGTGGCTTCAGGGGTAGCCAATGCCTCTGACTCCCAAAGGTGCCTGGACTCACAACACATGGACTCATACATAACAGAAAGTAAATACATATTATTTTAAAAATTAAATAAATAAATAAGTAAATAAACACCAGAACAATAAATATGGTATGATAGGCTAGGAACTGAACCAAGAAGAAAGAGAGGCTCTCCCACAATTAAGAACAAACTGACAGCGACCCCTCCCTTCTCCATGAGGGTTATTATTGGGAGTCTAATCAACTTTGCAATAACATTACAGATTATGAGGTAATGCAGTAGAAGGAGGAATGCCTTATGTAACACTTGCTTCTACGTGCACTCTGGAGTTAGTCTCGGTGTTTATTCCCTTGTCTCCCATGCTGTCCGTCCTATAATACTGATAAAATACCCTGATACATTAGTCAGTCTGTGTCCTTGATTACTTCCGTGCTCCAAGTCTGCCAGCCTGCTGAGGCTTTCTGCGCCTCACCGAGATTCTGGTTAACAGTCCTGCAGGACGATGAGGGGACCCCATTCCTATGCAGGTAGTTGCTATGTGTGTCCTGGCCTAGATGGCTGTCCCTACCCTTGCTCGTTCACCCTGACTTCTTCACATCACACCTTTCCTTGTATGCCTTTTGCTGAGACCGCTCAACCATTTTGAGTGACCAGAATGTAAATTACAAACAAGATGGCCTACATACATGAGACATTCACACATGCACAAAACACCTTAAACAAATTAAAAAGAAAAAGGTTTTAAAACAACTAGCAAATAAATTTCCTGTAATAATATGCGTTCTGGCACAGATCAGTCATATGTGTTCATTTCTGATTTTTTTTTCTTACATAAGTAGCTCAGCCAGATGATCATAGCTTATATGCAGTAGGCGTCACTGCCTGCAGGTTGGGGTGGAAGCAAACGTGCTGAAATACCACAAATGTGACATTAAACATTGATAGAGAAGGCATTAGGAGCTGAAGACACGGCTCAGCAGTTAAGGGTGTATATTGTTCTTACAGTGGGTCTAAGTTCAATTCCCAGCACCCACACGAGGAGACTCACAACCACCTGCAACTTCAGTTCCAGAGGAGCCAAGCCTCTGGCCTCCACGCAGGCATCCGCTGCTCATGAGCATGCACACACACACACACACACACACACACACACACACACACACACACACAGAGACATAATTTATAACATACATACACACAAATACATACGTAATTCCAAAGTAATAAATTTCTTTCTCTAAAAAGAGAAAGGTTATTAACTCAAATTTATAATGCTCACCCTGGACTTCTGATGTCTCAAACTTGTCAGATATAACTCTGGAGGGGCCAATTAGCTCCAAACCATGCTTAAGGGTTTGACCATGTTAGCATTCAGTCATAAACAGGTGGGGATCAAAACCAAACAGACATACACTTCTAAAGTAGAAACTTCATGATACTTGGATTATAATTCAATTAAAAGCATAGCCTCTAGATACTTATTGCATAGACTTTTGGTCACTAAGATATAGAAAAAAGTTGTGTTAAACTTGACTTTAATACTTAGAAAGCAACGAGAAAGATGAATTTGAGGCTTCCAGCATCCACTTGAACTTGAAGGCCCGGATAAAGCTGTGTTGTAATTCCCTGTCTTTTGTACTTTTAGCTTCTGAGACTAAAGAGACCTAGGGTTACTTCCTTTTGCGCTGCAAATTAACCACGAGTCTTATTCTGATTCAGAACTGGATTCGATTCTTGCTGTATGGACACGTTAACAAGAGGAGAAGAGTGGACGAGAGGAGGGAGATGGCTCAGCAGGTCAGGGCCCTTGCCGTCAAGCCCGAGGGCCAGTTTGATCCCTAGGATCCACGTGGTAAAAGGAGAGAACCCACTCCGACCTCCACACGTACACTGCAGCCCATATGCTCCCCCAAAATTAAATAAATAAATGTAATTTTAAAAAAGAGGACTGGCCAATCGATCGTCTCATTTTGACCTGCTCAACAGTCTTTGATTTGCTTGCTGCTTTTCATCATAGTCCCCTTATTTTTCTTGGGATATTTATCTTCTGGCCACTTCCGTGGGTCCCTGTGGCCTTCTCTTAACGAGACTCAGCCCCAGGGCTTTCCCTGGAAAAAAACGTGGAAGATGCTGGGCAGGCTAAAGTACCAGAATGTGTCTCAATCTTCCATTAATCAGTTATGCTAATTAGGCAGAGAAAGTGCCAGAAAATGCAGCCAACAGCCCAAGGAAAAAATCTCCATCTCGTTGCTCCAGCTGCTAAATGCAGCCACGCTCATTTTTCCCCCGTTCCACTCCTTGAGGCCACACATTCTCTGTGTTGGAGGCTACTTCCCATCTCAAACCCACCTCATCTGTTTGGCTCCCAATATTATGAATGAGTAATGGGTAAATTTTTATTCCAGTTTGGTTTTGTGGTTTGGGGCAACCGTTACTTATTCTGGGCCTCAGTTTTCTCCTCCATAAAATCAAGCTCTTGTAGAGATTTTCCCTGTAGAACCTTTTCATTTTTCCTCCCTAAGAAGTCATATTTCATTTGCTCAATTGTTATGCCTTTGTGGCACCAGCAATTTAAAGACATTTTCCTAGCTGTAATCAGAACTAGGCAGTTGGTTTGTGGTATTTGGGGATTTTTCTTAAGATGGATCATCAGTTTGATTGGAAAAACCACAACTCTATATATTACATCTTTCTAGCAAAAGCCCTACCTACATTTTAAGAACCCGATTTCTCATGTTTTTCTTCACGTACTTTAAGTTTTATTTGTTCATTCTTATCATGTGTATATATGATGTGTGAGCTTATGCATGCACACGTGACATGGCACATGTGTTCATGTCAGAGGACAGCTTTGTGAAGTCAGTTCCACCTTCACTTGGGTTCCTGGGATCACCTCAAACTTGGGGGGTCAGGATAGCACAGCAGGCGGTTTTACCAGCTGAACCCCCTCATCCTCCCCCCCTCACCCAGCATAGAACCTGGACTTGCACCTTCAGAAATGAAACTAACCCAAAGCAAGAAGAAAGAAAAAAGATAATGGCAGACGTAAGCAAAACAGAGGAAATGAATAAACCAAGAGTTGGTCCTTTGAAAAGATCAATAAGGCGCTAAGGAGATGACTCTGTGGGTATGAGCACGTGCTCGGCAAGTGTAAGGGCCTGAGTTCAAATCCCCATGACCCGTATGAAAAATTAGGCATGGGTGCACCTGCCTGTAAGAGTGATAGAGGAAAACACCCTATGTCCTCCTCAGGCCTTGACATGTACAGTCATGGGTGCATGCACCTACATACTCATGTGCATGTCACACACACACGAGATCAACAAAAATGGCGTACCTTTATCTAGCATATCATAGTCGAAAAAACCTCAAAGTCAGGAATTAAGAGAACATTATTATGAACCTTGCAAAATTTTTAAATGCTTCTACAAATGCTATGGGCAATATTTATAAACATATTTGATAACCTAAAAGAAATGGGGAAATAGTCCCAAAACTGATTCAAGAAAAAGTAAACAAATCTGAGCAAACTTTAACAAATAGCATTTATCAGATTTTTCAATTACACTGAAAGATCCAGGAGTGTGTGGCACAGCCTTGCCTGCTTTGGTGAAGGCTCTATTGCAGATGGCAGCACAGGGGTAGACCATGTGCTAAGGGGGAGGGTCATGCAGTGAGAGAGAAATCAAGGACGTGGTAAGGAGGGGCCATCAACGACTTCTTCCTAAGCCCCCACCTCTTAAAAGTTTCCCCACTGAGAACCAAACCTCCAATACATGAATATTTGAGAATGCATTGGTAACTTCTCTGTAGCTGTTGTGAATAAAACATCAAGACCAAGGCAACTTATAGAAGGAAAGGTTCATGGGCTTGTAGATCCAGAGGGATTAGAACTTGTGTTATCAGGGAAGGAAGCAGAGATAGCAGCAGCAACAGCAGCAGCTGACGGTACATACACACCTTAAACTGCAAGCAGGAAACAGAGAGTGAACTCAAGTTAGATAAAGTCTTTTAGCTTTCAAAGCCCACCCCCAGTGACATACCTCCTCCAACAAATGCCATTCTCCCCAAACCTCCCCAATGAGCACCATCAACTGGAGACTAAATGGTCAAATGTCTGAGACTATAGGGGACATTTCATTCAAACCAGGTGATGAACACATGTGAACCAAAATAATAAATCAAAGAATCCCAATAGAAAAAAAGTTCAGGACAGGATGACTTGACTATCATCTGATAATTCCGTCAGATATTAAAAGAGCACCCAACTTTTACAAACTAAAAAAAAAAAGTGGAAGAAGAAAGAACACAAGTTAATATAGCCAACATAAATTACAAGAAAATATCAGACCGTTGTTCTCTAAGAACATGACCAAAAGATTCCTCAAAAGAATACCAGCAAACTGAATCTTGCCACATAATAAAGATTATACTCTATGAGCAAGTAGAATTTATTCTGAGAATGCGAGGGTGGTTCAAGGTGAAAAATCAGTGTAATTTAACATACTGATAGAGGAAATAAGACATATGATCAGCTCAGTAGGCATAGGGAAAGCATTTGAGAAAATTCAACACTGTTTAATGAAAAATATCCCAAAACTAGAAATAGTAAACTTCCTTAACTTCATGATGAGCATTTATGAATAACCTTAGCTAACACGATAATAAGGGATGAGAGAAAACCTTTCCCATAAGAAGAGAGAATGACATCATCATGCTCAGAGGAACTAGCCAGAACAGTTAAGTATAAAAATGAAAAGATATCCAGATTGGCAAGGACTTTTGTAGTATGAGGACTGGCTTGTTGGGGTTTCTGTCCCTCCCAGTACCCCAACAGCCGGCAAGCAACAAAGAAAATCACACACAAGACTCCATAAGGTTATAAACTGATTGGCTCATTAGGTCAGGCTTCTTGTTAACTCCTATAACTTATATTAACCCATTATTCTCATCTATGTTAGCCATAATGGCTCCGTACCTTTCTCTGCTGGGCAAGTTACATGCTGCCTCTTCAGTGGTCTGTACAGGAATGGCTGAGAGAGAGCTTCTGCTTCCAGAATACTCCCAGTCTCTTTGCTCTACCCCTACTTCCTGTCTGGCTTTCCCGAGCCTATACTGCCTGCCTGGCCAATCAGCGTTTTATTAAAATATGATTGACAGAATACAGATAATTCTCCCGCACCAGACTTTGCTTTGGTTCTGTTGTTGTCTTACTTTGGGCTGGCAAGTTCTTCTTACGTAGGTAGTATTCAAACTCTTAACCTTCCTGTCTGCCTGCTAAGTGCTGGGCCTATAGGTTAAGTGTGTGTCACCATACCCAGTTCAAGAATTACTATTTCTAGCCATCATTTCCTACTGGGCATAGGAGCTCTGAGAAGTCTTTATCCACTTATATCCTACACTTAGTCTTTCTTGCTTTCTTTGTGGAGCAGTGACCATGGTAGGTAAGGAGGAATAGTAGCTTGCTTTCTGCCACGAGATGGCTCTTGCAATATGTTGCAGAGTATTAGAACATCAGAAACGTCAACAAGTTTGGTTCTCTGATTCACACAATTTTTACTAAAACATGGAGGCTGCTACTTGCTACTACCTTAGATCTAATCTGTGTAATGTCATTAAGGAAATGGACTAGTGTGTTGTTTAGTGGAACCACATAATGCTCAGGTTCGAGGTCAGACAGGGCTCTATAGCAAGACTCTGGTTTTTAAACTGGTTTTTCTTGAGACCTTAAAAAAAAAAAAGAACTTGTCTTCCTTTTACCAGATAACTTACACATGTGGCACTTTGAACCCATCCCAGGTGCCAAGTTCGGTTCTCTGGTCCCATGGCATGGAGGTGAGAAATCACTAAGGAGATGAGTATGCACAGGTATGTAGTTTGCTGTGAACAGATACATCTGCCAGGTGTGAGGAGAGTAGACCTAACATGCAGACATCTCTTCTGAGTGCTACTTAAGTGCACAGACCTCCTCCAGACACACACAGCCTCAGGCAGAGCTCAGGTTGAGTCTACAGTTCATTCCCATCTCACCGCCTCATCTTCAGTTTCCGCCCTTTCCTCCCAGCCAAGGGCAGAGATGGAGACTTTACTTCCCTATTCTCTCCCATGATTACACTGGCAGTCCTGTGGCGAGTCCTGCCCATACCTGCTCCTTGGAGCTTGACTCTGTGAAGCAATCTGAGGCCCTCCTTCAAACAATGTGTCTGTTCTGTTTTGTGACCTGGTCTCACTGGGCCACCTCTGTGTAGCCCAGGCTTGCCCCAAACTCCTAGCAGTCTTCCTATATCATTCTGTAGGTGCTGGGACTACAGGTGTGAGTTAGCGATGCTCAGCTTTTTGGTTTCTGAGCCATGCATTTGAGAAGCCGTTTCGAGGGTCTCTTCTTTTTCTTTCTTCCTTCCTTTCTTTCTTTCTTTCTTTCTTTCTTTCTTTCTTTCTTTCTTTCTTCCTTCCTTCCTTCCTTCCTTCCTTCCTTCCTTCCTTCCGCGCTCTCTCTCTCTCTCTCTCTCTTCCTTCCTTCCTTCTTTCCTTTCTTTCTTTTATCTGATTCAAAAATGAATTTCTCCAGTCACAACGCTGCCAGTTACATCTGGAATCTGGTTGGAGCTTCTCTGGCCACTTCCTGTTGAAGACATGCATGTGGTGTTTATTTTGGTCTAATTTCATTTCTGCCGGAGCTCCAGCCCCTTTAAAGCTTCAGCTTTCCTGAACCACTCTGCTCTGGAGACTCCCTCTGTGTCTTCTTTCCCTTCCCACGGAAACTACTCTATCCGTGCCCTAATAGAGACACTTGTGCCCAGGGTCAAGGGGTCACTAAGGTAACCTAGGAAAGACCCGTCCCTGTGCCTCATTCCTTCCTGCCGTGCCACGGAAGAACAAACTTCGTTTCCACTATTTCCCCAAATAAAGTGTGTCACTGTAGGGAGTTCACGGCTAATTTTCTGGACTCCCGGCCACACCCACAGATCCAGCCCATCCATAATAGCAAAGGAAAACTCTGCAAGAACTGCCACGCAGGGCTTTATCTCTACTTTGTCAGAAAGCAGGGTGCTAAATTAGTGAAACACTCCCACAGCTTTCAAATGCACATTATTCCAAGACACACAGTGGAAAATAAATGTGCCTCTCTCTAGTTTTCCAGTTTCTCTCCCTAGGGAATAGGTTGACTTTATGAGTAAATTTATTAAACAATATTTCACTTGGTAGCCCAGGCTGTACTCAAACTCACGATCCTCCTGTTTCAACCTCCTGAGTGCTGAGGCAAAGGTATGCGCCAACACAATCATATGGAATCTTTTGTGTTCCCTTCTGGGTTTTGCTTTTGTAAACTTTTGTTTGTATACAAGTGTGTACTGATTCATTTAACTTGCTGCCTAAGTGTTTAAAGTTCTTTATTAGTTCAAACAGGTCCAGACACATATGAACTACTTCCAGAACAAATTCCTGGAACCAGAACTGCTATGTTCAAAACAACTCCAAAGCAAAATTTATATGGAGTCTAAATCTTCACACTTCCTTTGGGGCTAGCTGACTGTCTTGGTTCATCCCAAGTAACGTAAGTAGCTAGTGTCTTCTTCAACCTCATGGTCTTTTAACTTGATCTGTTCCATTGAATGCTATCACAACCGTGGGCACAAGTCCCCAGGCCCACCAACTCAGAAGTCCGTAGAGCGGCAGCATGTCCACAACAGCTGTCTCCCCAACCTTGCTTCATTATTGACACCCCATCTAGAATGACCTCATTCTGGAGAACTTCACTAAGCCCTGTACTGAAAATAAACATCTGAGCCCTTGGTTCTTGGCCGCTAACTTTTGGAAGGATTCAGTGATTGTTTGTAGACACTTTCATGCCAAGAGTGGAGTAAGAGAAGGGTTGAAAGGGCAAAGAGAGTGGTCCGTGTTTTAGCTATGGGTGTAAGTCAAAAGATGTTGGATTTCATTTTCGCTCTACAACTATCAAGCCTCTGACAGTCCATGTTTCCTGGCGTTGTGCATGGAATGGGGATGTTGGCCTAAATTCTTTTGCAGGACCTTTCCGCCTTAGTGAGTCTAAAGACTTAGATGCAACCTAGACCTACCTACCCAATGTAAGCAAGAGGCACACAAATCAGTACATGACACTAGCCAATGGGCGGGGCAACTGAGATGGGCTTTAGACGGTGGTGTTTCAGGTGAGCAGCCTGGAGACTGATGCACACTGTGGCTGATATCTACGGTGTGCTCCTCCCCCTACATGTTAGACTATAAGCACAGCATCATTAGAGATCGGAAGAGAAGCACAGAGAGATTGTGGGGACCCAGTCTCTCGTCAGTTAATAATTTATCAGTGAATAATTCAAAGAAAGCTTTTGTCCATACAATCCTGTGTTAAAGGAACTTTCTACAAGGAAAGGCTTGAGTTAGGCTTGAGAGGAGACTGCAGTGGGTCTCCCTCTATAGTAGCTGACAGGAACTCATTGAAGCTAGTTTAAAGATAAAGGAAGAATAAGAGGATGGGACTTTTATCCCAACTATTACAAGTATCAGAACAAAGGCTTTAATAAAGTAGTCACAGCTCTCTGTACCGTCCAATTCTTCTTATGAATTTCTTCTTAAGAAAGCAGGTTCTTTCCAAGTGACAAGAAGCTATGGCTCAAGACAGACTAAGACTATGCTTCTGAAGTTAATACTTCAGCAGAAATTAGTACCCTTTCATGGAGACCACACGGGAGGATGAATTGGTTCACATGGTCTCATGTCTACCATCTAGGCATGTCCAATCTGAGACCCATTGTCTTCCACACACATGCAAACACCATAAATAAGTAAATGTAATTTAATTTTTAAAATTTGTTGAATAAACATTGAACCCATTAACACATCTCTTTATATCATTACCTATTTTATATTATATAACACAAATTTTATATAAGATATAATGTTATTAGTATTTCATTTATTATCATTATAAATTATAAATTTATGTAATATTAATAATGAGTCTCTGCATAGCTTGATAGCTTCCTAAGTGCCTTATGGGTGAATGTCACGGCAACAGGACGACAGGTGCAGGTGAGATCATTATTATTCTTCCCACTTCTCAGTGAAATACAGTCGATGCAGTTCACTGACTTGTCTAGGATGGTGTATCTACATTAAAATTCTGACTGTAAACCTTGCATCTTATGGCAGCTGTTAGTCAGATGTTCCTACTGCCCTGTGGAATATTAGCAACTAGAGGAAGGGAGCAGAAGAAGGAATAGAGAGAAGTTAATTACAGGCCCCTGGGTTCTCTTCTTCTAGTATCTGCTTGTTGTCTAAATGGAATCTCTCTACCTGTGTAGGGGGCTGAGACTATCCAGTGGGCGTTCTCTCTCTCTCTCTCTCTCTCTCTATCACTCACACACACACACACACACACACACACACACACACACACACACACACACTGCCGGAGGGTCAATGGAATGAGGAAAGAGTCATTGTCTGCAGAGGAGAGAGATGAGGGCTAGGGCTAGGACATAGTCACCTGTTCCCATTGACACATCCAGAGAAAATCCACATAAACGTGTGTGCGTGTGTGTGTGTGTGTGTGTGTGTAAACACACAGAAAAGAAGCCGATAAATCCTCACCAATGCCACCCAGCACAGATACACTCCAGACATAATACATGCTCCAGTTACATATTAAGCTCAGCTTTCACCATGTGTCTGCACATGTGCATGCTGGGGTCTGATGCATGTTTGGGTGCATGACCTATGCGTGTGCGCGCGCACACACACACACACACACACACACTACTAGACGTGTATGCATAACGTGTAATCACTCTCGAGTACACGCATACTTGGAAATACTCCCTCTTGACAGCCTCGGATCCACCGAGAGATAGATGCCCACTTGTACGTACAGATGGTTCTGCAGATGCTGGCAAACATACCAGTAACCATGACTTCTGGCAACTTCTACACACATACAAGCATCGGCACACCCAAGTTGTCCCTGACGCTGGAAGTCTTTTTCAAATCCAAAGGGATGAAGAGCGCCAGCTGCTGGCCAGCGCACGTGACCGGGAAGGAAGGCGCTCCCTCCCATAACGGGATGGGAAAACTATGCCTGCGGCCCCTCATCTGCCGTCGCTGAAGGCAGGACCGAGCACCACCAGAGCGGGACGTGGCGCGGGGTAGAGAGGGTGAGTGTCGTGCCCCGCAGGGCAGAGAGTGGGGAGGACCTGGAGGAACCGTGGATGCTGTAGGCGCGAGATGAGGTAGCAGAGAGCTCGCCCGGGATGAGGAAGGGCTTCTGCCTCTACCCCTCTAACTTGGTTATTACAGCCGGAATTCAAACCTTTCTAAAGAGCCTTCCATATGCCAGGCTCCGCCTGGTGGCGGCTCACGGGTTAAGAAGGAAAAGAGCACCTATTTGGTGCCAAGTTCTCGGGCCTTGAACTTGTGCGCTTTCGTTTCCATGACAACGAGTTCTCTCTCTCTCTCTCTCTCTCTCTCTCTCTCTCTCTCTCTCTCTCTGACTCAGTTACTTTAAGGACAGGCTCAGGGTTGCACAGATGGCAAAGATTCTTAACCCTTTATGTCTGAGTCTAATACCCGGATTCACAGAGTTGACATTAATTGGGCCCATTATCTCATTTATTCTGGATATTTCTCTATAATACATTAAAATAGGGGATAGACTGAACTCAGATAAAATAATGCAAATGATGGCCAAAAAAATAAATCAAGTTTCTCACAGTTCTCTCCTCTCTCCCTCTTTCCTCAAACTGCTTGTCTCTAAGTCTTTTTTCTTTGTTTGGTTGGAGACGGGGCCTCCTGCAGCCCAGTCTAGCCTCGAACTCACTATGTAGCTGAGGATGACATTTGATTCTTCCTGATCCTCCTGCTTCTGCCTACTGAGTGCTGGGACTGCAGGTGTGCGCGGCCACATCAGATTTGTGCAGGGCTGGGGACCGAACTCAGGGTTTTGTGTATGCTAAGCAAGCACTCTACCTGCAGAGCCACAGCCCCCACCCCCGCATCCAAGCCTCATTTATATCTATATATTGTTTAGAGTCTCTGTGACCCACCCCAGGACCTTCACATTCAACCAAGCTATGACAGTGGCCAGCAGTGGCCTCCCAGCCCAGTCCCTCCTGTCACACAAGAAAGCCTTTATCCATCTCCGTGTGGTACGTCTCTTGTTCTGCAAACACAGAACGGTCTGGTAAGGGAAGGGATGCCCTTTCCTTAAGTGACCATCTGCCAGAGACTGTCCACCCTAGACCAGCAGCACTGATGGTGACAATGTCATTTAGCGTTATTAAAAACCTCTCTTCTCTTGGCTTCATTTCTGCTCTACCTTCTGCATGGGATTTTTTTGTTGTCTGACTGCTGCTTACATGACTCAGCTTTCCACCACCAACTAACTCAGCTCCTCTACACATCTCTCTGGACCCCACCTCTGCCCTTCCTTCTAATTGAACTAGTGCAGCACATTCAAATGTGCGATGCCTTTTCAGGTCCTAGCAGGGACATCAGACATGTTTCCATAGTGTGCCATTGCACGGGTGAATTGGAATTCTTTGCACAGGCTCAGAGTCATCTTTGAAGCGATTCTGTCTCTTTGAAGTAGTAAGAATGTTACCCCCAATGTGTGTGTGCGAGTGCGTGCATGTGTGCGCGCGTGTGTGTGTGCGCACGCGTGTGTGTGTGTGTGTGTGCTGGTGAGTACACATGCATTTGAGTAATGTAGAGGTCAGAGGACAATCTCATGTTGTTCCTTAGACACTGCCCACCCCATCCACCCCCAGTCAGGAGTGACTGGCTTGAAGTTCACCAAGTAGGCTAGGCTGGCTAGCCACGGAGTCCCAGAGATCTGCCTGTCTCTACTTCTCCAGGGATGAAATTTCAAGTACATTTCACCATACTGGACACCTATTGTGTCTTGTTTTGTTTTTATGTGGCTTCTGGGGATCAATATCAGGTCCTCATGCTAGTATTGTTCCCCAGTCCAAGAAAGCGCTTTTTGTCTCTGCCTCCTTCCCTGTCTAATCCTGACCCTGCTGATTGGGTATCTTTGCTATACTCTGGTACCGATGCTTCCTGCTCCCCAGTGTTCCCTAAGGGGTACCAGACTGATGCTCAAAGTTCCCCAACCTTTTCCTGTCAATCAGAGCCCTGAAAACTGCATTGACCTCCATGAGAGAAACCCTGCACAAATCGAATTGCTCAGTTAATCCTTTGCTATTGTCGGTCCAGTTTTGAAAGCAATTTGATGCCAAGCCCTTTCTAAAGTCAATGGTCCTCCCCAAGATGTGTCCTCTTCTGTAACTGGCCTATTTCTTTGCCTACGTCCCTGATCATGCAGATATCACTAACCTCTTAGGGTCCCTCCTGCTAGTGAAGGGGCATTGGCAGGGCTGGGTCTGACATTGGCAGGGCTGGTTCCCCCAGATATTCTTCACACGGGAAAATGGTTTTTCATTTTTCTGAGCTCTGTTTTGTCTTCTGCAAAGTGGAGATGCCAAAATCAGGCTCTTAGAGGCAGAGACCCGCAGAGGAACACTGGGTTGAGCTCCCAAAATCCAGTTGAAGAGTGGGACAAGTGAGAATATGAGCAAAGAGGTCAAGACCATGATGGGGGTGGGGGGCGGCATTGGAAATATGGCTCAGTGGTTAAGAGCACTGACTGCTCTTCCAGAGGACCCAGGTTCAATTCCCAGCACCCACATGGCAGCTCACAACTGTCTGAAGATCCAGTTGCAGGGGATCTGACACCTTCACACCAATGCACATAAAATAAAGTTAAATAAGCCATAAAAATATTTAAAAAATAAATAAAAGACCATGATGGGAACACCCACTGAAACAGTTAACTTGAGCTAATAGGAGCTCACCAATTCCAGCTGTACAGGGAAAGAACCAGCATAGGACCAAACTAGACCCTTTGAAATGGGTGCTAGTTGTATGGCTGGAGCAGACTGTAGGGCTACTGGCAGTGGCACCAGAATCTACTCCTGCTGCTTGTACTGGCCTTTAGGGGAACCCACTCTCTTTGAATGAATGCCTTGCTCAAGGTAGATATAGTGGGGAGGGGGCCTTGGACCTTCCCCAAAGCAATGTGTCTTACCCTCTCTGAGGAGTGGATGAAGTGGGGGCGGGGTGGGAATGGGAAGAGGGGAGGGAGTAGGAACTGGGATTGGTATGTAAAATGAAAAAAGATAGTTTGTTTTCTTTTTTAATAGAATAATAAAATAAAATAAATCGGGCTCTTAGGACTATGAGGAGAAATGTGGGACCTGTAGGATGCCAGGCCCCCCAGAAAGTCAAGGGGTTTCCCCTTCTCTTCCTCTCTCTCTGCATGTTCACGTGCCTGAGTGTGGGCATACCTGTCATAAGCACCACATTGGGCTGCCATCTGCCGTAAGCCACCTTTTGGGGGTGACTTCTGCCACGGTGCAGCCATGACGGGTTCGTTCCTTCCAGAGTAGGAGCGTGAGGATCAGAAGTGTTAGGTAGGAGGAACAGAGATGTGAAAGAAACAGAGGGGCATGGGATGGTACCAGGAGGGCAACTCAGTGGATACTGAAGCTGGTCTCGAACACATGCCCATGTGACAGTGTGCATGCGGAAGGCACAGGACAACCTCAGGTGTCAAGCCTCACCTTCCACCTTGTTGGGCGCGCAGTCTCACGCTTGCTTCTAGTTGACCTGTGAATTTCCCAGGTGTCCTCTGTCTCCACTTCCCATCTTCCTATAGGAGCACTGGCATTGCAGACTCACACTACTGTCTCCAGCTTTACCTGAGTTTTAGGGATTTGAACTTAGGCCTTCTTCACACAAGCATAAAAAAAAAGCTTTACCCACTGAACCCAGCCTCCAGCTGATGACTCTCGCCCAGATGGAATTTCCTCAGTGATAAGGCTGTTCTCAGCCTCTAGTAACCAGTTCTTCCACATCGTAATCTTAAAGAAATTGATATGGAAGTTTGCTGCTTACAACCTTCTAGAGAGTACGGCATGTCTGGAGAGCAAGTATCTTGCCTATTTCACCCGAGTGTAGGTATGTGCACCACTTGCATGCTGTGCCGGTGGAAGCCAGAAGAGGGAGTTGAAGACCCTGAAATGCTAGCTACAGAGGGCTGCCATGTGGGTGTTCCCAACCTGAGCTCAACCAAAACCCTCATGATAGAAGGAAAGAACACACCACTAACCTCCACATGCACACTGTGATGCACTGTGGAATGTGCAAACACACACAGATACACAAATATATACACACTCAATCAATCAATCAATGGACATTAATAAATAATATTAAAAATTGAGTCACAAGTGTGAAAACCCTCACAGGATTTCAAAAGTTAGAGTTAATTAAGTATTGCAAACTATGGGACTGGAGACACGTCTCGGCAGTTAAGAGCTCTTCCAAAGGATTCGGGTTCAATTCCTAGCACTCCCACGGTGGATGTCTACATCCAGTCTGTATTCCAGTTCTGATGTATCCATGTACCTATTCTGGCCTTCACGGGGCACCAGACACACATGTGGTGCAAATAAATACATGCAAGTAAAACTCCCATACACATAAAATAAAAATAAAGTACATTTTAAAAGGTTTTAGGATATAAAATATCTCACTAATGATATTTTGAAGCTTATATGTTCAAATGACATGGCACATTGACCTAAGCAACACTGAAGTTAATTTCACCTGCTTCTTTTTGCCTTTTTAATGTGACCATGAGATAATTTTAAATGACGTTTATGGCTTGTGTCCTTTCCCTGTTGGACAATGCCCATCCAATTAGTCTTCCCACCATACAGGTTTGCCATGCCAAGGCTGACCCTCTGGTAACATGAAGACAGAAGTACAAGCACCCTTCACGCCCCACTCAGGGATCACACATCCCACTGTGTCCTTTTCCTTTGCTGCCCTCCTTGGTCCTCCACTTGGCACAATAGCCACAGGCAAAGTGGAGCTTGCTGGTCCCCATTTCAGAGACCAGGAGCCTGGCTCCACCCCTGGACTCCTGTAGCAGGTTCTTCGGTGGAGGTTCACACCTAAAGCAGCCTGGGCCAGAGGGCTGATCTGCGCTGCCCACCATGGTGAATGTTATATTTGTTGATTTTGAAGGTCCCACACTATACATAGATGAAAATAGGATCCTTCAATATTATTTCCAAGACTGACTCCCTGTGTGCCTTCAGAAATGCTTGCTGAGACAAGCACAGCCAGATCCTAGCTCCTGAGACCTCTCATTAGGTCATAATTTATCTTTAGACCTCTGTTCCTAGGCAGAGCCAAAAATGGGGAAGGAGAAAAATGGGAGGAATTAAAACATTTCTCAGCAAGAAGACCCCCCCACACCACTTTTCAACTCTCTGTATTCAGTTTGAAATCCTCTGTCTCTCTTTCTTCTGGGCAATTTCCAAGTCAGTCCCAAACTTGAGGTCCCAGAAAAGGGGGTGTCCTGAGAGCTCTGTAAGAGTTGCAGCCAGGCCCTCTCTTCCAGGCCACCTCAGCATTTGGAGAAACTGGGAGAGGACTGCTTCCAATTTGCTTCCTGGAATTAGGGAAGGCAGGGTGTTTTCCATTAGAGAATTCTCACTGCCATCAAAGCAAATTTTTCAGCAGTCTTCATCCATCTGCAAGCAAGCTCTCTTTAACCCCAGCCACCAGCCCGTTCCTTCTAAAGCTGTACATAGGGAGAATCACCCCGTTGGATCCGATCTGGAGGTCCTCTTCCCCTGAGGATGAGGCAAGGCAGGGCAGCACTCCAGGGTCTCCTGGTGGAGGTCAGGACTGTGAGCCTCAACTAAACTGCAGTTTTAGTGCTTGGGTCTCTACATTCTTAGTAGTAGTTAAGTGTGGCTTCGTCAGCCACAAATGTATCAAAATCCTGTTGGTGTTTCATGAATTATGAGTGACCACTGTATCCAAGGTCTCTTAACTCGTATTGAACATACACTATATGCGACACTGTACTAGGCTCCAGTGTTAAAGACAGAGACAGGCAAGGCCCCCACTTCCCCAGATCTCCCAGTAGGAGGAGACAGAAGCAAATCATCACCACAATATGGCGGTGTGATTTGAAAGGCAGGACGGGGCAGCCCAAGAGCATGTGGGTCAGATACCTTAGACTGTGGGCAGTGTTCCCAAGGAGATGAGACTAGACCTAAGGCTTCCAGGACGAGGTGGGCAACCGAGAGGACTTCCGGGGAGCAGAGTAGGAGAGGGACAGGTAGTCACCTGCAATGTTTAGTGCGTCTACCCCTAGCTTGGATGTTTAGAGATGTAGTCTCATTCTTGACACAGACTCTGTGGATTAAAAATGGCATCGTGGCCATGAAATGGTTAAGAGAATAAGTGACTGCCTTTTCCGGGGCTCTTTACCACTGAGCAAAGAACTGTTTATTTGAGATCTTCAGATCTTCACGCAAAGCATGGTCAGCACCTGGGCCTCACGGCCTCACTCAAGGCCTAGAAACGCATTCCTGGCGTTTGCACTTGCAACCACGTTCCAGAAAAATACAGGGAAGGCCAGTTTCCCCACCTCTGCCCCTTCTCGAGTCCAACATTGACAGAAGGCCCTCAGGAACGAGCCAGCGGCTATGTCCTGTGAAGTGTGGAGGGAGACGGCTCTTGCCCTCCAGTGGGCTCCAGGCTGGAGCCATGGGCTCCCAGGGCTTTCCTGGAACATGTGTATTCATGAATCACTAGCTACTTTCCTGAGCGGCTAGAAATTCAGGACGGGACAGATTAAAACCAGACTTCAGAACACATCCAAGTTTAACACCTCATAATTCCATTTCTGGGGTTTAATTCATCATTACTTTCCGCTTTAGCAAGAAGACTTGATGAAGGCCTCCTTCCCACCCATAGCCAGAAAGAACAATTTAGATGACACAGTTTAAGGTAAGGGGGGGGGCGGGGTAACGGTTAATTTCTTTTTCTAACCAATTGAACCCCTCTCTGGGGAATGTTTGCTGTATGTGTGGCATTCTGCAAGCACAGCCCCAGAGACAGAGGCAAAAAGGCAGACATTTGTCTGAGCAATCCAAAGGTGAATTTCTGGCTGAGTCAGGTAAGAAAAAGCGGATGGAAGAGAAAAGTTGCTTGAATGAGTGATTTCCATGCCCTCCAGCATTTAGACCACTTTTTCTCTTTCTACGACCTCTCTGAGTCTCAAACATGTATTAATCAACTAGTTTCCTTTTTTAAGGGTTGTGTGTGTGTGTGTGTGTGTGTGTGTGTGTGTGTGTATACACACCTCATATATGAGGATACCCTCAGATGCCAGATGAGGACATCGAATGCCCTGCAGTTATAGATGGTTGTGAGCTGCCCCATATAAATGCTGGAAATCGAACCCAGTTCCTTTGGAAAAGCAAAAGGCACTCTTAGCTGCTGAGCCATTTCTCCAGCCCCCAGGCAGATAGTTCTTAAATATCTGTATATGCTTGAAAGTTTATAAACAGGTGACCCGCCGCAGTTCCGTGCTCCACAGGAGCCAATACCAAGTGGTTGCAAGAGCGAGGGGAAGAAACACAGAGCTAGGACTGAAAGGAGAACAGCCTGGGAGAGAGGAGGTCAGGGGATACCTGGAAGAAAGGCTCATGAGCCTGAGGGCAAGGTGCTACCTCAAGAGCAGAGGGGCTGGGCCTTGGCCCCGATAGAAGCCCTATAGCTGGCCAACAAGCAAGGAAGGGAGGAGCAGAGGCTGGGGTTTCGCTGAGGCCAGGTCATTTAGGGCCTTATGGGTCTGTTAGGGATTCCTGTGTTTGTGGCCTACAAACCAGAAGCTGCTGGACCAGCTTGAAGAATGAGGCGCCTGAGGAACGGTTTTCAACTCTGGCTGGGGCACGTGGAAGAGGCCAGGAGTTGTGGAGTGTGCACATGAAGGGAGGATGTTGTAAGTCCAAATGAGGAATGACTAATGGATGGAGTGGGCTTTGGCAAGGACCCTAGCTGGACCCCACATCATGAACACTCCAGAGGGGGTTACGGTGGAGTCAGGGTTCTGGGTGATCCTGTTCATTAAAGCAGAGAGTTTTCAAAAAACAGGAAAATTTTCATTGTTTAGTTCTTGCTGTCTGTCTGTCTCTCTCTCTCTCTCTCTCTCTCTCTTTTTCTCTCTCTCTCTCCCTTAACCCTGTATGTGTGTGTGTTTAATTTTATTTTATGTGCATTGGTGTTATGCCTGTATGATATGTCGGTGTGAGAGTGTAGGATCTCCTGGAACTGGAGTTACAGACAGTTGTGAACTGCCATGTGGGGGGTGGGAATTGAACCCAGGTCCTTCAGAAGAGCAGCCAGTGTTCTTGACTAGTGAGTATCTCTCTGGCCTCCTTTTCTGTGTGTTTTTGAGACAGGGTCCCCTGTAGCCCAGGCTGGCCTTGAGCTTGCTATGTAACTGAGGATGATTTTGAACTCCTGATCCGCCGGCTTCCACCTAAGTGCTGGGATCACCCACCACACCCCAGAGGATGAGAGGTTGTCCTCGAGTATCTGATTACCAAAGTGTCCTGAGAAAGCAGAAATATCACTTGGACGTTTTCAAAGTCGTGTGGTGCACATGCGTGTAAAGCTGTAAACTAGAATACAACATATCATACGTGTGACTCTGGTATGTGCTTCAAGGTCTCTTCTATAATTTGGGATGCTCGGAAGGAAAAGCATCTAAGCAATGCTGACAACATGAAAAGCATCTGTAGCCAATGCCAAGTTCAAATATAACTTCTGCCACTAACTCCTTGCCTCTCTGGGTGTTGGGGAAAGTTGCAGAAGGGAGAAAGGCAATATGGGGTAAGCATGGTCACTAGAGATAGCTGACCGTGGGTAGAGCCTACTCCCTGATGGTGTGACAATGGGTAAACCTCTTCACCTCTTAGAACTTTGCTTTCTCCCTTCGATAACAAGGGTGATTTTTGCCTTTGTAGGGCTTAATGTACCTTTCCAATAATGCAATGCAGGTAAAGAGCTTCGTGCAGACCCTGGAACATTGGGGATGCTTAATAATATCAGTTTATCTCTGCTCCAGTGTCATCTATAACTACAGGAGTTGGATTTGACTCCCTCCCCAAGTTGGCTCTATGTTTATGCAAAAGGCTGCGGGACAGTTGCTCCATCTAGATGTTTTGGGGGCTTGCTGCCTTCTAAGCAGCTATCCCAGTGCCCAGTTTTCTTCCCAGGGCCGTCGTGTGGATGGTGGTGTGAGCACTGGGCTCAGTGGGGAGCAGAGCTATTTGGAGTCTTGTTTTTCTTGGAGGTGCCTGAGAAGCAAGGAAACTCTTCTCTCCCTTCACCCTGGAAGCAGAGCTAGTCCCCCGTCTTTCTTTCCAAAGCTATTCCTGGCTCCAGCTGCAGAAATGCCTGTGGGGCTGCAGGAACCTTCAGGCCAAAGCTCCAGAAAAAAAGTAAAAATAAAACATCTCCCTGTGTGTCCCAGAGCAGCCCGCCCCTTGGGCTCTGGGGCCCGCTCCAGCCAGCTGTCACGGAGAGGCCATTGACCCCTCTCTGTCAGAGAAGATTAGACTGGAGAGAGCAAGTTTCTTCCTCTCGGGGTCCTTTGTAGCTGTGCTTTGGGGCAGAATAGAGAACACTGTGGTAGATATGCCCCTGTGCCCACTCCGGTCTAGCTGTTTCTTTGCCATGACTTCAGTTGTTCTGGGAGTTCGCACATACTTGTAAAAGTCATTCCACCTCCCTCCCTTCTACCCCTCTCCCTCCGCCCTCCCTCCCTCCCTCCCTCCCTCCCTCCCTCCCTCCCTCCCTCCCTCCCTCCCTCCCTCCCTTCCTCCCTCCCTCCCTCCCTCCCTCCCTCTCTTGTTAATCTGAAATGTTTACAGGTCACGAATTTCCAGATCAGTTTTGAACTGCTTGGAAAATTCATTTCCATTCTGCAGGACTCTGGGTGTGCATTCGCTCCTAAATAACAGGACTGCGGAACGTAGCTCAATGGCCGAGCACTTGTGTAGCACATACCACACGAGGCCCAGGGTTCAAGCCCCAACTCGGAGGCGGTGGGGAGGAGTACAAATTACACCAGCCCGTTTCCCACAGCTCTCATCTCATTTAGCAGGAAGAGGAAAGAGAGAAAGGGGTCTGAGGAGGAGTGTCTGGGTCAGTTTTCCAGAAGCACCTGTCGTTGGTGTCACATTAACACACGTGATTTATTATGCTGAGCAAGCCACACACACGGAATACAACCAAGTATGGTCACCCGTGCTTGTGTCCCTCTGTCCCTTTATAAACTAACAGCAGTGAGGGGAGCTCAAGCTAGCCTGAGAGACTTCGAGAGACCTTGTCTCAGAAGGAAAAAGAAGGGAGCTGGCTGTGCAACCTAGTTGTAGAGCTTCCCGGGATGGGTGAAGCCCTGGGTTCACTCTCAAGTACTGGGGGAAAAATGTCCTGACCTGGAGGGGACCAGGAGCTGAGAAGGGGTCAGATCGTTCCAAGGGGAACAGTCAAAGACAGCCCCAAAGCCTGGGTAGCTGTCAGCATCAAGACCAAAGCAGGGTGGGAAGGAAGGAGGTGGAGGGAGATGGGTGAAGGACCCAGGAAGAGCCCTGAGCTCCAAAGCTTGAGCGAAGTCCCCACTCTGCCTCCAGCATCCCTGCCACCCATGAACCCTGAATGAGCTCTGTTTGCATAGTTGAAGGCTGTGTGGGAAGCTTGGAGCCAGCCAGCCTTCATCTCCACAACGAGAAGGAAGGCTGGAGATGGAAAGGCTCAACGCCAGAGCTGGATGGGTCTCAAACTGGGACTCGGATGACCATCAGCCCCAGCCACCCTTAGAAACTTACTATGAAAGCAAATTGTGCAGCCCCGCCCCTGAGCTACTCACACAGTACCTAAATTTAGAGGGTGGGACTCAACCATCTGCCCCTCCCCCACAACCTGATTGGTAGACTTTCAGATTGAAAACCATTGATTTCTTCTAGCCCTTCGCTGTTCAGGTAGGAAAACTAGGAGTCAGAGAGGGAAAGGGGCTAGCCTGAGGTCACAAAGCAAGTTACCACTGAGAGCCATCCCTGTAACAGGAAGTCACACCCAGCGTGTTTGTTCTCTGTCCTAGCTACCTCGAAGAGGCCATTGGTGACAATGCATCAGTTCTAGCTTGCTGATAGGCCTGAAGCAAAGCCACTGATTTCTACTCCAAGCCTTAGTGTGTGTATCTGCACCATGTACGTGGGCAGAAGAGGAGCTCCCAGGATGCCTCACGCTTATACTTAGTGGGCTTATGCTATTGCCACAAACATTAAGGACGGTCCAGCCCAAAGTAGGAGGGGGCAATCTTTGGAGCTGTATAGCCTGGATCAAACCTCAGTCTACCACCTGCTAGTCACATGGCCTAGCCAGTACCATCACCCAGCTTTTCTGAGCCTCTTTTCCTTAAGGCTGTTGCACTGTGGGAGGGGGTGTGAGATTGACAGCTCTGGGCCTTGAGTGTGGGCCTGGGCACCACAAGCACCCAGGGAAGAGTTGTTACCAGGGCCTTCCAGCACTGAGGTTGCCACGCTCATGTGAAATCACCCTCTCTCAGTCACTGAACCCCCCCTCGTCTCCTCTCATTTGCAACCCCAAGTCCCTGTGGGAAACAGCCTAAATCACCAGCAAGAATCAACATGTGCCCGCTCTTCTAACTCGATTTGCATATTTGACCCAAGCCGTGGTCATCGGTCACTGGGGCTGTTGGGTGGCGGGGTGGGTAGGTTCTTTCTGCATCTCAGCTACTTCAATGAATGACAGCCTAACGGTGAATGGTTCACTCTCAAGATCCCCGCAAAGTATATCTGAGCACAGGATTCAGCTACCCAAATGTGCCCTTAAAATATGCTGGCCCTGCCAGGTGGTGGTGGCACGCACACACCTTTAATCCCAGCACTCACTCGGGAGGCAGAGACAGGTGAATTTCCAGGGCTACACAGAGACACTCTGTCTTAGGAAACAACACACAGCAAAACAAAACGATGACACTGTCTAGATTCGTGCTTCTCAACCTCCCTAGTGCTGCAATCCTTTAATACAGTTCTTCAGGCTGTGGTGACCCCCCCCCCCCCAGCCATAATATTATTTCCATTGCTCCTTTGTAACTGTAACTTTGCTACTGTTATGAATTATAATGTAAATATCTATGTTTTCTCTATGACCTTAGGTGACCCCCATGAAAGGGTCATTCAGTCCTCAAAGGGGTCACAACCCACAGGCTTGTCTAGATGGCTGTCTATGATGCAGCAAAGAGAGACAGGCAGAAATGTAACTGCACCTATGCCGCCTCCTCCTGATGCCTTTGGACTGACCAGGAGAATGTCAGAACCGTGTCCACTCTCAGCTGCCACCGCTCCTTTGTCGCCCGCAGGTGACCACCATGATCCCCTGGGTGCTCCTGGCCTGTGCCCTTCCGTGTGCTGCTGACCCGCTGATTGGTGCTTTTGCTCGAAGGGACTTCCAGAAAGGTGGCCCTCAACTCGTCTGCAGTCTGCCTGGTCCCCAAGGCCCCCCTGGCCCTCCAGGAGCACCAGGGTCCTCAGGAATGGTGGGAAGAATGGGTTTTCCTGGTAAAGATGGCCAAGATGGCCAGGATGGAGACCGGGGGGACACTGGAGAAGAAGGTAAGAGACCTGTATATACCTGCCCGCTTGTCCCACCAGAGTTGACAGCATCTGTCATGGGGCGGGGTATGATTCAGAGTTCCTAAAACTAGCACTCATTGATACCTCTTTGTAACCAAATGGAAGAGAACAATGGAGACTCAATCCTGTGTTCCAGCCACTGTAGAGCATTGGAATTGTTGGGGGGAGCGGAGGGTGGGCAAGCCTGTGAGCTGTTATTCAAAAGGCTTGGTTTGTAGGTGACAGAAGCCCAATTAATGGGCCCAAATGAGATTACTTGACTCACGAAACTGCGAAGACCAAGAGCTGAGCTTCAGGAATGGCTTGGCCTGGGATTTTTAACTCTTGTTGTCTGGGCTCTGCTTCTCCCTGTATGTCAGCTTCATCCCCCTTAAAGCGGGATGCTCTGAAATGGCAGCTGGTGCATTCAGGTCTCCATTCCGATGGCTTCATCCATACCCTTTTTTCACCCTTTCAAAGGGTGATGCTGTACCACCATTTGCCAAGGTTGGATCGTGTGTCACCCCTGAATGTTTTTGAGTGGGTAGTGGAAGTACTTGATACTCTATTGTAACACAAAGGCCTGCTTAGGGGTTTCTGTCCTGCCCAGTACTCCCCAGTCGGTAAGCCCCCAAAGAAAATCACACAGAGTCTACATTAGGTTATAAACTGATTGGCCCATTAGCTCAGGCTACTTAATAGCTCTTGTAGCTTATCTATTATTCTTATCCATTATTCTTATCTATTAGCCACATGGCTCGGTACCTTTCTCAGCGGGGCAGGTCACATTTTGCTTCTTCAGTGATCTGAGCAGGAATGGGAGGAATGGGCTTCCTTCTTCCCAGAATACTCCCATTCTCATCGCCCCACCTCTTTTTCCTGTCTGGTTGACCCACCTATACTTCCTGCCTGGCCAATCAGCATTTATTTAAAACATGATTGACAGAATACAGACAATTCTCCCGCACCACTCTGTAGTAGTTGACAGCCCATGGGACCCACTGGGTAGTAAGGGGTGGCATGGACCAGAGCAGATACTGTCTTTAGATTCCTTCCTCCTTGACATTCCCTCTAGCTCTGACCTTGCATTCCTGCTCTTGATCAGCATCCTCAAATGCACACCTGAAACACAGGGAGATTATTTTGGTTTTCTGTTCTCGATGCTAGGAAGTCAACCCTGACCTTGTGCAGGTTAAGTCCATGCTCTACCCTGCCAGCCCCAGGACAGCATTTTCTTACATGGTGTTGTAACACTGAGAAGGCATTTTGAGAAAGTCATTCATCAGACTGTCTTGTAAAGCAAATGCCCTTATTATTCCAAGTTTCAAATGAGGAAACTAAGAGTCAGGTAGCAAGATGAAGGTGAGCATGTCATTGCTGCAAGCGCTTTAACTCTGAGGACAACCTTGAATAGTGTCTTAACCTCCCCTAACCTCAGTGTTCCCATATCTACAACAGCAATATCAGCAGTACCTACCTCACCAGACTGGGTGGCAAGGACTGTGTGAAGCTCTAGTCTTGAAGACAATCAATGTCTCAGTATTACTTGCCCCTAACCTGATTTCCTGAACTTAGATTCCAAACCCAGGATGTTTCCTATCACATGAAACCAACTCCTCCAAATGTACCTCTTCCTAGGGGAAGACTTCTAACAATAATGGAAACGCTTGGACCTAAGGAGGTCTGTAGGCGAATGTATGTGAATCCACAAGAGCCCGGATAAAAGGATAACAAAGATTTATTAGAAAACACTCACAAATAACAGCAAGGTAGAGAATTGCTGTACTCTTCCGTTCTGCCCTGGGGTAAATGGAAACAGCTATCTGACCCGACCTCAAAATTGTAACAGATATGTAAAAATATCTTGATCAGAAGTAAAAATAAAAATATCCTTAAATTTGTATCAATATATAAAAATCTTAAGCAGATGTAGAAACATACATACATACAGCATGACAAAAATAATTTTACATTTGTTTGCAAAAACATTGTAAACAAATAGGAACATATACAATATGATAAATATAATTTTGAATTAGTATCAACATACAAATTATTTAGACAGGAATACAAAAGTAATTTTGCATGTGTATCAAAATATAAGAATGTATGTCAATGTAAATTGTCTACAATTAATAGTTGCTAAAATAGTTTACAGGCAGGTACACTAAGCTACCTTATTATTCTATCCTATCCTATCCCCCGTTTACTATACCAAATTAGGTTCCTGAGTCTAACTATTATTATTATGCCTCCAGCCCTATAATAACTTATAACCAACCCTGAGAAAAGCCAAACCACACATCTCAACTGTTGGGAGAGGAGGCATTGTTTTCTTAGAATTACTTCCAACTGTCTTGGGGTGACAATCTCTCTATGGGATCCTGTAAAAAAAAAATCTAAAACAATGGTTAAGTCTCAAGAGGACTAGCTATAACATTTGTAGCCAGTTTCTGAGTAGTGGTAAGGCCTATCTGAAGTTCTTATCTGAAGTTCTGCTTAAAGGATTGTAAGAAGATGGACCATTTCAACTAGCCAATTTGGAATTATCTTGCACAGTCTGCATCCAAAGCAAATCTTAGAGTGATGTTTCTTGGCTCAATGGCATCATTATGAACCAGGTAGAATCATTGTTGTGGTGTCCCATCTTCTTACTGGAGACTTCAGAGATTGCTGTTAAGAAAATTTATTGCTGGGGCTGGAGAGATGGCTCAGAGGTTAAGAGCATTGCCTGCTCTTCCAAAGCTTCTGAGTTCAATTCCCAGCAACCACATGCGGGCTCACAACCATCTGTAATGAGGTCTGGTGCCCTCTTCTGGCCTGCAGGCATACACGCAGAAAAATATTGTATACATAAATAGATAGATAGATAGATAAAAAATATTTTTTAAAAAGAAAATTTATTACTCACTGAGGAAAACTTAAACATTTTTCATACTAGTTCAGTCAGTAGAGCATGAGACTCTTAATCTCAGGGTCATAGGTTAGTGCCCCACATTGAGTACCAAATGTAGGCGAATGTATGTGAATCCATGAGAGCCTGAATAAAAGGAAAACAAAGATTTATTTGGAAACACTCACGAATAACAGCAAGGTGGAGAGTTGACACAGTTTTCCATTCTGCCTTGGGGTAATGGAAGCAGCCATCGTATCACGACCACTACCCAAGAGGGAGAGCTTGCCCCCCTCTTTCTTTTAAAGTAGTTACATCAGCAGACAGGAAGATCTGCCTCCATCGGATTAGACAGCCCAATGTCACAGGTGGGGCAAATACCCACTACAGAGGTCCTGCAGGGTGCCAGGCACTGGATGGCATCATCTCGCTTTCTTTTTTTTAATTTATTATACATTATGAATACAGCATCTGCCTTAAAGTATTCCTACAGGCCAGAAGAGGGTACCAGGTCTCATTATAGATGGGTGTGAGCCACCATGTGGTTGCTGGGAATTGAACTCAGGACCTTTGGAAGAACAGTCAGTGCTCTTAACCTCTGAGCTATCTCTCAGCCCCATCATCTTGCTTTCTTTGGCTCCATGGTATATTTGGGTCAAACAGGACCTGCCAAAGTCTTCCTGGAGATTTCCCTGTGGATCTTGTGGGAGATGGTCTCTGTCAACCTCTCTCTTTGATTAGGAGCAAGGAGGGAACAGGCCTGGGATTTTTTGGGGGGGTGGGGAGTCATCTCTCCTGCCAGAGGTCAAGTGACCACCAAAGGAGACAGTGTTGAGAGGTAGACAGGGAGAAGCCTGGTGTGTGTAACCCAGTCAAATCCAGGTCACCTTGGGACAGGAGCAGGATATGTCTAGCCATGCCCCCCAACTAACAAACATAAACCCATCTCTAGAAAGGTCTTAGGAAAATCAGTGTTTCCAGAAGGCTTTCGGAAGGTAATGAAGAAAGAAGCAGATCACACAGCCCAAGCTGCAAGTTCCTGCCGTGCTTCCCTAAGTGCATCACTGGGAAAGAACGCTGAACCAGAGTGGCTGCCACCGATCTTCCTGCTCCCTCTGCCCCTTCTCCTAGCTTTTGTTCATCTCAGTATTTAAATTTTCATTATTTACTTATGTGCCTGTGTGTGTGTGCATAAGACATGTACATGTGTGTGTGCGCGCGCAGGTGCATGTGTGTGCTCATATGTATGTGTATGCTCAAGAGGGTCAAATGAGGATATTGAAGCACTTGGTGCTAGAGTTGTAGGTGTAGATGGATTTTCCTTTGGGCCGCCAGCTCACAAAAAATGACACAGAGATTTTTTATTAATTACAAAAGCTCAGCCTTGGCTTAAGCATGTTCCTAACTAGTTCTTATAACTTAAATTAACCCGTATCTCTCAGTCTACATTCTTTTATGTGGTTTGGTTGCCTGGTTTATGTTAACTGTATAAGTAAACATGCCTTTGCATGTTAACTATATAAGTAAACACGCCTTTGTTTGTTAGCTGTATAAGTAAACATGCCTTTGTTTGTTAACTGTATAAGTAAATGCACCTTGTATGTTTAGATACCTAGAGAAAAGTAGGGATGGGTGCACACTGGTTGATGTACAGTGGTTGTGTCTAGAAAGGGAGAGGAAGATGGGATGTGTTTAAGGAGGACTCCTCATCACCATGACACCGTATCTGTGTCCCACTTACACAGTTTAAAGATGGTTCCTGGCAGGAAAGATGTTTCCATGGTTAAGAACACTGGTTGCTCTTCCAGAGCATCCGAGTTTGTCTCTCATGACCCATGTGGTAGCTGACATGCATCCATCCCTCCAGTTCCAGGAGATCCAATGCCCTTGGCCCCAGGCATACAAGAGGTACACAGACATACATGCAAGAAAAAACACTCATAAATGTAAAGTAAAAATTTTGAAAAATGGCTCCTGAAAATTAGATTTTTCAACAAGAAAATGCTATTAGGAAATTTATTTCCCATCTATTTAAAGTAATAAATGTTTAAATATGTAACAGTAAATTCAGGGCTAAAATATAGTGTGTATAAGGGTTTTCTAGGGGAACGAAACCAATAGAATGAGCATGCATTGCTGTCTTAGTTCTATTGCTGTGAGGAGGCTCCCTGGCCGAATGTGCTATATCGTTTAATGTCGTCTTGATGGAAACTGAAGTCATCTGAGAGGGGGAAACCTCAACTGAGAAAATACCTCCATAAGATTGGGCTGCAGGCAAGCCTGGGGGCATTTTCTTAATTAGTGATTGATGGGGGAGGGCCCAGCCCATTGTTGGTGGTGCCATCCTTGGGCTGGTGGTCCTGGGTTCTATAAGAAAGCAGGGCGAGCAATCCATAGGAAGCAAGCCAGTAAACAGCAGGCCTTCGTGGCCTTTACATCAGCTCCTACCTCCAGGTTCCTGCCTCATTTGAGTTCCTGTCCTGACTTCCTTCAATAATGAACAGTGCTGTGGAGGTGTAAGTCAGGTAAACCCTTTCCTCCCCAAGCTACTTTGTCATGGTGCTTCATTGCAGCAATAGACATTTTAACTAAGGTAGCTGTAGAAGAAGGAGAAGGAGAGGAGGAAGAGGAGAAGGAAGAAAAGGAGGAGGAGGAGGAGAAAGAGGAGGAGGAGGAGGAGGAGGAGGAGGAGAAGGAGAAGAAGAAGAAGAAGAAGAAGAAGAAGAAGAAGAAGAAGAAGAAGAAGAAGAAGAAGAAGAAGAAGAAGAAGAAGAAGAAGAAGAAGAAGAAGAAGAAGAAGAAGAAGAAAGCAAATTGGGGGCTTGGTTTCAGTTTCAGAAGGTTAATTCATTATCCTCATGGTGAGGAGCATGGTAGCAAGCAGGAGGCATGGTGCTGGAGAAGAGCTGACAGCTCTATGTTCTGGGCCACAAGCAAAATGAGAGAGAGAGAGAGAGAGAGAGAGAGAGAGAGAGAGAGAGAGAGAGAGAAAGGGAGAGAGAGAGAGAGAGAGAGAGAGAGAGAGAGAGAGAAAGGGAGAGAGAGAAAGAGAAAGAGAGAGAGAGAGAGACTGAGAGACTGTGTGTGCCTGGAGCAGGCCCTCCCTCGCGGCCCTGCTTCTCCCTCAGGAACCATGCCTTCTAATCTTTCCCTGACAGCTCATCACCTGGAGACTAAATCTGAGACTACATGAACCTATGGGCCCATTCTCATTCAAACTGCCACATGCCCCTCTGTGGCCCCCGTAGACTTAGCTTTATCATAATGCAAAACTAATTCAATCTTAAGATTGTTTTAAAATCCAAAATCTCTTGTGAGACTTGAGGCCATCTCTTAACTGTATGCCACCATAAAATCAAAATCAAAAAGCAGACTACATACTTCCAACATGCGGTGGCACGCGGAACATACATTACCATGCGAAAGGGAAGGAAAGGGGGTATAGTGAAGAGATGCTGGACCAAAGCAAGAACAAAAGCCACTAGGGCAAACTCCAAATTCTGCATCTCCATGTCTGATGTCAAAATGCTCTTCTGGTCTCCAACTTCTTCCAGCATCGTTGACAAATAGGATTTTTTTAGATAAGCTTACATAATAGGGGTTGGAGAGTCCAAAATGACCATATGCGTGAAGGGAAGACAGATAGTGCAGTAGCTGCTCAGTCCACAAGGCTGCATACCTCAGCCGTCCTATTGTGGCAATGACGATCTGGAGGATTCCTGGAGGAACACAAGTCTTCAGTCCCCTGGAGAGGCTGGTAATGTCCCCAAAGGATGGCGACAGCAATTGGAAGAGGGTGGATGCACTCATTCACTAGCAGAGGGCAGCACTTACAATGGCGTGCACTCACCAACTGAGAGTGAAGGCAGGCAGGCAGAAGCAGCAGCCTCTCCCTCAGATTGCTTTATATCTGGGACACAGCCAGAGGTGCTGCCCACTCTAGGACAGCGTCTTCCTCATCCAGTTTAATCCTTCCTCACAGACCTACGAAGAGGCATGTCTCCTGGCTGATTCAGATCCAATCGAGTTGACAACCAAGATTAACCATCACCCAGAGAAATACCTACATGCTACGCAGAGGAAGCAAAGTACCTTGTTGGGGCAAAAAAATTGCTAAAAAGTTTCCCCCTCCTCCACTTTGGTGTGTTTAACCATGGTTGCCCTGAGTCTGGCGATGCTCAGATGTTCGTTAGCACCAACACCTCTCAGGACCAAGACCTTAATGGGCATTTGACATGCCTTTACAGCCCTGCCACTCTGCCAATGCACAGCTGCGTTAAGACAGAAGCCAAGCCCCCTTCCATATATGCTTTGCTTGAAAGGTGTTGAAGAGCCAGGCCTGGTGGCTCATATGGGAATCCCAGCATTTGGGAGGTAGGAGAAGAGTCAATGCTCTAAAACCAGCCTTGGCTTGGCAGCATGGTCACGCCAGCCCTAGGCCACGTGAGATTGTCTAAAAAATAAATACAGTTTTGTGCTAAATAATCGTATGGACAAATGTTTCCTATGGAATCACTGGCCCAAAAATGCTGTTTGTAGAACATGTATATTTTATGAAATATTCCAATTAAAAACCAAGAAGTGTTCTCTGAGTAAACATTCAGGAATATTCTGCAGGGTTTACCCACTGATGTTTAACGTTTAGACGGTGTTTGCCAGGCATTGTCCAGCACGCTGAGAGAACACGGGACAGGTGATATTGCCATTTCCCCTGGAGCCTGGAAGTTTCTGGTACCCATCGCTGTTTTGGCAAAATGGACTTCACAGTGATTTTTACATAGCATATAAGCCTCCCTCCTCCTTTTTGTTTTCCTGAGTCAGACAGGTGTAGCCCAGGCTAGCCCCAAACTCACTCTGTAACTAAGAGGATCTTGAACTCCTGATCCACACACACACACTCACACACTGTGCTAAGAATGCAGGAGTATGCCACTGTGTGCAGTTTTATGCGGTGTTGGGGACTGAACCCAGGACTTCACGCTTGCTAAGCAAGCACTCTATCACCTGAGCTGCATTTCCAGCACAGTGAAGTATTCTGCTGCTGTGATTCCTGGGGCTTCCAAGAAGCGTAGCAATCCTGGTTTCCCTGAAAAGACCAAGAAGAAGCACCTCTGGTCACGCCTTCAGCGTTTGTCCCCTCCTGTGTCCCAAAGCCTTCTCATTCTCCTCCATCATGGGCTCTGCCCCGGTTTTACAGGTCCCTTATAAAACCAACTGTTCTGTCTTCCAGGTCCACCTGGCCGGACAGGCAACCGTGGAAAACAAGGACCAAAGGGCAAAGCTGGGGCCATTGGGCGGGCTGGCCCTCGAGGACCCAAGGGGGTCAGCGGTACCCCAGGGAAACACGGCACACCAGGCAAGAAGGGACCTAAAGGCAAGAAAGGAGAACCCGGTCTCCCAGGCCCCTGCAGCTGCGGCAGCAGTCGCGCCAAGTCGGCCTTTTCCGTGGCGGTGACCAAGAGCTATCCACGCGAGCGGCTGCCCATCAAGTTTGACAAGATTCTGATGAATGAGGGTGGCCACTACAATGCGTCCAGCGGCAAGTTCGTCTGCGGCGTGCCAGGGATCTACTACTTCACCTATGACATAACGCTGGCCAACAAGCACCTGGCCATCGGCCTGGTGCACAACGGCCAGTACCGCATTCGGACTTTTGACGCCAACACAGGCAACCACGACGTGGCCTCGGGCTCTACCATCCTGGCTCTCAAGGAGGGGGACGAAGTCTGGCTGCAGATCTTCTACTCCGAGCAGAATGGACTCTTCTACGACCCCTACTGGACCGACAGCCTCTTCACGGGCTTCCTCATCTACGCTGACCAGGGAGACCCCAATGAGGTATAGACAAGCAGGGAGCAGAGCCTCCAGGCAGGGACCGAGTTTCTAGGGATGGGTGCTGACGGAGGAAGACCTCTGGACTGGGACTGGGGTCTGGCAGTCTTGGGAGCTTCTATTACCAGGCTGGCCTCCTCTGTTGCTGCTTTTAAAAAAAATCATTAAATCCAAGCTTTTGCTTCATCATTTATCTGTTTGCTCACTAATTGTCTTAGGGTACAGGCTGTGGACTAAACCCTGGAGGTTGCATACACCACTGGTAAGACAGTTCCTATCCTCATGGGAAATACAATTCACAAACAGAAAATATGTAAGGCATAGGGGAGTGACTGAAATATTTATTTTTGTTTAGAGTTCATCTCTGAGGTCTACTTGTAAAGAGGCAAAGATTTTCTGCAGAAAACTCAGGGATTTTTACTCATGTGTGTGCCCTGTACCATCGCATAGACCAGGAACAAACCACTCTCACGCCCACCCCTGTCCTCCACAGCTCTCTGGGAGTCCTTCAAGCCAGAGCAGATGCTCCTCGACTTACAGTAGAATTATGTCTGAAACACAGTACGTTTAAAATATTGTTCAGGGTCTGGAGAGATGGCTCAGTGGTTAAGAGCATTGCCTGCTCTTCCAAAGGTCCTGAGTTCAATTCCCAGCAACCACATGGTGGCTCACAACCATCTGTAATGAGGTCTGGTGCCCTTTTCTGGCCTGCAGACATACACATAGACAGAATATTGTATACATAATAAATAAATAAAATAATTGTTCAGTCAAAGATACATTCAGCAGGACACATGAGGGTCTGGCCACACAGCACATGGCAGAGCAATTGCTCACCCCGATGGGTCGCCCACTGACAATGCCCTGCATTGCAAAGGCTGCTCTCTCCTGCACATTCTCATCGAAGGGAAAGATCAAGCTTCCAAGTGGTTTCTACTGAATGTGTGTTATTTTTGCACCACCATAAAGTCAAAAATTCATAGGTCAAATTATAATCATTATAAATCAGAAATCATATGTGCATGGAAAAACTAAGCACTGAAGCAGGGCCCAGGGCAATGGGAGAACTTGAAGGAACTGTTCCCCCAAGCAAAATGACCTGCCTGCAGGTACAGATGCCCTCGCCACCCAGGGAAGAGTGGGCGCGCTTGAGGGATTGGCTGAGGTCAGAAGAATTGGAATGTTAGCAGGGAGAGATCACACAGACTCTCATGGGTATAGCCCAGTTCCTTCCACTTAAGAACACGGATTTACCCTGGTAGCTTGTGCCATAATTCCAGCATTCTGCCAGCTGAGGCAGGAGGATTGCATTGAGGTCAAAGCCAGTTCAGGCTGAGGGTGAGACTATCCCAAAAAAAAATTATTACCAGAATGCAGAGGGAGTGTGAATAATTTTTCCCCCTGAAACAGGGTATCTCTGTATCATGGCTGTCCTGCAACTCACTCCATCGACCAGGCTGGCCTCAAAACTCACAGAGATCTGCCTGCCTCGGCCTTCTGAGTGCTGGGATTAAAGACCTGCACCGCCAACACCCAATGGGAATAACCTTGAACCTTCCAGAACACGAATACCTCAAGAACCTGGGTGGGGTTTTTGTTTTGGTTTGGTTTTTGTTCCACTGCTCGCTCAGTGATGTAGACCAGGATATTCCTGCATTGCTGACAGGATTGAATAGCACTGAGGCTAACTCTTCCCTAGTTCATCTGTTTTCAGTGTGCGGGGCTAAAGAAGCCTCCGTGCAAGAGGCTGGTGTGAGCCCAAGAGCAAATTAGTAGAGCGTTTCCCGAAAGAGCCTTAACTCTCAAGCAGTTGGCTCTCACTGCCCCCTGGTGGATACTCATGGAATAGCAAGTAACGCCTGGACTTCCTGGGGAGTGGTCCCACTGTTAATAAAACAGGGTTTACTTAATCGTCCTCACTGAGTCACAAACGATATAGGAATGGAAAAGGCCTAGAAACCTGGCAGGACTCTGGGGCCCAAACATATCAACATGTGGTCAAGAATCCTGCCCAGGGCTCCCATAGATGGGTCAGCCTCTGAGATGGACTAGCACCTCCATTTATTAGAAAACAGTTTTTTCTTCCTTTCCTTTCTTTAAAAAATTGTTTTACCTGGCATAATGGTGGGTGCCCTTAATCCCAGAACTCAGGAGGCGGAGGCAGGCGGATCTCCGTGAGTTTGAGGACAGCCTGATCTGATTTGTTATCATTTCAAACCAGCTAGGACTACACAGTGAGACCGTAATCTTTCATCCTATCCCGGGTTTCTTCTTGAGGGTCTTGGGACCTGGGACTGTCTTTGGGTCTTGCCACTATGTAGACACTGAAGAAGAAGCAGAACGGCACATCTTTATGCCATAAGGTGGTCTTTGGTCCAAAGATCTTCTCTCATTAATACACCCTTTGAAAGGCCGCTTCTGGAGAAGTTCGAGGACCCCCAACTTTGATCACGATGTTGCAGGGAGCATCCAGTCCAAACGGAAAGATAGACATTAAGTTTGTCCCGATGAATGTATGATGTATTTCATGTACTAGGGCTCTTCCCAGGCAGGCTTAGGATCAAAATTAGACAGAAAAGAATGAACATCCATCTCATACACAAAATTTAAATGTCAAAAAATCTCAATACTTAATAGCAGTAATATTTTAATACAGAATGTTAATAAATCAAAAATAATGAAAAAGCAAAGAGCAAAATTCAAAATTTGGGTAAAGATAAGATCTGACAGAGCTGGGATTCCGGTGAGGTAAAGGAGGGAAGGAGGGAGGCAGGGAGGCAGGGAAAGAATTCTACAAGTACAGACTGCGTGAAAGCTGCATTGGAGTTTTGATTCACCCCATCCCCACCCCACCCCACCTACCTCCATCCCATCCCACCCTCCACCCACACCATAACAAGAAGAAACCGCTTCCTTGCTGCAAGTCATCCTCACTTGTGCCAGTAGAGGGCGCACACACCACACAAACCTCCAACAAACCACAGGCGTCTGGAAGAACCAGCAGGCCTCTGCAGCAGTTTCTTAGACTCAGAGGCCCAGACAAAAGGGAGAGTCGCCAGCCAAGGGTCTAGGGTGGTCATGATCTAGTGCTGAAAATAGACCAAAAAAAAAAAGGAAAAGGAATAAAATCAGTCCCACTTTTCCCTACCGTTTGTTTGTTCTCAGGACATTTTGGGGCACCCTGTGTGTGGCGTGACAGAGAAAGTCTGAGACAGCACCAGGGTGCCTGCTCTTGGAAAGCAAGAATGGGGTCTAGTCCTGAGTATCTTTGGGCTCCTTTTGTGCTTTGGGCCATGTCATTAACATTTGTGGCTTCAGCAAAATGAAGGGTTGGGCCAGATGCTCTCAGAACCAATTTGGGCATCAAATCTTGGTTTCTACCTCCAAAGCAGCATCAGGAGAGGAGTGTAAGATTCCTAAAAACAGTAACTCTACTGGAGGAAGCTGCTGGCATGTCAGATCTTCACACTCGGGCCTCTGCTTCCTGTGTGTGCGTGCATGTGTGTCTGTGTGTATTTGAATGTTTGTGTGTGCATGTGTGTGGGTGTGGTGTATATGTGTATGGTGTGTGTGCATGTGTGTGTGAGGTGTGTATGGTGTGTGTGAGGTGTGCGTGTGTGTGATGAGGGCACGGTGCATGTGTGTGTGTGTGTGTGTGTGTGTGTGTGGTGTCTGTGTGTGTGCCTGTGTATGGTGAGGCATGGTGCATGTGTGTGTGTGGTGTGTGTGTGTGTGTGTGTGTGTGTGTGTGTGTGTGTGAGGTTTGTGTGGGGTATGTGTGTGTGGTGTGTGTGCATGTGTGTCAGGTGTGTGTCAGGTGTGTGTGTGTGGTGTGCTATGTGTGGTAAGGGCATGGTATGTGTGTGGTGTGTATGTGTGTATGTATGTGGTGTGTGTGTGGTGTGTGTGTGTGTGGTGTGTGTGTGGTGAGGGCAGTGTGTGTGGAGTCCGTGTGAGGTGTGTGTGTGTGTGTGTGTGTGTGTGTGTGTGTGAGGTGTGTGTGTGTGGTGTGTGTGTGGTGTGTGAGGTGTGTATGGAGTCCGTGTGAGGTGTGTGTGCAGCGTCTGAGGAGGACGCCAGTTGTTCTGCTCCATCATTTTCCATCGCTCCCCTGAGGCAGCATCTCTCACTGATCTTGGGTCTAGACTGATGGCTAGTCCCGGCAATCCTCCTGTCTCTGTCCCCGGTAGTGTTGGGGTAACAGACCTGCGCTCAAGCATGCCAGACTTGTATGTGGGCTTTGGGGATTTTCATTTAGGTCCTTGTGATTTTTTTTAACTTTTTATTTGTTCTTTGTGGCTTTTACACCATGCATCTCTATTCCATTCATCTCCCCATCTCTTCCTATCTGCCCTTACAACCGTTCCCCGCAAAATAAAATGGAATAAAATTTAAAAGAGAAAGAAAGAAAAATCTCATTACGGCAGTTGCAGTGTGACCTAGTGAGTCACACAGCAAACTCTTCAGTCCATACATCATTACTTGCAAGTGTTCGCTGCAATGAGTCCATTGGTCTGGTTCGAGGCCTCTGGCTTCTGCTACACTATCGATGCTGGGCTCTCACTAGGACTCCTCTTGGATATGTTGTTGTCCTGTGTCATGGGGATCTTGCAGCTTTAGATCCGCAGGACCGGGCCCTTCACATGCTCCAGCAGATCATAGCTGGGGTGGATGTTGGGACGGGCCAAGTCATAGCCATAGTTCTGGGCCTGAGTGGTTGCAGGGTTAATCAACTGACCAGCTCTCCCCATCCTCACCACCAGGGTGAGCTCTGAAGCACAGCCCTTGCTAATTCACCCTGTACAACTAGGAGCAAGAGGCCAGTTCTCCAGCTTTCTCAATCACCCACACCTACACCACCAAGGCCAGCTCTACTGTGTTGGGGTGCAGGGGTCAATCTCAGGGACAGCTCTTCCACCTTATGGGGGGGGGCCTTGAGTACCAGCCTGAGTACCCCCTCAGGGCTCAGAACAGAATGTCTATGGCAAGCGAGGATCCGAGGATAAAAATTAACTCAAGCACGTTACCTCTGCATGTTCTTTATTTTTTTCAGGTGAGAGGGAAAAGTGAAGTGAGAGGAAGTGGAGAAGAAGGGGAAGAATAGGAAGAAGAAAGAGGAAGGAGAGTAAGGGCCGATCTCCACGAGGTTTCTAGTTTTTACAGACAGAATTGGAAAATTCCACAGGCGGGGCTGGAGAGATGGTTCAGTGGTTAAGAGCATTGCCTGCTCTTCCAAAGGTCCTGAGTTCAATTCCCAGCAACCACATGGTGGCTCATAACCATCTGTAATGAGGTCTAGTGCCCTCTTCTGGCCTCTTCTGCAGACATACACACAAACAGAATTATGTATACATAATAAACAAATATCAAAAAAAATAAAATTCCACAGGCAAGGACAATGATGATATGCATATCAAAATCACAAAAGGGGCAGGTGGAATCCGACAAAGCAACACTCTCCGGAACAGGTGGCAGAACCCAGGAAAGCCCAGTATTCAAGGAAATACCTAACATTCCAAACCATTAGGTAAGTCCTGGATTCACCCATTTTCCTCACCCAGTCTCTTTTGTGATAAGCAGCTCTAGGGGACGCCCAGATTTGTTTGTTAGCAAAGGTGGGGCATGCTGCCTTCCTGCTCAGTGCCTATCTTCTTTTGGTATTTCTATGTGGCCTGCTAGCAAGTAATTCTGTGGGACTGACTCTATTGACTGTTAGAACAAAGAGTGAATATTGTTGCTCTCAGGCCTACTGGTGTGAGGAAATGGAAAGGTCATTCCACTGCCAGTACAGGAGAAGGTACGCTGCTGAGGTGTTTTGGGAATGAATCCCATTTTGAAGGGAGGAATCATGGCTTTGCAGGTTTTTACAGATATGACAGTGGCTTTCCCAAAAGACAAGTGTTCCTGCGGCTCTGCAAAACAGACAATTCCATGTGGACGTGTACGCATACACTTCCCAGGGCTCTGCCTAGTGGTGCGTCAGCTGTACATTCATTGTAAAGTCTTGTGGGCTCCAACACCACCTACCACGGGTGGTAAGAGTCAGGGGCATCTCTCCCTTGCCCATGCTTCCCTCGGGCAGATGAGGGGCAGGACCAGATTTTTTTTAATATTTATTTATTTATTATGTATACAATATTCTGTCTGTGTGTATACCTGCAGGCCAGAAGAGGGCACCAGACCTCATTACAGATGGTTGTGAGCCACCATGTGGTTGCTGGGAATTGAACTCAGGACCTCTGGAAGAGCAGGCAATGCTCTTAACCACTGAGCCATCTCTCCAGCCCCGCAGGGCCAGATCTTTTATGTTCATTTTCGGGGCTGGTTCACGCATGCCCCTGTCAACAGCTCTATTGCGCTGCCCGGGCAGGGTGCAGGGCCTGCTCTCCCAAGTGCTGCAGCTGGTGAGGAGGGTCAGTTCTCCTGCCTGCTGCAGGTGTCTGGGGCCAGGGGTGGGGGAGAACATCTTTCCTTCCTCCTGGCCACCACATGGCAGACTAGGGGACAGGGCCAGCTCTTCCACTCTTGTGCCCTCAGGGCCAGCTCTCCCTTGCCTGGGAGAACAGAGTCAGCTCTACTGTGCTGCCCAGCAGAGGTAGGATTTTCTCTCCCTAGTGCTACAGCCATGAGGAGCGAGGCCAACTCTATGCAGCCCTATGTTTTGAGCCTTTGGTGGTAACAGGAGTCACGGGCATCAATACAGACCAAGGCTGTGGCAGGGACACTGGCCCAGACCTCTGCAGCAGCCTAGATACAAGCATCACCTTGGCACCAAGTAGCTCCTCTTAGTCTGCTCCTCTTCATATCTGCCTCTCTCCGCAGGACATGCACCATTTTGACTGCCTGGTGTCACAAAGTGCCAGGCAGACCCGTGTTTTCTTCTCACCACCTGGAACAGGGTGCAGGTCCTCATCGGGTTTTTTGGCCATTGATCTTACACACACTGAACCATCTTTTTTTTTTTTTAAAGTTTCATTTATTTATTATGTATACAGTATTCTGTCTGCATGTATGCCTGCAGGCCACGTCTTACTACATATACTTGTGAGCCACCATATGGTTGCTGGGAACTGAACTCGGGACCTCTGAAATAGCAGGCAGTGTTCTTCACCACTGAGCCATCTCTCTAGCTCCACACTGAACCATCTTACCACCCCTCACTAAAGACTTTGTTTTATAATAAATCACTGTTAAGCTTCTGTTATGGTTTAAGTAAAATACTGTGGATTCCTGAGGGGTGAGTGGTGGCAGTGGGCAGCAGGCACAAGACCACAGCAGGACTCGAAGGCAGGGAGCAAGTCCCAGGCAGGGGGCTGCATGGTGGGTGAGAGACTGAGGTAGATAGGCATGCCATGAAACCACATCACAGGTCTCCAAACCCCGGGTAGGGAGCCACGTGGCCAGGCAAGAGACAGAGACATGGATAGGCACACCATGCAGAGTGAGTGGGTATTTATTTAGTGGGTTACGGAGGGGAAAGGGAAAGAGGAGAAAGGGGAAGAGCAGAGAGAGGCAGGGGGGAGGAGAAGTGGGGAGAGGGGAGAGACACAGCAGCTGCCTCTTTGAGAGAGAGAGAGAGAGAGAGAAAGGGAGAGAACTTGGGCAGCAAGCAGAAGGAGGATCTTCTTGTCTCAGTAGAGAGACCAGAGAGGAAGTGGGTGGAGCTTGTCTCTTAAAGGGACAGGACAGACCATTACAGTGCCTTGTAACAGGTTTTGTTAGTTGTTTTGGTGGGATTTTTTGTTAGTTTGTTTTTTATTACTAGCTCTCAAAAATGACACAAAGGCTTCTTATTAAGTATGAAAGCTTGGTCTTAGCTTAGCTTAGGTTTGTCCCAAACTAGCTCTTTTTTAAAAAAATACTTATTTATTTTATTATGTATACAATATTCTGTCTGTGTGTATACCTGCAGGCCATAAGAGGGCACCAGACCTCATTGCAGATGGTTGTGAGCCACCATGTGGTTGCTGGGAATTGAACTCAGGACCTTTGGAAGAGCAGGCAATGCTCTTAACCTCTGAGCCATCTCTCCAGCCCCCCAAACTAACTCTTAAAGCTTAAATTAACCCATTTATATTAATCTATGTCCTATCATGTGTCTCATTACCTTTCCTCAGTGACATACATCTGACTTCCTCCATGTCTGATTCTTTCCCAGAGTCCCTATCTCTGTCCTGAAATTCCACTCATTCTCTCTTGCCTAGCTATTGGTCATTCAGCTCTTTATTAAACCAATCAGAAGGTGCCTTAGGCAGGTGAGATAAAAACAAAGACAGATCTTCATACAGAGCACGAAACAGTGTCCTGAGCTACAATACAAATGGCAGCAACGTTTACTGAACACTTGCTGTATGCTGCCTTTGCTGTGGGTGGCCTCTTCCACAGTTCACACGATTGTGAGCAGGTTCCTAGATCACCACCCTCCCTTCACAGACAGTGAAGTTCCTGCCCCAGAAAGGTGAGATCAATGCCAGAGGTCGCTTGCGTGACAAAGACACCTCCAGGAATGAACTCAGGATGTTAGACTCCAGGAACTACCCTGCCACCTGCAATGACCACGAGCAAGTGGTCAGGTGTCACATACCAACACAGTTTTTGAGGTCACTCCTATAGCTGAAAGAACAGTTCAACCTAACCTGAGGAAGGGTTGTTTACTGGAACACTGGGCCTTAATAGGTCCAACAATCAAAGCCAGTACTTAGTGGAGTTGTCAATAGAAGCACAACATGAGATTCCACATGAGATTCCACAGATATGGAAGGCAGGCTTACTACTATGATGCCCTTTTGACCAATGAGGACAGAGGGGTTTGAGAAGTGGGTGGAGGTCACCCCGTGGAGAAGCTGCAGTACTGTGGGCCTAGTCCATCTAACCCAGCCCATGCATAGTGGAAACTGCTCTGGATGTTAGGAAGCTGGGGAGCCTCAGTCCTGGTCCTCACTCAAAGGCAGAGGAGAATGATGAGGTGATAGAGCGTGAAAAATTCATCACACTTCGAGACTGATGCAGTCTTCACAAGGCAACTTTAGCTTTGGAATTCCTAGCAACCCCAAGGAGAGCTAAGACCCTCCCCCACACACCCCACCCCTGCATAAAGCACAGCATAGGAATATTATAATGGCAGAGCCACCTCCCAAGCTGGACCTAGGGACTCTGCGTTTATGTACAGCTCAGATGTTCTGTGATTTTTGTGGTTCGCCAGTTCTGCTCCCATAAGCCTCTTCTCTAAGGTGACCAGATCTCTAGAACTTACAGGAGAATAAAGGAACCTCAGTGGCACCCTGCCAGCTCAAAGGGCAGGAGAGGTGGAGACAAGGCCTCAGGGCTGCTTCTCTGAGCCCAAGCCAGTGCCCTCTTTCAGTCCCAGAGACAGGCACAGACTAGCTGAGAGAGAGGACAGGAAGACAGGAAGGGCACAGATCTTGAGCAGGTGTTGCCACAAATAGACAATGCTGACTGTTGTTTGAGAAAGTTGGGAACTGCGGAAGATGGAAGCCATCTTCAAGGGGAGCTCTAGGGGGCTATGTCTATGGCTATATGGTGAAAAAGAAGAAGGGTATGATTGACATAACCTTAGAGAGTCATGGCTGCTGTAGCTGCCTTTCTTTTCTTTTCTTTTTTTCTTCTTTTTTTCTTGGTTTCTCAAGACAGGGTTTCTCTGTGTAGCCTTGGCTATCCTGAAACTCATTCTGTAGAGCAGGCTGACTTTGAACTCACAGAGATCCTCCTGTCTCTGTCTCCTGAGAGCTGGGATTAAAGGCATGATCCATAACCACCCTGCATTGTAACCGCTTCTTTTATTTAACATTATTTATTTACTTTGGGGGAGCAGGAGGGGCATGTACGTGCCGCCACACACATGTGAAGGTCACAGGACAACTTTTAGGACTTGGTTCTCTCCTCCTGTGTGGGTCCCCTGGAATCAACCTCAGGGTGTCAGGCTTGACAATAGTCACCTTTATCAACTGAGCCACCTCTTGTCCAAGGCTCTGTGATTCCTTGAGGTTGCTGCTACTGGGGACATTGTTCCTCTTCCTCTCCCCATCACCTGCCTGCCATAGTCCGCCACTTGGCCCTGCATGCTCCCACCTCCTCTAGGCAACAGCACTGGCTCAGTTCCTAACTTCGCAATACCCATGCATGCCATTTGCTTGCCTCCTTTTGTCTCCTTCAGGTTCTACTCTGAGGCCACTTCCTCAAGCATTCTTTTCTGGCATCTTCAAGTCCCCCCACCCAGCTTCGCTTACCTCACTCCTGAGTGAAAGACCCCCAGTGGGGAGACTCTCACTCAAGTCTCAGGATAACACGACCCCCCACCCCCCAGTAACTCATGAGAGACCGTCCTTGCTGCAATTACACAAGGTTTATTTGACGAGGCAGGAACCAGTGCACTGGGGCTGAGACTCATAACCCATGCAGGGGAGGAGTTCGACCCAGAGTAGTTGGGAGAAGGGGTATTTAAGGGAAGAAACCACAACCCAGTAATCCAAGTCATTGAAAATTCTGAAAATACCAGTGATAATCACAAGGGGGTAACTCCATAACTCCCTGTTTCTCAAGGTTATTCTCAAGATTACAATCTAACTTTATCTTCAGCTAGTTCCTAAAACAGAATCACTGAACCAGCTAATCCTAGATTTTTGGCTCTTCTCTTCCTGCTAGAGGGGTCTGAATTTATCCAGGTCTTTCATGAGCACATAGCCTATTTTATTATTTTATTGTACACATAGCCTATTTTACTTGTTTATTAATTTTTACTTATTTGTGTGCGTGCATGCATGCACTCCTGCACGCATGTATGGGGATCAGAGGAAAGTGTCAGGTGACCCCCTTCGTCACTCTCCACCTTACTCCTTTGAGACAAAGTCTCTCCCTAAACTTGGAGCTCTCATTTTTTTTGTGGGGGGTGCCGTTTTGGTTTTTTTTTTAATATTTATTTATTTATTATGTATACAATATTCTGTCTGTGTGTGTGCCTGAAGGACAGAAGAGGGCACCAGACCTCATTACAGATGGTTGTGAGCCACTATGTGGTTGCTGGGAATTAAACTCAGGACCTTTGGAAGAGCAGGCAATGCTCTTAACTGCTGAGCCATCTCTCCAGCCTCCCCGTTTTGGTTTCTTTATTGTCTGTTTGACTAGGAAATCAGAAAGCCACATCACCACTCTGTCCCTGTCCTATCCATGCTGGGTTACAGGTGCAGGAAGGACCATGCCCAGTTTGTGATGTGGTTGCTCTATTCCTCATGGTTGCAGAGTAGGGGCTCTTACCTAATGGATCTTCTCTTTGGCTTCCTGTTTAATTATTTTATCTTAATATTTATTTATTATTTGTGTGTGTATACACGGACACACATATGTTCTGTCGGGCTACATGCTACAGAGCACATATGGAAGAAAGAGAATAACTTTGTGGAGTATGTTCTCTCCTACCATTACTTGAGTTAGGGAGTCTCCTGCTTGCTCCGTAAGCACATCCACCCTCAGAGCCATGTTCGCCTGTAAGGGCCTTTTGTGACCAGGCTTGTTCACTGCAACGTTTAGATGGGAGACACAGCCCTTAGATGTTGTGAAATAATCCTTTTGTACGCTGTAAAGATGTGTCTCTCCCTGAGGCACCTTCTGATTGGTTTAATAAAGAGTTGAATGACCAATAGTTAAACAGGAGAGGATAAGTTCTTCCTATCCTCTCTTTCTTCCAGGAGAAAGAGAACCCTGGGAAGAAAAAAGGCAGGGATTCGCCAGCAGACTCAGAGCAAGTCAGACATGCTGTACTGAGGGAAAGTAAAAGGCCAAGTGGCAAAATGGAGATTTCAGAACATGGGTTAATGCTGGGTGGTGGTGGTGCACTCCTTTAATCACAACCCTTGGGAAACAGAGGCAGGTGGATCTCTGTGTGTTCAAGGCCAGCCTGGTCTACAGAGTGAGTTCCAGGATAGTCAGGGCTACACAGAGAAATCCATCTCAAAAGCAAAGCAAAACAAACAAAAACAAAGAAATGCAGAAAAAGAAAAAAGATAATCAAAAGGCCACCACAAGTCATAAACATACACCCCCATTTCCTGACTCCTTGCTAAAAAAAAAAAAAAAACAAAAAACAAAAACAAAAAAAAGCCAGCAAGAAGTGTTCTCTCTCTCTCTCTCTCTCTCTTCTCTGTTCTTTTTTCTTACCTTCTTAAGAAAAAACCAGCTTATACCAGCTCCTGAAAGTCTATTGGTACATTTTCAGGAATTTCAGGAGCTATCTGTTAAACACAGCCATTATAAAAATCACCTTTGTCTTTGTTCTGGGCTTGCTTGTTTGCTTTTTTACTTAGGCCTAGGGATGAACTCAGGGCCTCTCACATGGTAGAGAAAGTGCTCCACCACTGAGCCACACCCCAGCTCTGGCTGTCTTTTCAAACTTGCCTGTGTAGTGTTTATCTCCAGAAAGGGCAGAGTTCCTTAGTATCCAGAATAATAAAAATAGAAGTAGCAGATGGCTTGGTGGGGAGGACAGGAGTTTGGATCGGCAGCAGCGACAGAAAAGTCAGGCAGGCATGGCAACTGTCTGCATCCCAAGCAAGCTGGCTCTGTTACCTAGACTCAGTGAGCTCTGGGGCTCAGAGACCTAGCTTCAATAAAATAAAGCAGACAGTGATCAAGTAAGACACCCTATTACACACAAATACACACACATACACGCACACACAAACACTTCTGTAGAACTATTAAGAGGGTAACTTACAGGACTGCAGAGAAGGGTAAATCTTCCAGATTTCCAGAGGACCTGAGTTCAATTCCCAGCACTAACATCTAGTAGCTCATATCTGCCTGTAACACTGGCTCTAGAGGATCTAATACCCTCTTCCAATTTTGGGAAACTCCACAGACACATATAAAAATAAGTCTTTAAAAACGTAGCTTCTTATAAAAGATTCCGGTCCTTGAGCTCTGGCCTCTCCTCTATAAGATATGTGCGCATCTTCCCCCAACCCTGTCTCCAGGGCCATCACATTGGTAACTTAAAATCCACTTATGGCCATTGCATTTATGCTTACAGCTATATTTACAGAACAGAAGCACGCCCGTCTCCCTGAAGAGTGGGTGACTCTTTGCCATTTTCATCACTAACCATGAATCCCTCCCAAGGCTTCTTATACCCCGATGCCCTGGAAGGGTTTGTCAAAATGCAGGTTCCAAATTAGATGTCCAAAAGCAGAGAAAAAAAATTCACTCTAACTTCACATCTTGTTAAACATGAGTGTCTCACAGCTATTAATATAAACCACTGAGCTAGAAACAGGAGGATAACTTTAAGACCTGGTTAAGCAAAGACATCTTAACCTTGACACCAAGCATAACTGTAATGGTCTGTCCTGTCTCTTTAAGAGACAAGCCATGATCACTTCCACCCCCATCTACCCAGGCAAGTTGATCTTCAGCTTTCAGCCAGAGTCCTTTTATTTCCATCTCTCTCTTTTGAAGAGGCAACTTCTGTCTCTCACTTCTCCCCACTTCTCCCCTTCCCCTTCTCTGTTTCTCTCTGTCTCTCTGTCTCTCTCTCCCTCTCCTCTTCCCTCTTCTCCCCTTACCTTCCATAACCCACTAAATATATATCCAACTTCACTCTGCATGGTGTGCCTATCTGTCTCAGTCTCTCATCTGCCACACGGCTTCCTGCCTGGGACCTGGCTGCCTTCGTGGCCTGCCATGGTCTCGGGACCCACTGTCCACTGCCTGTCACTGCTCAGGGACCTGTGGCCTGGTCTCATGGCCTACTGCCTGCTGCTCAGGGATCTTTAGCATTTTACTTAAACCATTACAATAACCAACTCAAGGAAAATTGGTAAATTGGGCTAAGTTAAGGTTTCTATTGCTGTGAAGAACATGGCAACTCTTACAAGGAAAACATTTCATTGGGGTGGCTTACATTTTCAGAGGTTTAGTTCATTTTCATCATGGTACAACATGGTGGCATGCAAGCAGACATGGTGCTGGAGAAAGAGGTGAGAGTCCCACATCTTTACCTGCAGACAACAGGAAGTGGTCTGAGACTCTGGGTGGTATCCTGAGCACAGGAAACCTCAAAGCCCGCCCCACAGTGACACACTTCCTCCAACAAGGCCATACCTACTCCAACAAAGCCACACCTCCTAGTAATGCCACTCCCTATGAGCTTATAGGGGCCAATTACATTCAAGCTATCACAGGCTTCATTAAAAACCATAAAAAACATTTACTTGGTGAACAATCCTTAAAAGGAGAAGAGGCATTGGGGTGTGTTTCAGTGATTAAGCCCTTCCTAGCATGTGCCAGGCCCTGGGTTCAGTGCCCAATACCACACATACAAACACATATCTGGGGGTGGGACGATGAGGAATCTTATCCTGTAAATGCCTTTTTCAAAGTGAAAGAAGCCATTTTCAAACCATATTTATAACAAGAGACTAATATCCAGAATGGCTAAACTTTCCCAAGTCAGTAGTGAGGCAGCAAGCGATCCAATGAGAAGATGAGCCAAAGATATGAAGAGACATGTCACTGAATGTCTTCTTCCTTGTTCGACTGCTGTGAAGAGACACCATGACCAAGGCAACTATTATTTAAAGAAGAAGGAAGAGGAGGAGGAAGAGGAGGAGGAGGAAGAGGAAGAGGAAGAGGAGGAAGAGGAAGAGGAGGAAGAGGAAGAGGAGGAAGAGGAGGAAGAGGAGGAAGAGGAGGAAGAGGAGGAGGAGGAAGAAGAAGAAGAAGAAGAAGAAGAAGAAGAAGAAGAAGAAGAAGAAGAAGAAGAAGAAGAAGAAGCCTTTATCTGAGGGCTTGCTCACAGTTTCAGAGGGTTAGTCCATGATCATCACAGTGGGAAACAGAAAGACATGGAACCAAAGCAGTAGCTAAGAGCTTTTATGATCCAGAGAGAGAGAAAGACTGGGCCTGGGATGAGCTTTTGAAACCTCAAAGCCCATCCCTAGGGACACACCTCCTCAAATAAGGACACACCTCCTAATCCTTCCCATACAGTCCATCAACTGGAGACCAAGCATGCAATTATATAAGTCTGTGTGGGCCATTCCCATTCAAACCACGACACTGAAGACCATATATAGAAGAAGAAATACTACAAAGGATACACATATAAGATGTTCAAGATTCTACACAGAAGAATCATGAAAATGAGAAGTACGACATCACTACACACCCATCAAAATATCTTTTTAAGAAGTGCTGGAGAGGGCTGGAGAGATGGCTCAGAGGTTAAGAGCACTGACTGCTCTTCCAGAGGTCCTGAGTTCAGTTCCCAGCAACCACATGGTGGTTCACAGCCATCTGTAATGAGATCTGGAGCCCTCCTCTGGCATGCGGGCATACATGGAGGCAGAATGTTTTATACATAATAAATAAATAAATCTTAAAAAAAAAAAGAAGTGTTGGAGAGACGCCTCAGCAGCTGAGAACACTTACTGCTCTTGCAGAGGACCTGGATTCAGTACCCAGCACAACAAATCCAGGGCTCCCTGCACCCATGTCTGACCTCTGTGAGCACCAGGGACACACAGAGTTCACAAGTAGGCAAAACATGCATGCATATACATTTTTTAATCCTTTCTTCAAAATGACAGTAAGAGCTGGTCAGATAACTCAGTAGGCTAAAGGTGCCCGCTGCAAGCTGGATGACCTGAGTTTGATCCCAGGAACCTATGTGGTGGATGAAGAGAACAGACTTGGGCTGGCAAGTGTACAGAAAACGGTATCGTTTCTGCACTGCTGGTGAAGGGGCAAAAATGTCACATCCTCTGCAAGACAGTTTAGTTTCTGAAGAATGAAACCTAACTACTGATCAACAAACAATGACACATCTGAACTTACCCGCCAAACCCGCCGTCCATGGCAGGGCTCCTCTGTGTAACAGCCTTGGCTGTCCTGGAACTGACTTTGTAGACCAGGCTGACCTCGAACTCGTGGAGATCCACCTGCTTCTGCTTCCCAAGTGCTGGGATCAAGGGTGTGCACTGCCACGCCCGACTCACACCTGAGCTTTTATCTCGGAGAAAAGAGTGCATTCCCACCAGGGACTCTCGGGAGCAGCTTTATTCTTGGTTCCAGTGGCTCCAAACCAGAACCAGCCCTTCTGCCCTTCAGTAGATGAGCAAACAACTCAACCAGCCTGAACACCCACACTGTGAAATGCTACTCAGCGGTAAAAAACGTACAATCAATACATGTAGCTGCTGGATAAAGAACTAGAAAAAATACAACCCTTACTGGGGCCAGTGAGAGCTCGGTGGGTAAAGGGGCTTGCTGCCTAGTGACCTGAGTTCAATCCCTAAAACCCACATGGTAGAAAGAGAGCGCCATTGTCCTCTGTCCTCCGAAAGTGCAATTTGTGGTGTAAGCATACACAAGCATGCATGCACATACATACATACACACACACACACACAAATATTTATTTATATGTTTGTTTGTTTGTTTAAAAAGAAAAATACTAAATGAATAAGTAATAGCTATAGAAGTAAATACTTAGTACCTATATGTACATGGACCCAATCTGGGCATGGGCAATAAAACTGAATAACAAAAGGAAAACCCCTTCTCCCTGGAGCTTATGTTCTTCTAAAGAGATGACCAAGTAAAGGGTAAAATGGCTTGGTAGGAGCTACAGGAGGAAACTAGGGGCGGGGCGGGGAGCCCACTGGACTGGCGGGTTACAACTGGAGGGGCTGGTCAGAAGTGGTCCTGCCGAGCTGGCATTTTAATGACAAGATGAGAACGTGCGAGGAAGTGTGTAAATAAGACTGCTGGTGGTGACAGCACTTCAGGCAGAGAGAGCTTCGGATGCCAGTGCCGGTCCCAGCAGCATGTCTGAGCGGAAGGAGAAGCAGTTGTGGCCTGAGGGGCCCACCAGCGAGCTCTCAGCGAGCCAATCACCAAGGGAGCATGCGCCGTTCATCCAACACGCACCTTGGGAATGTTTTGACCAATGGTTTTAAATAAATAACTCGGCACAAACAGGAAACAAATGACAGCTCCAGAGTCCCTGGCAGAGATGCCAAACGGAGGGAACAGAGTATGACCTTGCCCTGAAATGGGTTTCCTAAGGATTAAGAAAAAAAGCAAGTGTGTAGGAAAGAGATCAAGGGACAGGCAGACCCCTCAACCTGGTTTCCACAAATTACAGATAAGAGGTAATCCTGCAGGACAGGCTGGTGCTCTCCCCCCCCCCCCCTTTTTCAGTTGTACTCTGATAAGGTGCGGTGGAAATCTTAACAGCTTGGGGCCTGGGAAGTGGAACACCCTGAGCCTGCAGTTCTGCCCCCCCACCCCACCCCTTCGGCTCACCCCAGGGTCAGACACTCTCTGGAATGTTTTTCAAGCAACCTCTCATTTTGCAGTTACTTTGTATTTGTGACAGGGTGTCTTGTAGCTCAGGTTGGCTTCAAATTCAATGTGTAATAAGGATGACTTGAGCTTCGGATCCTCTGGGGACTACCTCCCAAGTGCGGGGGGGGGGGGGGGTTACAGGTCAGGGGTTACAGGTCACCATGCCAGGTTTTAAGTGGTGCTGAGAATCAAACCCTGAACGTTGTGCACGTTAGTTAGGCAAGCACTCTACCCACTGAATTACATCACCAGCCTTCAGACGACATCTCATTTAAATAAATCCAATCCTTACAGCTAGCTCCTAGCTATTTAGTTACATTAAGTCAATTCCATGAATAAGAGATACCTTCAAGTGTAGAATTTTTCCATTAAAAGGCAACCTCTACCTCTCCCAATAGATTAATTTCCACACACATTCTCATGAGCAGAAACGTCAAAAATGAATGATAGGATTGAGGAGATTCAGAGTGACCACATCTACTTCACAAATAATGGAATCCAGGCTCCTTTGGTTAGCAGCAAACCATGGGAGTTAGGGAGCTGGCTCCGCAGTGCACACTGCTTTTGCAGAGGACCTGGGTTTGCTTCCAAGCAACCACATCAGGCAGTTCACAAATGCCTATAAACTCCAGCTCCAGGAGACCCCACCCTCTCTTCTGCCCTTCAGGGGTATGTGCACATATCACCCACATACAGAGACATACATACACATTTAATTTAATATAAAAATAAATCTTTAATAAAGAAGAAGCAGTGAGAAAAGGACTTGAACCCAGAACTCTTTCTCCCAACACTTTTCCTCCATTGAGAGACTTACAGTTCCATCCATGCAGAGTCAGTACAGAAATGTATCAATCTCCACCATGGAGGAGTGGCTTCAGTCCTCTCTCAGTGGGACCTGGGACTGGCAGGGGGCAGCTTTTCTCTTGTGACTCCTGACTCTGTAGTCCTGCTCCTGAGTTTTGATGCTAGGTGCTGCCCTTTAGAACCCACGCAATTCTGACACTCTACGCATTCATGTCTCTGCTAGCAAAAGCATAAAGACAGACCGCTTTCCTCAGGCAAATCTCTGAATTTTACTGAAGCAGGAGGAAAAAGGGCCTTGGCCTTGAGTGCCTGGAACACGGTGATAAAAACCCCTCTATTTGGTGGCATGTTTCCAATTAGCCGGCCACAGCTTGGGACTTGGCAGCTACGGTTCACAGATGAGGAAGCACCCCGAGTGTCTGCCTGAATGTGACTGAAGCCAAGTCAGGGAAGGTTTGCAAAAAGAGGTGTATATTTCAGAGAAAAACCACAGCATTATCAGGCTGTAATATTTTGGAGAGATATCTTTACATACTGAAATCAGAGAAACATATTACTGATAAATTCTTGAGTGGAAAAGAAAATAATGGGGCTGGAGAGATGGCTTAGTGGTTAAGAGCATTGCCTGCTCTTCCAAAGGTCCTGAGTTCAATCCCCAGCAACCACATGGTGGCTCACAACCATCTGTAATGAGGTCTGGTGCCCTCTTCTGGCCTGCAGACATACGTGGAGACAGACTATTGTATACATAATAAATAAATATTTTTACAATATAGCATAAAAAATAATGGCTTTTAGTGGTGGTGGTGGTAATGGCAGTGGCGGTGGTGAAACCCAAATTAAGTTTTAGTTATTTTCACCTAAAGACTTAACTATATCTTGACTGCTTTCCTTGTCTTGGGTGTTATGGTTTCATCTTCAGCATCATCTCTGCACTGGAGATCAGTGTGTAGTTACAGGTGCCAGGCCACGGAGACGTAATGAAGGTCATTCGGTCAGGACATTTGGGGGCTTAAGGGTACTCAGCCTAGACTTAGGATGGATGTTTGTGGTTACAGTTGCTCATGTTTCTTGAGCCTTTATAATGTGCCAGACCCAGCAGTAAGTGTTTCTATGTATTAGCTAACTTAGCGTCCTCTTTGCCTGTTGCAGTTTTCAGGCCCATCATTAGTAAGCGTTCCTCTGCACCACTGGCTCTGATGTCCTCGCCCCTCTCACCTCACTACTGTTTCTCAGGAAAATACTGATCTGGCTAAACCTTACCTCCTCTTTTCTCCACATCACACATCCCCAACTGCATGGAGAGAGAACACACAACTGTTTTGAAGAGTCTCGTTTTAAATCCAAAACAACATCATACTATGGAGACTGAAGTAGACGGACCTGAATTCCAGGCCCACCCTTACAAAGGAAGTTCAAGAATACCTGTGGAGCTGGAGAGATGGCTCAGGTGCTCTGCAGCTAAGAGCACTAGCTACTCTTCCTGAGGACCCGGGTTCAATTCCCAGGACCCACCTCACAATCATCTACAATGCTAAGTTCTGGGGCTTCAGGGTAGAACCCAGCTTTTTGCCTGTCTGTCCGTAATTACCTTTTCTTCATTCCTTCTCACCACACCTAGTCAGACCCAAGTCCCTAGAACCGGGCACGGAATTGGCAACCTGTTTAAAAAAAGAAAACGGAAAAGAGGGAGAGCAATCAAGAAAGACAACTGATATCAACCTCTGGCCTTCACACGCGCGCACATGCACACACACTGATATCAACCTCTGGTCTTCACATGCACATGCTCACACACACAAGTCTACAAATCTCAGATGGAACAAAATGTACCCTGATGATCCTACTAGCTCCCTTGAGGCTCCTGGTATTCTCAATGAAGATTTATTGTGCTAGTTCAGAATCTGGGTGATAGAGGTGGCCACAGACATCAGAGAGGTTCCAAGAGCCAAGTCACGAAGGCCCTTCGGGGATGTTGGGTACCACGAGAACCACTGGAGAGTTCTGGGTAGAACAGAAATGCAGTCTGACTTAGATTACAGACTGGGAAGGACAAAAGAAGTGATATAGGAAGTCATTGTCCTAATTCAAATAAGAGACGGTGTTGGCTAGAACCAGGTAGTCACAAGGAGGGAGGGGAAAAGTGATCTGATTTATACTGTGACTTTGACAAATTTATGTATTAGTTCCGGTTGCTGTGTGTGGATTCCTTGGGATGGAGGGATATATATATATGAAAAGATTTAGAAACAGTGCTGACAGTCTCACAGCAATTTGACTGGAATTAATGACCCTGAACTACACATTTAAACATTTAAAAGACTATGGTGTGTGTGTGTGTGTGTGTGTGTGTGTGTGTGTGTGTGTGTGTGTGTGTTGAGATAAAATATCATACAACCCAGCCTGGCCTAGAGCTTGTCACGTAGCTAGGGATGACCTTGAACCCCTGATCCTCCTGCCTTTACTTCTCAGGTACTGGTATTACAAAGCATGACACCAGTCCAGCTTAGCTCTCTTAACTTGAAAATCGTGATGCTCATAAGGACACAGGAGTTGTGAGGACTGAGTAGCTGGTCATGTGTAACACACGTGGACATTGTTGCAGAAGACAGTGGGTGGAACTTGGCCTGGGAATCCTGGATAGTCAGTGCACATTTCTTATTGGAGAGGTCTCTAAAGAGCTTAAAATTAGCTGGGCAGTGGTGGCACATGCCTTTAATTCCAGCACTTGGGAGGCAGAGGCAGGCGGATCTCTATGAGTTCAAGGCCAGCCTGGTCTACAAGAGCTAGTTCCAGGACAGGCTCCAAAGCTACAGCAAAACCCTATCTTGAAAAATAAAAACAAACAAACAAACAAAAAATAAAGTGCCTAAAATTGAACACATTAACAGGTACTATGTAATGCCTGGGAAATATATATGTTATATAATGTCCCAACAATGTTAAATTATCTATATCCTCAAGAATTATCATTCCTTTATTGAGTTCATGTTCACTGAGTTTATTGGTTCATGTCTGCAACTGTAACACTCTAGAAGTCAGTAGGATCACTGGGGATTTAAGGCCAGCCTGGGCTGTATAGTGAGTCCTGGGGGGTGGGGTGTTAGTCAAGGCTACTTAGCAAGACCCTTCCAAAGAAACAAAGGAAGGAAGGAAAGAAGGAGAGAGGGAGAGGGGAAAAAAAAGCTAAGTCAGTCCAAGCCAGGCACATATCTGTAAGAGGATCAGGAATTCAAGGCCATCTTCAGCTACAGAGTGAGTTTGAGGTCTGCCTTGACAACTTGAGACCCTATCTTAAAAAACAAGCAACCTCCAAAATATTTTATGTACTGTATACCACATTCTTGTCACCTACAGTCACCCTGCTGTGCAGTTGCACCCCATAGCTTCCTGCTCCTGTTTTGCTATAATTCAGTGACCATTGTTCATCCTTTTCCCGTGACACACACACCCCACTTGCCTCTGGTAGCTGCCATTCTACTCGACTTCTGTGAAATAAACAGTTACCTTCTCTGAGTGACTGAGAGCTTGCAGGATTCATCTCTCTGGGCGGGGGGATCGGTTCTAAAGCCTTGTTCTCAGAAACTGGCCTGACAAGAGCTAAGCAGCTTGGGATTCAGGGATGAGAGGTGGAGAGAGTCCCCTGGGCACCAAGGCTGCTTAAAAACAGGATAACACCTGAATCTCACAGTGTGGGTGGCCCGCACAGTCTCAGGAGAAGAATGAGTGTCCCCAAGCCCACAGCAAGCCTGCTAGTGCCTTGGCAGAGATGGAAGTCTATCTCGCCAGCACACAGATCTCCATCTGATGCTGAGCAGGTCCAGGGGTTCCATCGTAAACCCTGGGGTGTCCACGGGGAATCGACTTCTATAAACCATTGTGTCTCACTATGGTAGGCCCGTCTGTGCTGGCTCCCATGTTACCCCATTGGTAACTCCAGAATCCACACTGTAGAGCCTCAGGTAGGTGAGAGGGGAGTAGTGTCTGTGTCTGTTACCTGACCTAAAGTGATCGCAGTGGCTCAGTGTGTGTACTGACCTAGCAGAAGTCCCATAGCTTTGCCCAGAAGGCCCATGGTGGACCTGGTACTAGCTTCCAAGATGGAAGTCCTGAATATAACTCCCTCCTCCAAGTTGGAGGTGTCTCCTACCATGCTGTTAGGAAGTGGGGGAGGGGTGCCCTAGGCAGCCCCTTTCCTCTTAACCTTCCCCGGTGGTCATATCTTTTTGTTTGGCTAACAGCAGGCAGTACGCGCTCTCACCCGACTTTTTTGTGACGTCAGCTTGGCGTGTGCAAAGTAGTCTGACTCGGTATGTTTATGGAGCCGACACATTGGAGGATCTTACTGGGCACTGTCTCGCTCTGACTCCAGCAGATCCTTAACACATGGGCAAATAGAGTACGCGGTCACAGACATACTAACTGAAGTAGGAGGTGAGTCACCCACCCCTTATCCACAGGCTGCTTAGCTCTCGCCAGGCCAGTGTCTGAGGACAAGGCTTTAGAACAGACACTCCCAGAGACACGAATACTGCAAACTCTCCCTCAGCCAGAGAACGTGAGAGTTCACGCCATGTAAGCTGAGGAGAAAGGTAGCTAGCAGCTCGTAGATGTTCCTTTCATTCTTCCGTGTTCTCACACAGAAAAAGGAAGCGTTAAATGTTTGCACGGGAGGAGACAGGATGAAATCGTCGCCTAAGAGAAAGGAAGACGGAATGCATTAGAACAATGGTTACATTTCGAATTCACACATCAGACTTACCGGAAGGGCCTGACAAAGCCAAAGCGGAGAGGCAGCCTCAGGAGGGCCCAAGCTGGGGCATGAGAATGTGAAAGGCTTACAAGCTCCCAGGTGACACCCATGTTACTGGTCCAGGGACCAGATTTAAGAGCTATTGAACGAGAATACGGGAGGCCTGCCCAGCTGAGTGTAAGGTTTACAGTGGGAAAACTCCCCTCAGGGTGGTGAGTTCACCGGAAGGCTATTGCTGTGACTGTGCGGCTCTCCAGTCAGGCCCGGCTGCTTATTGGATCCTGTGTTACAAGTAGACTCTTCAACCTGAGTTGAAGAAACTCAAGCTGAGCGCATGTCACCCCAAGACCCCAAAGAGGCAAGGGGGCTAAAGGTGGTTGCGGCGCATCACACCCGTCTGCGCTCTATGCGCTGCCACACGTACGGTTCGTGAACCCGGCAAGGGGCTGGAGATTGAAACACACAAGACTCACAGACAGCACAGATAGAGACACGGGTCATCCTTGAAACCAGAATGCCCCAAGAATGCCCCCTTTAGTGTGTACCAGAGCCGCTTATATAGGGATCCTTAACTGCTAGCCACGCCCCAGCCATACCCACCAGAAACCACTCTCCTGCCATCAGGAACTCCTGAGGGTCTCGTGCTCAGAGCAGCTGCAGGCTGTCTCAGAGCAGAGGAAAACATGTTGTTTACAAGAAATTCAGGATCGGGGGTGGGGGTGGGGGGGTTCCACAGCTCCCAACAGGTGGTCACTTATGGCGGGGGTGGTGGGGGTGGGGGCGGTGGCTGAGTCACGCTGGAGTTGACTCTGGAAGAGGTGAAGAAAGGAGGTGAAACTGAGAGACGGGGGAGGGTCCAGGGTTTCAAGGCTACACGGTGTCCGGGGCTTAGAGGAAGTGAACTGGGGAACGGAAAACGGAGCCCAGGGAGTGATTCAAAGTTGAGATTGGGGAGTGAATGAGGTGACACCAGAACGAAAGGGGTGGAAGGCGGGCAACTGCAGGAAAGGGCAGGGTTCTTTAAGACACGCCCACCGGACTGGGTGTTGCAGACACAGAGAAGCAAGCAGGTGCTGTGCTGGCTGGTGACAGCAAGCCAGGCATCAAAATCTTCAAGCAATCTCCGGTGACTGTAATAAAGCCAAGGGGTGGGAGGTGGGCTCTGAGACCGTGAAGTTCACGGCCCGAAGAGTTTACAGCAACGACAGAGAAAGAAGCCGTCGTAGTGAGGGGACCAAAAAGAAACCCACCCCACAGTCACACCCACCATCCGGAGGTAACCGAGGACAGATAGCACCCCCACTGAGGCAGCTGCCAGGGAAGCTAATCTGGCAGGAGCAGGCAGGGTCCGTCTGTGGTTCTCCGCTGGTCCCTAAATTAAACACCTGGGAAACGTAAAGCGCATAATTGGTCTGGCAAGCAGCCCAGGCTTTGGGCTGTTTTTAACTCCCCTCAGGAGTTAAGAAAGCTGAAAGTAGGTGCTGAGAGGACTGGTCCAGCAGTGTTGCAGGAGACGGCGTCGGAATAAGGCAGAGGATTTGAGTAAATCAGAGTAAACCTTAAAGGTTTGAGTCTGAATGAACAAGGGCAGGTCCGGGAGGGCTGAGCTTCTCATGATCACAGGGTCTTAAGGTCTCAGGGTCTTAAGGCAGTACTGGGGAGAGACAGGCGGTCGGGACTCCCCAGGAATGCAGAGAGGGTGGAGGTCCTACCCTGATTCCACAGAGGTGGTATAAAGCCTGGAAACAGGGTGGGCCTCCTAACCACAGTGTCTATATTAAAGGAAAAACTCACCAAGTGAACCCCCTACGATCTGATTGGCTCATCCACTGGATAACATCACATCTACAGAACAGAAGGATGCTCCATGAGCTAAGCCAACGGATAAGTTTTATTGGCAGAATGACTGAAGAAATCTGAACCAGAAAACCAAAACTGTGGAGGTTTGAATGAGAAACCCCGCCCCCATAAGTCTCTGGCACTTGACTACTTAGTCCGCAGTTGGTGTATGTTTGGGGAGGATTAGGAGGTGCGACCTTGCTAGAAGTGTGTCACTTGGAGCAGATTTTATGGTTTCAAAAGACTCAGTGTTATGAGTTGACTCTGCCTCATGCTTGTGGTTTGAGGTGTCAGCTCTCAGCTGTTCTCGTCACCCGCTGCCCGCTGCCCGCTGCCCGCTGCCCGCTGCCCGCTGCCCGCTGCCCGCTGCCCGCTGCCCGCTGCCCGCTGCCCGCTGCCCGCTGCCCGCCGTCTACCCTCCATCATCATGGACTCTAGATCTCTGGAGCCGTAAACCCAAAATAAACTCTTCTATAAGTTGCCTTGGCCATGTTTTGTTTGTTTGTTTGTTTTCATAGCAATAAAAAAGTAACTAAGGTAAAAGGCAAGACTATTTCAAAGTTTCTTGTGTGGTTGGTTTGTCTTGCTTTTGGTTTTTGCCCTGTTTGTTGCTGATTGAGACAGGGCTTCATGTAATTCAGGTTGGTCGAGAATGCCTGACCCTCCTTCACCCTTCCAAGTACCTCGATTGCAGGCATGGACTTGAGTTGTGTTCATTGCAGAGCTGATGCAGGTGGTCTTCCCTGTCACATTGACTCGGACATACCAAGCTCCTTTAGGTTGGTTGCGGGAAGTCTCCTGTTTTTGCAAACTGGCCTGTTTTCTAAGTTCTGCTTAGTACAAGGCATTAACGCCTGAGTTTTCTAGTTGGGTCAGGTCTACTGAGGCTTAGTACTGCTACTTCTAGGGTAATAGCCACCCATAAATTTTGTTTACACCGGGAACTCCAGGGTTTAACCCTCTTGCTTCCTCTTGCCCTCACCCTCGTTTTGGATCCCTGGGAAAGAAGACAGGCTCTGACGGGTTACAGAACTCCAGAGGTTAGAGCACAGACAGTGGACGCTTGCCTAGCACGCACGAAGCCCTGCCATTGTACACACACACACACACACACACACACACACACACACACACACACGGGAACTGTAGCTCATAGAATATAGGTATGGAGACCTAGTAACTGAAGTGGTGATTCAGATCTTTACTCTAGGCAATCTTTGTGCCTTGACTTCATCATCTGTAACAGGAAGCTAAGAATGGTATCCATCTTTGGGGAATTTCGGTGGGCACTGAATGATCATCTCTCGTCCAGACAAAGGCACGCCATTGTCATTTTGTCTGCCATTATTCTTCACAGAAACCTACCCCAACTCCACCTATCTCCACCTTGATGTGCACAGCACCAGGCCAAGCCACCACCCGTGGCCTGCAGTTCTGCAGTGGTCTCCTTAGCAGACACCTGCTACCCACGCCCCACAGAAACTGCTGGCGTGTCAAAGTCGCGCACAGAACCCGGCAGCACAGCGCACGCCACACCACTCTTTTGCCTAAAACTATCTGTTGATTCCTTATCTGTGGCGTTTAGAATAAAAATCTTGAGTCTTTATACGTGGATTGCAGCAAAGGCCCTCGTGGTGTGGCCTTCAGCTCCACCTCACTTCCTCATCCACCAGACAGGCTGCCCTTTCTTTGCTTTGGCGTGCCAAACATATCAATCACTGCTTTGAACCTTTGCCGCACCCACTGCACCCACTCTTCCCTGTCTGGATAGTCATCATCGTTGTTCACCCCCCCCCCCCCCTGCTATCTAACCACCTGTGGCTACAGTCCTCTCAGGGCCTCTAGTGTCCTGTAGCCTGTGAGCATTCATTTCCTTCACTCCTGTCTTCTCTGTGAGGCTCTTACTAGCCTCTTGTTTAGTTTGTTTGTTTCATTTGTTTGTTTATGATTTGTTTTATTTTGGACATCCCCCAAAAGCAGACGCTAAGATAAAGATTTGGGTATGGGGAGTGTGTTTGGAAGATACGGCCAGGAAGCCGGGAATGTGAGACAGAAGGGTGCTAAATCAGTGTATGGGAGTTTACCAGCCACACGACGGTACTCCAGGAGCTGAATTCCACCAACCCCCACACCCCTTGAACTCCCTTGACTCCCAGGGTCATACTTACCTATGGTTTTCTGCGTTTCTGCCCTGGAGAAGGTTCTGGTAATCATTGGAGAATAGGAACATACCCCACCACCGTGGCTGAACTCAGATGCGGACTAGCAGTGTTTGTATGTTAAGAACCAGTGTCTGCTTCATGTTCTAGTTCCTCTATTTACTGCAAGTATGCATGGAGGGACGCTGTTGGTAGTGTTCGCTGATGTGTCCCGAGAGCTTAGTGCAGGGCCTGGCACACAGCCGGCACCAGAGGACTGGATCCTTTCATCAGTTCAGCGCTGCTGCCTTCCTTGTCTTTATACAGGGCTTTGCTGTCGCCACACAGAGCACACAGATGACACAGATGCAGGGTAGGAGTTCTGACTTCTAGTGTCACAATTTTACCCCCAGGAATCCATCCTGATAGGAGCTGTAGTTACTGAGGGACAATGGTAAACATTCCTCGACAGTACTAAAAAGTTTGATTGTCAAGGGTTGTGCTGGAAAGATAATGCTTCTGGGTAATGTTTAGAAACTGCCTTGCTCTATTTAACAAATGGTGCTGGCATAACTGGATAGCAACAGGTAGGAGAATGAAAATAGATCCATCTCTATCACCATGGACAAAACTCAAGTCCAAATGGATCAAAGGCCTCAACATAAAGCCAGCCACACTGAACCTTATAGAAAATAAAAGTGGGAAGTACACTTGAACGCAATGGCACAGGAGACCACTTCCTAAATAGAACCCCAGCAGCACAGACACTGAGAGAAACAATTAATAAATGGGACCTCCTGAAACTGAAAAGCTTCTGTCAAGCAAAGGACACGGTCAACAAGACAAAATGACAGCCTACAGAATGGGAAAAGATCTTCACTAACCCCACATCAGACAGAGGTCTGATCTCCAAAGTATATAAAGAACTCAAGAAATTGATCACCAAAAGATCATGTAATCCAATAAAAAAAAAATGGAGTACAGAACTAAACAGAAAACTCTCAACAGAGGAATCTAAACTGACTGAAAGACACTTAAGGAAATGCTCAACATCCTTAGTCATCAAAGAAATGCAAATCAAAACAACTCTGAGATTCCATCTTACACCTGTAAGAATGGCCAAGATCAAAAACACTGACGACAACTTATGCTGGAAAAGATGTGGGGTAAAAGGAACACTCCTCCATTGCTGGTGGGAGTGCAAGCTGATATAGCCCCTTTGAATATCTGAGTCCTCCCCCTGCCTCCACAGCCTGGGTGTTGGGATTACAGCCACAACACCCAACTATATTTTAAAGGAATAGATTGACTGGCGTCTTCCTCCGTTATGGCCTCAGCCTCCTCTACTGAGGGGACCACTCCCACGTCTTCATCTCCATTCTCTATGTGGACCACTCCCCACATCTTCAGCTCCAATCTCTATGTGGACCACTCCCACGTCTTCAGCTCCTTTCTCTATGTGGACCACTCCCCACATCTTCAGCTCCAATCTCTATGTGGACCACTCCCACGTCTTCAGCTCCTTTCTCTTCGTGGACCGCTCCCACATCTTCTGCTCTCTGCACACCTGGAAGCTTTGGCTCCCTGATGGCCCAAGGTTTGGCTCCCTGATGGCACAGGATGACCGCCTGTGGTTGGCGGTCAGTATCTCCCCAGCTTGAAGGAGGCTTGTCTGGTCCCTTTTTACTGTCTAGTCTCAGCCTTCTTCCTGTCCATTGTCTGTCTGTCAGGGAAGGGAGGCTCGGAAGGCTCCCTTGGGGTCTTTGAAGTTAATGGCTCCTTTTATTTCCTCCTGCTGCAGTCATGAAGTTCTCAGCATCTTGCAACTCTCTGCCCCACAGCAGCCTAGCTGGATTGGCGGGCTCCTATCATATACACCTTGTCTAGGGCTCCCTGGCTGGGGCTGGGACTGTGAGTGGCCCACAAGGAGCTAAAAAGAAAAACAATGGTTTAGAATCAGGGAATGTAGATATCACCCAGGTGCCGCAGAGATTTTTACACAGAGCTTGCTTCAGGTTCTGAAGAGCAATGCCACAAGAATCTTCTTAAATAAGAAAAATGTTACTATTTAATTGCCACCTATTAAATGTGTTTGTTAACAAGTGGCAGAGAATGTATCATTTGTGGTGTTCCTTGGTATTTTGATCAAAGACAAAAATAACGAGTAGATGCACTTGTATTTCCTTTCATAGCTGGAGAGATCCATTAAGGAAGGGTTTGCTTCTTTTACTAATATAATCAAGAAAGCTCACAGAGCCAGAGTGACTAAGCCAAGGTGATGTAAGTTTCCCAGTCTCACTGGGAAAATGGGGACCGTCATTTTTTTTACAAGGTGATTCCTTTAGCCTCTACCCACACTGGTCTGCTAATTGTATGACCATTGTTTATTGACTCAGGAAACTTGTATTGGCAGGGGCTCCTTACTGTGGGCATGTGCTGTGTGCCAGTGATGTGAACGTGAAAGAGACACATGCCTTGCTTGTGGGGAGAAACAGAGGAAAGGGGGTGAACCACAGTTTAAAAGCTAGGGACAGCTTCCTATGTGGCATGGTGCCTAGTATATGCTAAGCACTCTGCACATGGTACACCTTAGCATATCTATTGACACACGCGGAGAATTACCATAGCAATTAAATAATTTTCACACATGCGAAAGGGAACATTTTGCTCAAAGGATTTCCCCACAGGGGTAGTGGAAAGCTCTGGCAAAGAGCAGTGCCTCATGGAATATCTTCAGAAGGAAGTAGAATGGGTCTCCTCCAGGGATAAAATTCAGGAGTAGGACAATATGGGAACCTGAATACATAATTTGTGGAAAGCCGTGCCAAGTGAAAATATGAGGCCTCTGCCCAAAAGGTAAGACAAGGCGCCATAAAATCTACAGACATCTGGGCTTTCTTTTTCCTTTCATTCTATTTCCTTCAAGTTGGCCTGATGGTTTTTTTTTTTTTTTGGCGATTCTCTTTTTAAATGTTATTTATTTATCTTATGTGTGTGAGTATTTAATCTGCTTGTATGTCTGTGAATCGCATGCATGCCTGGTGCCCTTGGAGGCCAGAAGAGGGTGCTGGATCCCCTGTGACTGGAACTATAGACAGTTGTGAGCCACTACGTAGGTACTGGGAATTGATCTCAGGTCCTCTGGAAGAGTAAGCAGTTCTCTTAACCAATGAGCCATCTCTCCAGCCCAATCTTAATGTTTTAAAATATGTGCTTATAAAGAAAAATTTGACCCATCAGCGTGAGTTTTTATCATTGTTTTTATATTGTAAAGTTCCCATTTTAAATGCAAATATAAGGGCTAGTGATCTTGGTAGATAAAGACATTTGCTACCAAGCCTTAGGATGTAAGTTTGATCTCCAGGACCCACATGGTGGAAGGAGAGAATGAACTCATGTGTGCCGCCCCATAGAATAAGTAAATGCAATTTTAAAAGAATTTAATTGCAAAAACACTTTTATCTTACACTCAGAATCACTGAACAGCACAACCTCCTGTCTTGTAGTGGTTTGTGCATGAATATTTTAATTCTTTTTTTTTAAGATTTATTTATTAATTATGTATACAGCATCGGCCTGCATGTATTCCTGCAGGTCAGAAGAGGGTACCAAATCTCATTATAGATGGTTGTGAGCCACCATGTGGTTGCTGGGAATTGAACTCAGGACCTCTGGAAGAACAGTCCGTGCTCTTAACCTCTGAGCCATCTCTCAGCCCCCAATATTTTAATTCTTACGACAACAGTAGAAATAGTACACAGAACGACTGTGGTTTTTTTGTTTGACTTCTTGATACATGAAATTCCAATCAGCCCTCCTTGCCTCTGGCTCGCTGATGAGTTAAGCAGAGCTGAAAGCAAAGGAGGCATGGGTGGCCCCATTATTCCCTTTCCTCATAAGAAAGCATATGACGACAGCATTTCTTAAAATGCTATTTCCTCTGGAGAGAAACTATGTCCGCCAAACAATGTGCTGAAGTGACTTTATCTTGGGAACAGGGTCATTGTAGACATCATTGGCTAAAATAAGGCCATCCTGGGAACTGAAGAGATGGTTCCATGATTAAAGCACACAGACAGGAGATTCCTTAGAACAATCCAACAAGAAAGAAAGCCATATTGGGGAGCTCTGAGTTTGAGTGACAGCCACAATGTCACAATGCCTAAGACGGACAAATGATCAACAATGATTCCCAACATAAGTAAGCTCCAGGTCTTCATATGCACGTGTGTGTGTGTGTGTGTGTGTGCACTCAAGTGCACATATACTCCCACACATGTGTCCTCCCCCCACATCTTCAAACATGCACACATACATACATAAAAAGGGGGGAAAAAAAACAAATCCATACTCGAGTAGGATGGTCCCACAGGGCAACACAGTTGGTGTAACACCTTTGGAAGTCCAGGGGAGGGCAGGAAGAAGGCCAGGAGGGTGAAGCAGAGCTTGGTGTCATATGAATATACACCAAGGCCACCAACAAAAGTGGAAAAGGAAAAAAGCGTTCTTCTCAAGTATCTTCAGAGGCAGCATGACCCTGCTGACAACCGACCGGACTTCTGGCACTCAGGATGGAAAGACTACTCTCTATGACGTTAGGCCACCTTGTGCGGTGTTCTGTCACAGAGGCCCGAGAATGTGCAATGCCTGCTTTCTGTGTTCAGAGCAAAGTTCTGGTTCAGGTGGAGGAGTGCATGGCCTCTCCAGGTTGCCGTTGCTCCCCACTTAATGCCTACTTGTAGATTTAGCCCACCTGCCTCTAACTCCCCTGGAGTCTCACGCATCCTAGATTTGGAGGAATTCTGTCCTCCCGAGGCGCAGGGGATGTAACTTCCCAGTGGGCTAGAGGAACAGAAGACGCTTTTTGCACATAACTGTTGGCTTTATCCACACATTCAACCTCTCTGAAAGATGTAATTACAGAACACATAATCAAAGATAAACTCCTAGTGTCAACAGACTTGGGGTGTCGTGCAGTGGCAGAACTTGTGCCTAGCGTGCAGCGTGGGTCAGGTCTTGGATCTGAACCCAAGAGTTGCCAAATAAAAGCTCAAATATATTATATAGATGTTAACTTACAAGAATGATATTGTGCCTTAATTAATAATATTGAGGTAGTGGCGCATGCCTTTAATCCCAGCACTTGAGAGGCAGAGGCAGGTGGATCTCTGTGAGTTCGAGGCCACCCTGGTCTATCTACAAAGTGAGTTCCAGGACAGGGCTGCTGTTACCCTATCTCGATTAACAATAAACAAAACAAACAAAAGGGGGGATGCAGTGTGGATCAGCTTTGTAAATGTCCCAGACTTTGTGAAGCAAAATGCTACCATTTTTCTGCTTTCTGTTTGATTGCTGAGTTTAGTTTGCAGAGTAATTATATAGACCGGGGTCATAGAGGATTTGGCAAATACTTTTGATTCTTCGGAACACATGACTGGAAACAGTTTGAAAGGGTTACTTGGTTTTGGTTAAAGACCGACGTGGTGTCTTCCTTCTGCCCCCGTTAACACAGCCAGCCTTCACACTTTGGGTTCTAAATAACATCATATGAACTACTCAGACCAGGAGGAAACACTACTCAATGTGTATGGAGGAATTGTGTCACTGTACCACTGGCCCAGAATATCCTCTACAGTGCGGCCGAGACAGCAAAGAGCTACAAACAATCTTGGTGCCCAGCAAAAGACAACGCCTATCATGATGGAGCCACACTGTGAACACTAGGGTACCACGCAGCTCTATGGCCATGAAGGAACAGGGACAGAAGGATGTGCACAGCATGCCCCATTGGTGTAAAGGAAAGACTAATCTCTATGATGGTAAACACAGGTAAATGCACGCCCACACGTGTGTAGTGTTTGGAAAATAGAGGAAGGTAAGATAAGGTCTTGTTATGTATCCCTGGTCAGCCTTTACTTGCTATCTAGCCAAGGTGTTCTCAAATTCATAGCGATCCTCCTAGCTCAGTCTGCTGAGTAACGAGATTACAGGGGTGCACACCATGCCCTTGTCACCAGTCACTTTTGAGGGGAAGGAAGCAGGCTTCAGTCCAGGCTGGCCTTAAACTCACTATGTAGCTGTCCTGCTGGCTCTCCTGTCTCTACCTCCTGAGTGTTGGGATTACAGGTGCGCACCACCACACCTGGTTTGTGTGGTTTTAGGGATTGAACATGGGGTTTTACAAACTAGGCAAGCACTCTAACTCAGTCTGGTCCCCAGCTCCTATCAGTCACTTTAGAAGATTTATTTTTATTTCTCTCTCTCTCTCTCTCTCTCTCTCTCTCTGTGTGTGTGTGTGTGTGTGTGCAATTGTGTGCAAGTGCCCGAGGAGAAGGAAGGAAGCATCAGATGGGTATTGGGTCCCCTGGAGTTGGAGTTCCAGGGAGTTGTGAGCTGCCTCACGTGTGCTCGGAGAACTGAACTTCAGTCTTCTGCAAGAGCAACAAGTACTCCTAAGCACCAAGTCACCTCTCTTGCCCCCAGCCCCCAGAAGTCACTTTTGAAGGAAGCAAGCTAATGGTTATCTTTAGCAACAGAATGGGGCCTGGCACAAGGTGAGTTGTGCCACGTGGAAAGGGGCAGATGGAGGAAGGAGAGGGAAAGTCTACTGTAGAGTTAACAATCAATAAGAACTTGGTGGAAACACTAGACTCGTTTGCCTTTAAGTAAGATTGCAATGGGCAGAGATTTGCTTTCTCTCCCTTTATACCTGGGAGATTTGAAGGTAATTAGAATGGCGTTGCTTTAAACCTTTGATTCCTGCCAGCTTTGGAGGCGGCGGGGGAAGTGGTCCTTGCTCCATAAGAAGCACTTAATAAAAGCTTAGTTTTTGAACGATCAACAAACTTTTGGCCTAATTGGGAGAAGTAACTCCAGTTACATTGTTTCCCAGCCCCAGCCCAGGAAGTTGCCTCTGCTAAGGGCACCTGGGACCAGGGACCAGCCCCTGAAAGCATGAGTTTATTGCTGCAATGTGGTTTTACTCTTCAGAGATAGTGGGAAAACGAGGGATTCCTGAGGATACACAAAAGAGGGCTGGACGAGTGTGTTTAGACTCCTCTTAAAACAGCCCCAAGAGGGAAGCCTGAAGTGTGTGTTCCTCCTTCCGTTTTCAGCTGCCTGGACAAACTCAGAGCCGATGTGTAGTCAGGAAAGGGAGACAATAAACTAATGAAGAATCCAAGTCTTCCTTCTTTCCATAGACCCAGAATGGGGAGATTACTGAAAACAAAATAATGTGATTTAAAAAAAAAGTAAGACACAAACGGCACCACAAGCTGTTGTTCAGGGGAGCCCCCACCCCGAAAATTTAGCATATACGTATTGAAAATAACATCCATTTTTTGTAGCTATAAAAGCAATATGTTTCTTGTAGGAGATTTAGAAAGCACAGATATATTGGCAGGGGGTAAATTAAAGATTTCCAGGACCGAAGATGAAGCTCAGAGGTAGAGAGAGTCTGCAGAATGTGGAAGTCCCTAGGTTCAATAGCTGGCACCAGCTCCTTCCATTCCCCACCACCACCACCCTCGTCCCTTCCCTTTCATTTCTTTTTCCCATAATTATCACTCTGATTATAGTCAATAATTTTATGGATATTTTCCAATTTCTTTTCTGTGTGAATAAATAGATATGAAAGTAGTAAAACCATATTCTAGCCTCCTGTTTACTAAATATATCGTGTATGTTGCCCTACCCCAATTCACTGAATAGTCATTCTTTTCAAAAATACCTTTATAAGCAGATCGTTCTGAGCTAGTTCCTTTTTCAAACACTTCACCATAGCACCATAGTGTGTATGTGTATGTGTGTGTGTGTGTGTAGTGTGTGTGTGTGTGTGTGTGTGTGTGTAGGGGTTTTTTTTTCCTTGAGATAAGGTCTCACATGTATCCTTGATTGGCCTAGAATTCACTATGTGCACCAGCCTGGCCTACAGACTCACAGATGTGGAATAGTTGAATTCAATACTTTGCAACTTTTTGATCTATGTGGCATTTACAGTCCCAAGAACACTATATATTTACCAACCTTAGGACTCATATGCTAAATAAACCCATGACAGTAGGGGACAGAAATGATTGAGAGCAAAGTAACGACACATAGGCGGGAAATGCTGCCTTTCTATGCTAGCCTAAAACATTAACAAACACAAAAACATCCTTGAAAGATATGCTCCAGTTTCTAAAAATTGTGTTTGTTAGTTAAATGTGAGCATGCAATTGTCCTTGAGAAATTTCTTTTTGATGATGTGCTCATTCATGATTTCCATCCATTTCTACATGAAGGTGTTAGGGTTTTACACATAAAGATATGCACACATGCATGAATATATACCACGTTTGTTTAATCCCAGATATTTTATATTTTTGTGAGGGCTCATGAATGCTAAAACTGCTTTGTCAGTGAAAGTTTATCAAAGATTTTGTTTTGTTTTGTTTTTTATCTCACATAGTCTAGACAGGGCTTGAACTTCTGTGTAACCTTGGCTAGCCTTGAACTCCAGGTTCCTTAACAGTCTTCCGAGTGGTAATATTGAAGGCATGCACCACTATGACAGAATTTCAAAACTGAATTATATTTTTAACCCGTAAAATTTTACTTGTAGCTGGGCGGGTGATGGCAAAGCCTTTAATCCTAGCACTCAGGAGGCTGAGACAGGCGGATCTCTGAGCTTGAGGGTAGCCTGGTCTACAAAGTGAGTTCCAGGATGGCCATGGCTACACACAGAAACACTGTATCGAAAATGAAAAAAATAAAGTTTTCCTACATGTAGAAAACTAGGCAGAAACTAGTCTTTTTCATAGAAATTATTTATTGATTTTTCACTTTCTAACGGGCCTGGTGGTTATCCTCTTTCGTGCGTTTTCTCATTTGATCATAATGTACCCTCAGCAGACTTGCCCATGCTCTAAGCGGTTGAGGAACTGGGCAAAAACACCCAGGTAGTTGGTGGCTTTGATTCTAAGTTACTGGAATGACCAAAGGGGGTCATAGAAATCAACACAGCGGGATGTTATTCCATTATACGGCTGACTCCAGAAAATGCCTTTCTGAAAGCGAGTGTATTAAAAGGGCTTTCTCTACCGCAACCCACTGCAACCCACCGTAAGGACTGCTTCCTTGCACTGCTCGGCATGGATGCACGCTTAAGAGCACAATAAAATACTCACTGAGCCCCCTTTATAAGGAGGAACTCGTGCGTAACCAAGGGTGGCTTTTCCGGGGCTCCTGTGGGAACTGTTTGGAAATCTACCTCCGCATCACAGGACAGGCTAAAAAGAAAGAAAGACAGGTGGAAGCGTCCGCAGGTTGGCAAGAGCAGCGTATGCGGAAGTCAGAACTTTCTGGGGGCGTCCCGGCCGCTGGTTCCACGCGCGGCGCGCGCAGGTGGCGCCGTGTCCCCGCGCCCCGGGATCAAGTCGGCGGAGTGACTGGGGACCTCCCGTGAGGCTCGGGGAAGGTGAAACCTAGCTTTTCTCCAAGGCGAGGGAGGAGGGTGGGCAGGAAGCTCAGCCCAGAGCCGGGGAAAGAAAGACTGCCATTCCCAGCCCCCCGCCCCGCGGGGCGCGGGGCGCCGGCGGCGCATGCGCGAAGCCCGGCCCCCAATTCCCCGAGCGAGGGAGGGAGGCCCCCGGCGGCCCGAACTGCGAGCCGCGGCGGGACCGAGCGCACGCAGGGGCGCGCCGGTGGCCGGGCCGGACAGGCTGCCGAGGCACTGATCGCCAGCCCGCGAGGCCAAGGGCTGGACGGCCACCGGAGGGCACAGCGCGCCCGGTGCGGGGAGAGACCTGCCACCCGCGGCTCCCCACGCGGGGACAGAGATGCGTGAGTCTCGCCCCGGCTTGAGGGCAGGATGTGCGAGCAGGACAAAGGCTGGGCGGCGGGGGAGGAGTTGGGGACTCAGAGCCGGTGACCCAGCCACCCCCGAGCGAGCTACTGCAGCCGGCAACTTTGCAACTTTTGCAGAAGGGGACATTGGAAATTCTGCAAGTTGTTACACACAGTTCCAGATCGCCCCAGGTTGGGCGGGCGGAGAGAGAGGAGGGGGACACTGCTGGTTTTTCAGGACAGCAGGCGACCGCCAGCTCCGCTGAGCGGGGCAGGAGGGGGCGCCCGTCCAGGACGGGGACAGGGACCGGCAAGGATAAGGGTGACCAAGGGCGGGATAGGGGAAGTGTCTCCGTCCGCTGAAGCTCCCCGTGTCCTCGCAGGGTGCGCCCAGAGATCCCGGTAGCCTCGGATCTGCGGCGGTGATGGATGAGCCGTGGTGGGAAGGGCGCGTCGCCTCGGACGTCCACTGCACTCTACGCGAAAAGGTCAGTCCCTCTCAGCCCTTGTCACTTGCAAGGACTGGGTATTTAGAATCACTTTCGCTCTCGTGTACATGTCTCGTGTGGGACACCCCGCGTGGGAACTCAGAACTCTTGGTGCCTATTTGTGCGCCTGCCCTTTTACCTTCATGGGGGAGTGGAATCTTCCTCCTGGGAGAAGACCTGAAGATCCAAGAACTTGGAGTCGGTTTTTCCGGAAAGCAGAGCTCCAGGCAACTAAATGGAGAATAGTTATCTTATCCCATTGGGTTTACCTGCGGATATTACTTTAAATGTTACGAGAATGAACTTTTAAAAAAACAATACTGTGTGTGCATTTCAGTGTGTAGTTCAAAGTCATATAATACAGCAGTTCTGCCTACCATACATGATGCAGCTTTCCCCCTTTCTTGTAATAATGATGCAGCAATTGCTTTTAAGATAAAATTATTAGACGGGTGCATAGCTCAGTGGTAAAGCAGATGCCTAAATAAATTGATGCTAAAATAGTAAAGTTACAGTACCGTGTAAAGAAATACTGGGTAGTTGGTGGGAATGCATTGTTAAGGTAGGAGCTGACTGAAATGTAAAAGCCAGGCCTGGAGATAATCCCAGCTCTGTAGAGACAGAAGCAGAAGGATCCCCACAAGTTCAAGACCAGCAGAGTCATCACGGATGAGTTTCAGGAAGGACTGGGGGCTACCCAGTGACACCTTGTCTCAAAACAAGAGCAAGAAGAGAAGATTACTAATCTCACTGGAAGAGGTTACAAACTAGTTAGCCAAGGGAGAGAGTAGAAATTCCCCTGCCAGTTGGCCTTCTGGGGTAGAAGGTGGGGATGCCTGAAACATGATCCTGGCTCCCCTCCGCTCCCCTCCCCTCCCCAGGCTGCTGGTGGCCCCTGGGAGGCTGGAAAAGCCCAGGGGGCTGAAGGCGACTCTGTGTTTCTTCCTTCTTGTACCAGGACTGGAAAGGGTCGTTTGGACAGAAGTGGATCTACTGTAGGGAAGTGCTAGAAGCTGGAGAGCGTCCTGCAGCAAAAATGTGTTCTCTAATGTTGCGGGGGTCCCAAAGATGACCCTTCCGCCTTGTTTTTGAGACAGGGTCTGAACATGTCGCTCAGACTAGCTGTCGGCTTACTGTCTGGTCCAAGCAGTTCTCCAATTCATGGTCCTGTTGCCTCAGTTTTCTGAGCGCTCTTAGCTTCCTCACAGCATCCACCTCTGTGTCTCCTCCTCCGTGCCTGATGGTCTGTGTCCGTTTTCTCATAGGAGCCCACCCTAACCTGATAGGACAGAACTGCTTCAACTGGTACGTCTGAAAGGATGTGACTTACAAGTATGGTCACGTGCTCAGGTGGACATGAATTTAGGGGAGAGGTGTTCTCAACTGGTTTGTCAGCCCAGTGTAGGACAGAAGTTGTCTGATGGGGGCATGTGGGTCCCTGCAGAATCGGGTCCCCTTTCAGTACACGTGTACTCAGTGTCTGTGGCAGGCCTATTTAGAGTCCCCAGACTTTCCGGGCGGGGGGAGGGGGAGTGTGTTCCTCATCAGGGAGTGAGTCTACCTGTTGACACCCCCACCCCCACCCCGGCCTAGCTTTCCCATGTTACTTTGCTCTTTCCAGAATAGAATGTTCCAGTCTCGGGATCTGGAGACAGAATTGGGTCCTAGCAGATCTTTTCAAAAGCAGGTCACGGTGCTGGATGCCTCGGAGGTTCAGAAGTCAAGTCCAGAAAGCAGGGCCAGAGGTAGGGGTGATTCATGAAACAGTATACTCTTAGTCTGTTTTAAAAGTATGGGCTGAATGCAGGTAGTGAGGGCCACTGGGGAACTTGTCTTCCTGATTGGACATAACTCTGTGCATAGCTTAGGGCCGGATGGGAAGAGAAAACTTGTGGAAACAATGTAACTCAGAGTTCAGCTGCCTGAGACATTCCAGGCTTGAAGCTGACCTTAGGGTCAAATCTGATTAGTTACAATGTCCCACTTCCTCCAAATACTGCTGACTGTATTCTTACTGTATTTCTGCTCTCCTTCTTCAAAGATGTTTAAGAATGTTTGGCTTGATGGAGTTTTAAGTGAAAATTGTGCGGAAAAGGGACTGGTACCCTGACTGATCTACTGTCTTTGAGGAACAAGGGCTGGTGCATTATCTTTCCCAGACAGGGTGTTTTTTTTTAAAACGAGACATTAACTTTAATAATGTGTTCCTACTACTGTGGAATAACTTTCCAAGTGCCTGGCACACTGGACACTCACCCTTTGTTGGATGTTGCCAGACGAACACAAAGCATGTTTGCATACAGGCTACGCAATTATTTCTGTGGAGCAACTAGCAGCCATCCTCTCCTGATGGCTGCAGAGGGCACAGCTGCCATCTCGGGACCAATAGGAGCCCCTCTTCTTCAGATGGGAGAGTCTGGCATAGCAGCATACAGTAATGTGAAAATTTTAACACCATGGAAATAAGTCTTGGTGTGGTGTGCAAATTAGTAACGGTGGCCTCTCCTGAGCTGACGGTTTACCATCTCCCAGCCCAGATGCTGTGGTTCCTTCTTCCCCCACAGCCTGCACTCCACTGTGTCACTTTCCTGCTTCAAGACCTGTCACTCTTCATCTTAAATGCCCAGAGGACTGGAGAGATGGTTCAATGACGAAGAGCAGGGCGGCTCTTTCGGAAGACGCGGGTTCAGTTCCTAGCGCCCACATGGCTGCTCAGAACGATCTGTAACTCCAGTCCTCGGCTATCCAACTCCCTAGCCTCTGGTCTCTTTGGGCTCTACATACACACGGTGCACAGGTATACATGTCCGCAAAGCACCTACGTCCATTATGAATAAATGCAATATTCAAATGAAATTCCCAGGTCACACTTTTACCTGGATTTTTCCTGACGCAGCCTCTCTGGCCTGCTCTCTTAACTTGTCTCCGGCTCCCTCCCTTGGAGCCTCACTTGACGTCCTCTCTGTCCCTTAACCGCCTCAAGCTTGTTCCTGCCTCAGGGCCTTTGTACTGGCTATTCATTTGCAATCTGTATTTCTCAGTCTCTCACAGTAGCCTCTTACTAATCCCCACCCAAGTACTATTAGATCACCGTTTCATTCTCTCTATAGCATTTACTAATACCTGAATTTTTCCTCTCTTACTTTGCTGTCTTTCCCCTGATTCTAAACATAGATGCTTCCAAAGAGTCCACCTATGTCTGCCCTAACTTTGTTCTGGGACCTTGATGTCTGGAACGGAGAGCCTTCCCCGTATGTTCAAAACGATGAAAATGAACAAATCATCCAGTAGTTTCTTTTATAAACTGGGAAGAAGTATTTTACAGGAATTTAAAGGTCAAGGGAGATAATCTAAGAATTGCCAGGCAGGCATGGTAGCCACTTGTAATGCCAGCCCTCAGGAGGCCTAGAGAAGGTATTCTAAGGGCAACCAGGCTAGCTAGACTAGCCAGGATTGGGGAGTTCCAGGTTCAGCAAGAGACCTTGCCTCAATAAAGGGTGAATGGAAGAAATTCAGTGCTAACTTCACACCTCTACACACATGTGCACATTCACACAAGCATGCACACATATACTAACATGCAAACATGCATGCATGCATGCATGCATGCCACACATGGTCCAGGTTTTTCTTTTAAGGCATTTAGCTGTGTGTAACCATAATACCAACACTTGGAAGCAGAAGGCAGGAGGACCAGGAGTTACCTGGCAAGTCGGAGGCTAACCTGAACTGCATGAGAACTTATCGTACCCTACCTCCCAGAAAAAGAAAGGTGTCGTTGCCAGGCGGTGGTGGCACACACCTTTAGTCCCAGCACTCAGGAGGCAGAGACAGGCGGATCTCTGTGAGTTCGAGACCAGCCTGGTCTACGAGAGCTAGTTCCAGGACAGCCAGGGCTAGAGAAATCCTGTCTCGAAATACAAAATAAAACAGAAAGGTGTTTCATCTCATGAGAGCAGTGCATGGTGGTGGGCAAGACTCAGAAGTGGAAGTGACTTGGTGGTTTGCTCAACGCCATGTCTCTAGTGATAGCAGGACCCAGGAATGAGATGGCTCATGCAAAGACCTTCCACCCAGCCTAGACAGAATTCAGGAACTGATGGGGGCAGGGTGCCTTTCTACCAAATGTCTCTGGAAAAGTGTCTCCCACTTCTCCCTCTCAGGCCACCTCTGTCCCACACCAGACCCTTAAATTCCTCCTTTGGCCCTCCTTCTCGGTCCTGCAGCTTCCATGGAAGACCCCTTCAGTCCTAAAACACACTGCCCCTTAGCTTTGCCCCTTCTGACCTGTCTGCTGCGGGTTAGTTAAACAGTAGCTGAAGCTCTTACAGGAAAATGTGCCCCTCACCTGTGCCCTCAACATGAGAGGGGAGCATAGCATGCCCACCTGGGTGGCATGGAGGATAGAGGTAGTGATGGTTGTTATGGTCCATAGCCCTTTGAGTATCAGATTTAAACCTAGAGCTATTTTTTTGTCCCCGCCCCCAGAAAATGCATCCTCCTAAGTTTAAAGTTAATACAGTCTTTAGTCTTCTACCTAATACATTGGCATAGGCTTGGGGTGCACACTGAAGTAGGACACAGACAGCTCCTACCCTGAGACTTGCCTTCCCCATCCTGCACACTTTGTTTTCCCCACTGGGTGCCCCGGCCTGGCTAATCTTGCATTGACTTTTCTATGATCTTCGTCATCCATGACGTAGCTACTCCTGCAAACTGACTGTGAGCAGCTTGTGGACATGAGGTCTGCCTTGCCTTAGCATCACCAGCCCAGTGTCTGGTGCAGAGGGACCTCAGAGGCCACTGCCTTACCTAATACAGTCACAACATGCTGAGGGCATGGAGAAAGAAACCTGGCAGACTTCACTCAGACGGGTTGAAGTGTTTTTGGCATGTGGTTGGGGGTGGGGTGGGGTGCTGGCTGAAATGTCATACACTGGACCAAGAGGAAGGCACCTTCTTAGCATTCTAGACACCTGGGTACTGTCCTCACAGACAATGGTGGGTGGGGCCATAAGAATACAATTAGCAGGCTGGAGAGATGGCTCAGAGGTTAAGAGCACTGACTATTCTTCCAGAGGTCCTGAGTTCAATTCCCAGCAACCACATGGTGGCTCACAACCATCTGTAATGAGGTCTGGTGCCCTCTTCTGGTCTGTAGGCATACATGCAGACAGAACACTGTATACATAATAAATAAATCTTTTTAAAAAAAGAATACAATTAGCCACAGACAGGTGTCCTGGCCTGGACCAATGTACACTGTCAGTATCTTAGGAAAATAAGTACATATTGAGCTCAAATAATAGGAATAATTTCTCCCAGACCTCACCGAGGAGCCTACAACCTAGAGGCTTTTCCGGCAGGTACTCCCTGTCTTCTGGAATGGAAGTCATGGGGCACCTTAGGCCTATCTCATGCTGCCCTAGATTGAGATCTGTTCAGCACCATACCGTCAGATACATTTCCCCTACTTCCTGAAACTGCTTCATTGCGTGCTGAGAAGACCTTGCCTACGTGAGACTGTTCTCATTTGCTTTGATTTTGTTTACATTGCTGGGGATCAGATCCAGGGCCTGTGATTGCTATACAAGTACTCTCCCAGCAAGTTATAGCCCTAGCTTTGCAAAACCATGTCTTGAAGTAGTGGGTTAGTAACGGACATTTTTAGTAGTTTGTGATTGTGTTTTTTACAGTTATCTTCCAACACAGCGACAAATTCGAACTTATTATAAATTTTACACCTTGCTAGCATCTGTCCGTGTGTTATCTTGTTTAGCCCCCACCTTGGTTCCGGTGCTGGGATTCAGCCCATTCTACAGATGGGGACCTGTAAGGCACAGAATGAATAACTATCTTAAAGTCACTTTTGAAAAAATGTTTTTTGCAAGGAGTGGAAACATAAGCTGGGCTGGAAGGGGATTTAAGCTCTGTTATCCAAGACACTGTAGTCCGTTTCACCGGACCATGGTCTGAAGGAATTATGCTTTTCCTGAACCACCCCTTGGCAGCTAGCAGTTGCAGGTACTGGCCCCACTCTAGGCGTTCAGAAGAACTGTCTGTCAAGCACACCCTCTTTGATTGAACCTGGCTTGTGATCCCTCTTGCCTTGAAGAAACATGACTCCTGTCACCGCCTGCCCTGGGGTAGACATAGCAGCTGTGTCCCCTGTCTTCCATGTCTCTTTTCTTTCCTTACACTAGGCCCAGTCTCTGTCTCCTAAAAGAAAAATGCGACCCAAGTCCATTTTCAGAAATCTGGCTAAGAACCAAGCCTACTGGTGCAGGCCTTCAATCCCACTACACAAGAAGCTGAGGCAAGGGGATTGAAAGTTCAAGGCCTGCCTGCACTTCAGAGCAAGTTTAAGGGCAGTCTAAGATAACTTCCTGGCATCTTGTCTCCAAAGGTAGTTTTAAGAAGGGCAGAGAAGGCTGGGCATGGTGGCTCATGTCTGTAATCCCCCAACACTCAGAAAACTGCCATGCCTTTAAGGACAGTCTGCATTACAGAGAGTTCCAGGCCACCCTGGGATCCAGAGTAATACCTTGCCTCAAAAACACAAAATAAGCTGAGAGGTGGTAGCGCACGCCTTTAATCCCAGTACTTGGGAGGCAGAGGCAGGTGGATCTCTCTGAGTTCGAGGCCAGCCTGGTCTACAAGAGCTAGTTTCAGGACAACTAGAACTGCTACACAGAAAAACCCTGTCTCAAAAAAATTAAAATAAAACAAAGCACAAAATAAATAAATGAAGGAATAAATTAAATTAATATGCAGTGATATAAAAGTAAGGAGCTTAGCTCAGTGGGAGAATTCTTGCCTAGTATTCCTGAGACCCTAAATTGAATCCCTAAAAGAACAAAATAACAATAAACAAAACAGTCAGCTTGGCTATTGTCCATTTGAGTTTCCCACTCCCTTTCCCCTTTTGGGTTCTGAACCTGTTTGTACACAAAGGGCCATTTTCCATACGTCTGAGACACATCCAGTTCTCCAATAAAAAGATGCCCTGGCCACTGTGGACGGTCGCATCTGTCTAATGTAGATCTCAGAGTGTAACAAGGGGGGGGCTGGCTTGTTGGGGTTTCCGTCCTGCCCAGTACCCCAACACGCCAGCAAGTCCCAAGGAAAATCACACGGAGTCTACATCAGGTTATAAACTGATTGGCCCATTAGGTCAGGCTTCTTGTTAACTCTTATAACTTATGTTACCCCATTATCTTTATCTACATTAGCCACATTGGCTCCGTACCTTTCTCAGTGTGACAGCTTACATGTTGCCTCTTCGGTGGTCTGCCCAGGAATGGCTGAGGGTTTCCTGTGTCCCAGAATACTCCCAGTCTCTTTACTCCACTCCTACTTCCTGTCTGGCTTTCCCGCCTATACTGCCTGCCTGGCCAATCAGCGTTTTATTAAAATATGATTGACAGAATACAGACAATTCTCCCGCACCATCAGAGTATTGGTCTTGACAAGCCCTAGCCTGCTATAGCAGCAGGGCTATCTCATGGCTGTGGTCTTTAGCAGCAGGGCTATCTCATGGCTGTGGTCTTTAGCAGCAGGGCTATCTCATGGCTGTGGTCTTGAGCAGCGGGGCTATCTCATGGCTGGGGTCTTCAGCAGCAGGGCTATCTCATGGCTGTGGTCTTTGGTACCACTCTAAGCGGCTGTCCTTGGTGGCTCCTTCCTGGAAATGAGCATAACTGAGATTACAATACAGAGTGTTTTCCTGCTGTCTGAACTGCAAACTTGACTTGAGCAGCCCAGGAGGGGGATGCGGATGAGATGGAAGACTGATCAAGGAGGATGGAAAGTATCTGGGGCACTAAATGGCAGGCATTCAGCTGTCCAGCCATGCAGCCCCTGACCCCAAAGCATCACATCTGTGTTTTCATTACGTGTAGATGTGTGGTACTGGGAATTGAACCGAGGACCTTACACATGCGTGACAAGGGCTCTATCACTGAGCTACATCCCCAGCCCTTTTTTTCTTTTGTTACATTTTGATTTGAGGCAAGTTGCCGGTTAGCCTCCCAAATAGCTGGAGTAACAGGCCTGCACCATGAGGCTCAACTCCTTGTGAGTGTCTCAGAAGAGGATATTACAGAAACTGAATAAGGACTCTCTGGTGTTCACTTGAGAGACCTCAAACCTTGGTACCAACGTGCTTGGTGTGAACACAGCACCCAGTAGAGACTTGGTCCCAGTACTTCTCGCCCTGAGGAAGCCCCACTCTGTCTTCTGGACGACACACTGTCCCTGGGAGAAGACAAGGATGTGTGCATTGAGTGATTCTCCAGCCTCTGAAGCTTGTGGTGCAAAGACTGGGCTGGCATCCTGGTTGCTGGGGAAGCCTGGACTCACTAGTTAAGAGAAGGCAGAGCTTGCGAGGCTGGAGCTGGCCCTGAGTTTTGACTTGGTCATTTGTCATTCACCCCTTGGGCAAAGGGAATGCAGCTAGAGATTTTTCTAGAATGTGAGCGCCTGTCAGAATGAGGTAACACTGAGGTTTTTACACACACACACACACACACACACACACACACACTCACTCAGAGAGAATATGAATTTGTCTGTCTAGAAATTTTTAAAAATAAACACAAGAGTTGGAACCATGACTTAGTGATTAAGAGCACTGGCCACCCTGCTCTTCCAGAAGACCCTGGTTCAATGCTCAAAACTCACGCATAGTAGCTGACAACCATCTGTAATTCCAGTTTCAGGGCATCCAGCACCCTCTTCTGGTCTTCTTGGGTACTGCACCCACTTGGAGCACATACATACAGACAAAACACCTACACACATTGAAGAAAAAAAAAGTCTAGTCCTATAGTCCTGTTGCTGTAGCCTTAAGTGCTGAAATTAACATGCCACCACATCTAGCCTTTGTCTTAGTGTTTGCCAGCACCATGCACAATGCTTTACTTTATAGCTGTACCGTGATTTGACTGCTCTCTTTGCTGCAGGATTAAGTTCCAACGCTTTCTTGCTTTTGTCCAGTTCAAGTGTGACATGCTGACATATAGTACGATGCACAGGTATGAAGTGTGCACACAGTTTACAGTGTGTATTGTGAGTTTTTCAAGGATCTGTATAAATATGTAACTACCATGATCAGGACAGAGAATGTCAGCTGAACCTAGGAAGCCCCCTTGTTCCTCTCAGTCACCCAATCCTACTTCCAACCCCAGATCATTCAGAATCTACTTCGTACAGCCTAGAATTAGTCTCTCCCAGGGTTTCGTGTGCATATGTGTGTGTACACGTGTGTGCGTGCACGTGTGTGTGTGTATGTGTGTGTAAATGGAGTCAGGTGTACCCTCTTCTCCACCTTTCAGCTGCTTTTGTGTTTAATCTGTACCGTCTTGCCTTTCAGGAGTCTGTTATAATAGTTTGAGCAGCCATTCTTCCCCTGAATGCCTGTTGGGTTATTTCAAGTGAATCCCTCAATTGTCTATAGCACTGTGACCATGAGCCTTATCTGCTGGCCTGTCTAGGGATAAATTCCTAAAATGGAGTTGATACAATTGTAAGGATTTTGCCTGTCACCAATCAAATCCTCAAGAGGGTACAGCAATGTCTATGATTGCTGGTGCTGATGCCTGCTCCATAGTAATAATGTTGCTAGCCCAGGTAGTATCCCTGTAAAAAAAATTAGTGCCCTTGGATCATCTAAAAGTGATGGCTCATTGGGTGTGTGTAAAAAGACCAGGACACTCGCGTGAGAATGCCCCAAAACAGAAAGGCAGAGGGAAGGGCCTCTTGGGCCTCTCAGAGGCTCATGAACTTCTGACTGCAGTAACGAATGGGCCCACAACCCTATGAGGGGCTGGGAGGCTCTGCTGGAAAACTCTTGCCCCCTCTTAACCCTGGCACTGTAGTGTGTACTGCGAGTGGCAGCCACTCGGTAATTGGATGTTTGGAAGCAGAGTTTCAATTATCCTGAGGCTCGGGGTCCCTTGCAGGTCACTGGAGCAGATGGTGCCAGAGTCTGGAGTCATTAGAATAGACCTCATGGATAGCCTTATCTTTTCCATTGCTGATATTTTCGGTCACAAGAAAAAAACAATCCAATCAATTCAGAGCACCTCTGACTCTGGAGCTAACTATTATAATTTTTGTTTGTTGGTTTCTTTCCCCTTGATTTTTTTTTAACCTATTCAATTTTTTAGACAAATTTATTTTACATGCCCCTCATGTTTCTTTCTCTTTGTCTGCCCCCCCAACTCTTGTGTGTGTGTGTGTGTGTGTGTGTGTGTGTGTGTGTGTGGTGTTTTATCTAAGCCAGTCACTTCTTACTTTCTTTGGCATGTGTGTGACAGACTCTCACCATGCCACCTTGGCAGGCCTAAAACTCTTTATGTAGGGCAGGCTGGCCTTGAACTCGCAGAGATGCCCTGACCTCTGTCTCCTGAATGTCAGGATTAAAGGTGTGTGCCACTATGCCTGGTTCTCCTTATATTTTGAGACAGTTTGAGCTCAACTGTTTCCTACACTAATGGCTGGCAAGCCCCCAGGACCCACCTGTCCTGCCCCCCTTCTGTGTGGTTAGCTCTTGAGGGCAAGACCTGCATCTCCTTGTCCTAAGCAGGGAGGTGCTGCTGCACAGGAGTCCTAGTCAGTGTGTGCTCATCACAGACACTTTATGTAACCAAGGCTTGTGCATTACAGCCCACAGTTGCTTTCTTGAACTTTCCTGTCTGGGGGACGGAGGCAGACAGTCTAGGTACTAGTAATTCCATTATATTGGTAGAAAAAACAGCCTCAAGACTTTAAATACGTACTTAAGACCTTGCCACCCACTGTCCCTGGAGTTCCACCTTAGCCAAGACATAGTATTTTATTGTTGCCACTGTGTAGCTCTGACTGGGCTAGAACTCTCATGTAGACCAGGCTGGCCTCTAACTCACAGAGATCCACCTGCCTCTGCCTCCTAAGTGCTGGGATTAAAGTGTGACACCACACCTGAGTCAAGACTTAGTTTTTGTTGTTGATTACATTCTGGCCTCAGTTTCCCCTCCCTCATCTTCTCCCAGTCCCTCCCTCTTACCCTCCTCTGCTTCCACCCCCTAACCCACTCCTACTCCAGTTCGGTTCTCTTTAGGAAAGGGCAGGCCTCCCATGTGTGTTAACAAGCATGGCATGTTTCAGTAAGAGAAGCACTTCCCCAGGTATTTAGGCTGGGCAAGGTGACCCAGTATGAGGAGTAAGGTCCCAAAAGCCAACAAGAGAGTGAGAAACAGCCCCTGCTCCCACCGTTATGAGTCCCACAAAAGGACCAAGCTATACAACTGTCACATACATGCTGTGTGCCTAAGTCAGTCCCATGCAGACTCCCTGGTCGTCGGTTCAGTGTCTGTGAGCCCCTGTGATCCCAGGTTAGTTGATTCTGTGGGTTTTCTTGTAGTGTCCTTAACCCTTCTGTCTCTACACTCCTTTATTTCCCTCTACTGCAGGATTCCCCAAACTCTGCCTAATGTTCGACGGTGGATCTCTGCATCTGTTTCCATCCGTTGCAGAATGAAGCCTCTTTGATAACAATTGGGCTAGGCACCAATCTATTAGGATAGCAGAATATCATTAGGCATTACATTGACAGTTTCTTTTCTCCAGTTGTGCTTGGTTCTACCCTAGTTCTCTGGGTCATTCAACCGGTGGGTTCTGGTGCCTTAGGCAGTGTCAGGGGTGGGCTTGCTCTCCTGGCATGGATTTTAGGCTAGACCAGTCGTTCGTTGGTCACTCCCTTGATCTCAAGGCCACCCTGACCCCCACCCAGCACATCCCATAGGCAGGACAACTTTAGGTTGAAGGTTATGTGGCTGGGTTGGTGTCCCACTCCCTCCATTTGATGTCTTGCCTGGTCACAGGAGCTGGCCAGTTCAGACTACGTGTCTGCTATTGCAAGGAGTCTTAGCTGGGGTCATCTTTGTAGGCTCCTGGGAGGTTCTCTTGTGCCAGGCTTTTACCTGGCCCTGAAATGCTCCCCCCACTTTCCAGTAGTCTTTCAGGATTCTTCACCTCTGTCTCCCCAAATCTGATCTCTCAGGTTCCCATCCCCATCTGCCCACAGTCTACTCGGGAAATCTTTTCTTTCCCCTTCCCAGGGAGATCTACTTGAACCCTCCTTGTTACCTAGTCAAGACTTTTAATGGGCTTGCTGTGAGCTAAGAAGTATGTAGGGTTGCAGTTGGGGGTGTCACAACATGGACACCTTCTCAGACAGATGATGCCTGGGCCATCACTGAGCTGGGTGAGAAAGCTGGGTCTTGTACAAAGCTTTTGACTTGATCAGTTTCCTTTCCCACAAACTTTAGTTTTGACGGAGCTGCAAACGACGACTTGATTTTGTGTACATTTTGACACTTCGGCCTTCTCATCCACTTCTCCGTGTGCATTTCCTGGGCCCGGCCACAGAGAAAAGTCTCCATCACCCTGAGTACTTCAGAGTTTAGTTCTCATGGTTCTGTGTATTTATTGACAGAGTCCCTGTGTAGCCCAGGCGTGCCTCGAACTTGCTGTCCTCCTGTCTTAGCTTTCTGAGATTAGAATCTTGTAATATTTTCTCAGCTCTTAGGGTTCCTTTAAAACCCAACTGAGAGGTAGTTTCTGGGAGATCTCATCAGATCAATGGGGGACACCTTGCCGGGGATGGGGACCACCCAGGAGGTGACATTTCTCAGGGAGGAGATTCTAGTCAGGAGGAAGAGGCCAGTGCATCCATTCACCTTCAAGCTTTGCTGCCCCTGAGTTGGGGGAAGCAAACTTCGGATATCTCTTTGGACCATCTTCACTTTATCAGCGCTCAGTGAGGCCCACTATGAAGCCTTCGTCTACAGTCTTTAATGAGCGCTATATATAACCTGCCCTCCTGATGCTCTGCCAGGGGAAATGATGTCCCAAAAATCTGCCCTGAGAACTTTAGCGTATCTAAGGACATTCATAGAAAGTCACTTGTGGTCATATATTAATGACCGTAAGATCCAATTATGACAGTGTACCTTTAATGGTGCTTACTATGTGCTAACAAGTTGGTGTTTGTAGCCACCATTTAATGAGTGCTCAATTGTCTGCAAAGAGCTGGATTTCCCTTCTGTTGCTAAGCCTTCTTGCAACCCTCTCTAGTGTGCCCTATGATCTTACAGAGAGGATGGGCTAAGTTTAGAGAAGTGAGTAACCTAGACCGCAAAGCTAGGAATTTGGAAAGTTCAGTATGGCTCCACAAGTACATACACACACACACACACACACACACACACACACACACACACACACACACTGTCCCTGTACAAAAGGCAAGAGGATTTGCCTAGGGAACTATTGAGGATGGTATTTGAAGGATGAGGGCAGGTAGAGTCAGCTATGTTGTTCTAGCACAGCCCAGGGCAACATGTGACATTCACACAAAGCATGAATCCCATGGCGATTCTCTTGGTGATTTAAAGGAAGACAGGGATGGGCCAAGAGTGTTGGCTTTTTGGGATGCTGTTCTCCATAGAAGTTTTCATCTTATCCCCAAAGCATGTGGAGAGCTGTAAAAAGAATGTGAGACAGGCATGCAGGCTCGCTGTCATCGGACCCTGGTTTTCAGGGGGTTTGTAGCCATCCAAGGCAGTGAGTGGTGTGAGAGTCAGCAGAGGAAGTGCGCGTGCAGTCAGGACAAGAGAACCAGTGGGCAGAAGCAAAAGGCTGCAGGTTGCTCCCTGATTGGAATAAAGCACTCTATCACTGGGTATGTCCAGCGTTTTCACAGCAAATGTTCTTGGAGAGTCCCAAAAGGAAAGCCTGACTATTAGTGTTAAAGGATATGCTGCCCACTAAAGGAAGCTGTTTACTACTGGATGCCTACAGGGTACCTGCCAGAGACGACCAAATGAATGCCTTGTAAACATAATTTCTTCTGGGTATGGAAGTGGCTTCAGAGAGGTGAAGAACGCAGCCCAGTTGGTTGAGTGCTCGCTTAGCATGCACAAAACCCTAGATTTTATCCCCAGCATCGCATAAAACAGCCCGGTGGCGCATACCTATAATTCCAGGTCTCAGGAAGTGGAGGCCAGAGGATCAGGAGTTCAAAGTCATCATCTTTGGACACATAGCAAATTGGAAGACAGCCTAGGATATGTGAGGACCCTGTCTGAAGAAGGAAAGGGTAGGGGGATAATTGCTCAAACATTCCTAGCTGTCTTTTTGTGTCCCTCTCTGCTGTCTGCATGGTAAGCATTAGGAACCTCTGTGATTTCAATATGGCGTCCTTTGCCCTCTTTGAATTGGTTTGCAGAGTGAACGACGTGCTAGGGCTAGTTCCTGAACTCTTGATTCCCTGAGCCGGAAGTTTGAGAGACAGATGTCATTCCTAGGGCTGCTGTAACAAAGAAGTAGCTGGGGGATTTAGAACAGCAGAAATATATTCTGGTTCTGAGGTACAGGTTTGAATCATGGTGTCGATTCTCAGAGGGGTTCCGTTCCTGCCTCTCCCAGCTTCCAGTGGTTAACGGCAGTCTGTAGCAGTCCCTGGCTTCTAGCTGCATCTCTCCAGTTCCTGCTCTGGCTTCACGGTGTCTCTCTTTTCCTTATCTTCCTTCTGTGTGTCTGTTTTGTTTTGTGTTAAAAAAATTTTTTTTAAAGATTTATTTTAGCTGCCAGGCTAAATGGCCTTTAATCCCAGCACTTGGGAGGCAGAGGCAGGCAGATCTCTGTCAGTTTGAGAGTGTTCTCCCTGCATGTATGTATTGTTCTTTTTAAAAATAATGATGATGGGATGGCCCGGGCGGCCTGCAAGCCAGGCAGAAGCTGCTGCCAGAGCAGTACAGGGTCCCCGGGCGAGCGGCAGAGTCAGGCGGCTGGATGTGGTGGACGGCAGAGTAAATGGACATAAGGTTATACATAAAGCTAGACATTTATTACTTAAAGAAAGGGAGACATAGACAAACATAGAGAAAACAAAGACACACGTACGCACGACACGAAACAAACGCACACACACACACGCACACACACACACACACACACACACACACACACACACACGAGAGAGAGAGAGAGAGAGAGAGAGAGAGAAAGAGAGAGAGAAAGAGAGAGAGGATGGCGGCGAGGGAGGTCCGAAGTGGCTGGGGTGGGCGTGGTTAGTTCTTAAAGTGACCCAAAGGAATAACAGTATGTCTTTATGCCACTTGTGTGTCTGAGGCCCTTGGATCAGAAGATGACATTGAATCCTCTGGAACTCAGTTTATGGGTGGTTATGAGCCACAGTATGGGTTCTGGGAACTGAGCTCTGATCCTCTGGAGGAACAAGTGCTCTTAACTCCCGAGCCATTGCTCTAGTCCCTATTTTCTTTTCTCTGAAGGAACCATGACCCCCATTTTAACTTCATTTCACCTGGGAGAATTCTGTGTCTAAGTAAGGTCACATTCTAAAGTTCTAGGTAGACAAGAATTTAAAGGAGATCCCGTTGACCCCAGCATAAGGAGGAGTTTCTATTTGTAAGCCAGACTTCAGGAGATCCTGGTGCATGTGTGTAGCATGAATCAAAGTGGTCTTAGTAAAAATCTGGAGTCAGATATTAAGGGGGTGAAAGCCGAAAGATCGGGGGAGCAGAGCTGCCAGCCACTAGTTCTGACCTCTATGAAATCCTCAGTCCAAATGGGGTATTCTGTCTCCACAAGTCCTCTCTACAAACCTTGAGCTCTGTCTCCTCCCACCTTATATTCCTCTCTCTCCCCAGCCACATCACTCCTGTCTCCACCTCCCTAGTGTTGTGATTAAAGATATGCGCCATCACCACCTGGCTCTGTTTCTCTTTGAGACTGGGTTAATTTTGTGTAGTCCAGGGTGGCCTTGAACTCGCAAAGATCCATCCGCCTCTGCCTCCTGAGTGCTGGGATTAAAGGTGCGCCACCACCGCCTGGCCTCTATGACTAACCAGTGACTCGCTCAGCACTCTGATCCCCGGGCAAGCTTTAATTGTTACAGCAGAAACAAAATATGGCCACTCATGTGGTCAACTGACTGTCATTTGAGAGACTCAGAAGTGAGTGAGCAGGGGATCAGAACCTCAGCTTGGAAGTAATGGTGGAAGCTAATTTCCTGTTGATCCATGGAGGGCTTCCCTAAGGACGCTGAGGATGAGTGACAAGAGCTAGGAGTATCAGTGAGGTGATTTGGGGTCCTTGGCAGAATAACCATGCTGACTGCCATTGTAGAACTCTTGTTGAGCAAGTACAGGCCTTGGTTCACCTCTCGGCAGAGAGGGGGGAGGGAAGGGTGCGGAAAGCAGAGAGAAGGGGATGGGACTGGCTGTTAAAGAGAGAGGAAGAGAAGGAGCAGGAAGAGGTGGAGGAGGGACCCAGAGAAGAGAGTTATAAAGACTAGATCAATTAGAGAACCAGCCGCAAATCAAGGTCACATTGGCCTGACCCTAGATAAGGGGGTGTAGGAGGATGAGGAGTCTCCTCAGTGCAGGCGGTGTGACGAATGTGGTCATATCTGGAAGCTGACTGACTTGAAGACCTTGGGGGTGTGATGAAAGAGACCCTGAATGCTATCTATGGGGATGTTTGGGGAGGGGGCTCCAGGGTCTGAGTGGGATGACCGACCAATGCGGGGGTCACTGTCAGATGGGCTGGCTTGGTACTGAATATTGCTTAGAGAGCCAGTGACTGCGGCTCTCAGGAATGAGGAGATTTAGGGAACTGTCCCATCATCTGCCATTTGCTGAGGAGTCCAGGGGGCCAGTGACGGATGTCACAGGCCTGACTTCTCACCCTGCTGGAAGGAAGTTGGGCCCAACTTCCGCAGAAGGGGATGTCACCAGCGCTGTTGGCTTTCGGAGAATGTTGAAACCCTGTCTGCTGGAGCTGTTCACGCCTTACGGGAAATGCCTCCTCAGGCTGAACCAGTCGCTGAGAGGAGGAGAGATGGGGCCTTTGAAAAGCCCCCCCCCCCCGCATTTGCAAGTCTCCACTTCCTGTTGGTCACCTTAGTTGCACATAGCGTTTCCTCTCCTCTTGCTTTAAGATGAATATATAGGCTTCTGAATGTTGTATTTTAAGTCAGTGTGTGTGAATGTCCGGCAGAACTCTGTACTTATCAGAAGGCTATGCAAAACTGTGTAACACACGGAGAGATTCCAAGCACATGTGAAATCCAGGGAAAGGTGTAGAAGCTTGGGGAGCTGGATTTCAAGGAGTAAAAAGAAAGGCGCTGTCCCTCCTTGCCTAAAGGTGGCATGCCTCATGGTCTAGCAAGCTGTAACACAATTGCTTCCATGGGGGAGGTAGGTAGGTCAGCGTTCACAAAGAACTGGAAGCCACCAGCATCCTGAGGTGTAAAGTGTTATGTGTGAGATTGGGTAGGGCTGTGTGCTTAATCCTGATACCTGTCCTTCTCCCTTTGGTAGGCACCCAACCCTTGACTGCCTGGGGCATCCTTGTACCAGATTCTACTGCCCGTCAAAGATGTCTCTCAGGCTGCTAATGTCATGGCCACAGGGAAATTCGTACTGAGGCAGTTCAAAGCTGCAGTTTTTTAAAAAATAATTTATTTGTTTTTTTTTATATATATATATATGCATTGGTTTGAGGGTGTCAGATTCCCTGGAATTGAGCTGCCATTGGAGGTGCTGGGAATTGAACCTGGGTCCTCTGGAATGGCAGTCAGTGCTCTTAACCACTGAGCCATCTCTCCAGTTCCGGAAGTTGCAATTCTTTCCTTTCTTTTCTTTTCTTCTCTTTTCTTTTCTTTTTTTTTTTTTCCTCTCTCATTTGGTTTTTTTGAGACAGGGCTTCTCTATATAGCTTTGGGCCCTGCCCTGGAACTCGCTCTATAGACCAGGCTGGCCTCAAACTCAGAGATTCACCAGCCTCTGCCTCCCGAGTGCTGAGAGTGCTGAGATTAAAGGCATGCACCACCCCACCCCTGGCAAAGCTGCAATTTTTAATCTCAGCCAGCTTTTCCTAAGTCTCTGGGTTTGGAGGCGTCGTCAGGTTATGAAGCACCGTGCCAGGGATTCCACCAGAGTCCTGCCTTGCCGGTGCTCTTGTTTCCTTTTCGCCCACGCTGCTGGTCATCAGCCAACCACCCTAAAGCACTGTCTCTCTCTGGACTGCTGGCGCTCTGCCCTCCAAAAAGGAGGTAATGGTGGCACTGGGTGGCAAAATAAATTTAGTGTACGGTTTCCCCATGTCGTATAAATATTCTTCACTGACTAAATATTCCGGGACTGTGTTGATGGGTACTTTAGGAGTGAACAGTATGGTAGGTGTTGTCTCCCAAATTGGCCTATGGAACCCTTGCCTTTCGAAAGCATGTCACAAGACCGTGTGCCTTGTCATAGAACACTCACTGGGAAACACTGCCTTTGTTTGTCTGAACTCGCTCTATATACCAGGATGACCTTGAACTCACAGAGAGCCGCCTGCCTCTCCCTCCTGAGTGCTAGGATTAAAGGCGTGCACCACCACCGCCCAGCAATTTATTGTTCTTTTTATGGTCTTTTTTAAAGTTAAAAAAAGAAGAAACAAAAATTGCAAAATTCTCTAATCGTTAATAAATTCTTCATAAACTTTATTAAAACTAAAAACATGGCAACATATTTCTAGTTAATAAAAATGTGGGTTTCATATTTTCATGCATATAAGTCACTGTACTTTGCTCATATTTATAATTCTTCTTCAGGCTCATGGGGCTCTGTTAAAGCCTTTGTCCTAGCTATGCTTAGGGAAGAAAAATGCTTCCTCTTCATCTGGAATGCAGATCGCCACTTTCTCAGACCCCCACTCTGGTCTCCGTGAGTGTTACAGTTGCCCACTGAGATGAGCTCATCTGTAGCATGAATTCTGGTTGGCCTTTATAAATAAAACCCGGAGTCAGTTATTAGGGGGTGAAAGCTGAAGGATCAGAGAAGCAGAGGGGCAGCCACTAGAGAGACCTTTTACCTCTACCAATGCTCAGACCGGAGGAGCAATCCTGTCCTCTGACTGTCTCCTCAGACTGCATCCTCAGACTACATCTATCTCCACCAAACCTCAGACTACACTGAGCCCTTGTCTCCTCCTGCCTTACATGCCTCTCTCTGCCCAGCCTATCACTCCCGTCTTCCCCATCCCAAGTGCTGGGATCATCTTTGTGTGAGCTCTGTTTCTCTTTTAGACAGATTCAGTCTTGTGTAGCCCAGGGTGGCCTTGAACTAACAGAGATTCCTTTGCCTGTCCCCCAGAGTCCTGGGATTAAAGGCATGCACCACCGCTCCCTGGCCTCTAGTGGCTTAGCCCTGCACCCTGATCTTCAGGCAAGCTTTATTTGTTAAAACACAAAGAGAACATCACTCGCCCTCACCTCTGTAGTCCTACTAGTGTGTGCCGTTCTCAAAAATAGGAGCTTTGGGCAATTTCTGAGCATCTCTTTTGTATCAGGTCTTGGGGTCACAAGCGGAAGGACAGGAACCCAGTCCCCAGGGCTGCTAACTAACAGTCTGTCAAGGAAGGGCGGTAAGAGCAAAGTGGGTGAGCCAGTGAGCCTGAATGGATGAAAAGTCTGCGATGCTTAGGGAGTGATTGACAGAAACTTGGCAGGGAAATGACTTCTGAGCCAGTGCCTGAAGAAAATAATTCAGACCAGAACCCCAAGGGTGAAAATTTGGAGGGTCACTTCCATCGCGATGGAGGAAGCCAGGGGTAACTAGTTGGACTTTCAGAGTGCACTGACCTTCAGATGCCAAGGTTTCAAGGGGCCATTGACCTCCGTGGCTGAACAGCTACAGGATTGGCTGGCTCTGGCTCCTGTCTTGTGCCCTTGCACTTCTAAGCCCAGCACAGACGTCGAGTTTGCTACTCTGCCAAGGTCAGTGCCTCTGTGCAGGAGGGGTAGCAGAGGGGATGGGGCACATATCTGAGATCTTTGCCGACCTGGCCAGGCACCCCCACTGCCTGTGTATGTAGCTCAGTGTGGGAACTCAGTGCAGGTTATAATTCATGGGTCCTTGTTTCCCTGAACTCTGCCTCTGGGGTAACCCTCTCTCTACTGGAGAACCCCCAGGCTGGTTCTCTAACGGTGGTTTCTTTAAATATACATTGCATTTACTTTTCACTTGCTTTGTGTATGCATCTGTGGGTGTGGGTGTTTGCGTGCACACGCGTGTGCATGTATGTGTGTGAGCACAGATGTGTGCATCATGCATAGAAGTCAGAGGACAGCTTGCAGGACTTGACTTGACTCTCATTTTTCATAACGTGGGTCCTGAGGATCGTCAGGCATGGTGGCCAGCACCTTCACCTTCTGAGCGAGCTATTTCACTGGCCCCAGGGACGAAAGGAATCAAATCTGACGTGATATCACCACCTAACCTTCCCTCTGAATGGCTCTTCTTGTCTTGGAACTGCGGCCCCTGTGTCACAGCTGGGGGAAGTCCCTCTGTGGGCAGTGACACCCCCACATTGGTTACCAAGAGAAGAATGCAGGATAGCTAAGGGGACCTGAGGGGACAGGGGAGCATCAAAGGTCAAAGGCATCTGAAGGATTTCCGCTAGACATTCCACTCATTCATTCACACATGCCTTCACCGGTAGGCATTCACTCGACCTTACCCTGTGGTAAGCAACATTGTTTCGAAATACCTGCTGCTTTGTAGCCCAGTGGTGGTGGCCCACCTTTAGTTCCAGCACTCGGGAGGCAGAGGCCAGCCTGGTCTACAGGGCAAGTTCCAGGACAGCCAGGACTGTTACACAGAGAAACCCTGTCTTGAAAAACCAAAAGAAGAAAGGGAATACCTGCTGGTTGTGAGGAATTCCTGGGATGCTGTCATATGGGACAGAGGTTGGGGGAGGTCTCTCTAAAGAACAGTGAGAGAACAGAGGGCCAAGGAAGAGAAGCAGTCCACGTTTCTAAAATCAGGGCTCACAGGACATTGCTGCGAAATAATGCGCAGCCATTGAAAACGTTCAAGAAGCTCTCTGGAGGGAAAGCAGGGAGGGGGCCGTGTGTCATCCCAGGTTCTGAGAGTCGCATAAAGCCATAGAGAATCCCCTGTCCTTTGTCCTGAATCCCTCTGAATCATAAAGGAGCTGGTGGTGTCCATTTTGCCCTCCCACCTTTAATCCCAGCACCCTGAGTGGCAGGTGGGTCTCTTGAGTTCCAGGACAGCTACACAAAGATACCCTGGGGTGGGGGTGGGGGGAGAGTCATAAAGAATCATTCAGGTATTTTAATGAAAAGCTGGGGAGATGAGTCACTTGATCACTTACAGAGGACCCAGGTTTAATTCCCAGCAATCACAGTGGCTCGCAGCTGCCTCTAACTCCAATTTTGGGGCCTCTGATGCTCTCTTCTGGCCTCTGTGGGCACTGCACACACACGGTGCACATAAACTCATGGAGGCCCAGGCCTACATATACATACATACATACAGATAAGCCGTAAAATTCATCGGTGAACATAAAACTTAACAAAAATGACTCAGCAGAAGGGAACTATGGAGGAAGACATTGGCGTGCTGCGTGCATGTTAGGAGGGTGCAATCGGATGCTCACGAAGCATGGCAGCTTTGCAACTGAGGAGCTGATTAAAGGGGGAAGGGAGAACATTTGAGTTTGACCCTAATACAGTAGTGACCAAGCCCTCTCCATACCTTTTCTTCAAGCTACAAACCTAGTAATTCAATTATAAAATTACTTATTGATTTTTTTTTATTCAGACGTTGAAAAGTTTGAAAACAAAAACCTTGCAAAATTTCAGCCCATTTCATTACCTGCCCAGATAACCACTGTAAACATTTTGGTGTGTATCTCAATTAAAAAAAAAAAAAGAACTATTTTTTTTAGTCAATGGTAATTATTAAATAAAACAAACAAACAAAAATCCCAGCTATGGCAACAAAAGCAGGTTTTTGTAAGGTACGAGTCCCTGAATTCTGGTGACCGTAGCCATCTGTCCCTGGACTCCATCTGCTCATCTCTACGTGCACCTGGGACAGAAGGCGTTCCTGCCTGGCTCAGGTGATAAGGGGCCAACATCTGGGGCGTGGGGGTAGTCTGGGAGCGCCTTTCATCCATCTGTTCCTGTTGTCTCCTCCCTCCTGCAGCCTTGCTGCTGGCTCTACTGGTGCTGAGAGGAAGGTCACCCTGCCTGGCCGCGTTCCCGCAGCCCACCCTGCCAAGCTGGTTGTCGGTGCCTGCCAAGCGCCTGCCTGATCTTGAGAAAGAGCTTTGCAGGCCGCCCTGGGCATGCTGCTCCTTTGTCCCTGAAATCCAGGCCCCTCGCCAGCAAGGCCCGCTTCCTGTGCTCGAGCTGCTGCGGCTTAGGTCAAGAGTGCTTGGGGATTGAAGAATGCAGATCCTTAGGGCAAAGCCGTGTAATGAGTGCTTCTCCCCTGCTAATTGGGTTAGCGACGGAATCAGCTGGACTTTCAAACTAAACAGGGCAAGCATGCTGCAAGCCCCGCGCCGCTGTCCCTCTGCCAACATAGCACCCTTCTCTGGGGGGAACAGGAAGAAACTCCGGCTCAGCATGACTAATTCCATTTGGTTTGGGGGGGCCCTGTAGAACAAGCTAATAGACAGCTGCCCTTTTCTCCAGAGGCTTCCTTGGCCCCAGCTGTCCACATACCCCAAGGTAGAAAACTTTGTTCCTTGTTAAGCAGAGCAAGTTCCTCTGAGAGCTTTCTAGCCTTCCGCTAAGCTCCAGGCCTCCGATAACACCCCGCTTATCTGGAGTTTGATTACCCAGCTCTGTAGAAGGCCCATTCTCCATTCTCACTGGGACGACTTGTTTGGTGTGTGCCAAATACGTTAAATTTACAGCAACACGACCTGAATTTCTCAGACGAAGCCGCTGAGAGTCAGAATTTACTAACCCAAGGTTAGTAAATAGTACAACTCAGTTTCCCAGCCAGGGCTGCTTCCACACATCGTTTGGTAGGAGGAAGGACGACATTTTCAACACCTGCTCGTGTGTCAACCGTTAAATTGGGCGTGGGGCAAATTGGGTCTCTAGCATGTGGCCTTGACTGTCTGGAATCTGCTCTTTAGTGGAAAGACGCGTAAATAAGCAGAATTTTGGCCATGACGAACAAACATTGGGAATGTAGGTGGGTGGGTAAAGTGCTTGCCTAGCGAATCCAATCCCTAGCGGCACGGAAGCCGGCTGTGGTTGCACACACTGGTGAGCTGCCTTTCCAGCACTTGGGAGGTAGAAACAGGAGCATCAGAAGAAGTACAAGGTTACTTCTGGCCATGCAGTGAGTGAAGGCCTGTGTGCCCTACATAAAACCACCTCTCCAGACTGGGGCGGGATGGGGGGAGATAAGCAGACATGAGGAAAGAAAGGAGAGTTCCTCTTGGAACAATAGAAGTCAGGGGGGGGGCCTCTCAGGAAATGACATTTAAGTATTTGAGGGGCAAGATGAAGTAGGAAATCTATCTCCCAGAGCTAGCTGTGGCCGTCAGGATCTTGTTAGCCTGTGCCTGGACTTTTCTAGAAAGCGTTTCTCTTCCTGGCTCCTTGGTGTGCACTGCTGCCTCCTGCCTTGTTGTTATGAACCTTTCTTTGGAGGGGGGTTGTTTTTTGTTGTTGTTGTTTGAGACAGGTTTCTCTGTAGCTTTGGGGCCCGTCCTGGAACTCGCTCTGTAGACCAGGCTGGCCTCAAACACAGAGATCGCCTGTCTCTGCCTCCCGAGGGCTGAAATTAAAGGTGTGTGCTACCACTGCCGGGCTCTGTATACCTTTCTTTATGCTTCTTCTTCCAGGAGCTACTAAGGCAAAAGGGACTTTTCCCAGGAACCTGTGAGAGAACATATAGGGTGCCCTGTGGCATTATCTTCTCTCACTTGACAAGAGGGAGGGAGAGAAGATGTAGAAGCCGCCGAACTTGGCTGTGTCGAGCTCCAAGGGAGGGAAGCCAGGACTTCTTATATCTGATTGTGCTTTGTGACTGAACTGCCCTGATGAGGGTAGCGCGGCCCGGGCAAAGGTCATTTGGCAAAGGCTAATGTGGCAGCTGCAGCTTGCCAGACACTGATGGCCTGAATTTAGAGTCCCGTGCTTAGAGGGAGCAACCAGGCAGCCTGTGGGGTCTGCTGGGGGTTGGGATGCTAAGGAAACAGCAGCCCTATGGCAGCTGCCTTGGCTTGAGCCCAATGTTGGGTTGGTGCAGAGATCTCATGGAAGATCTCAGACCTGCTAGAAACCCTACTCTAAACCTTTCTATGGCTCCCTGTTGTCCTCAGGGCTGGACAGATTTCTTAGACCATACCCTACCCATCTTCCCAGTCTGCTTTATCTAGGTTTTGTGAGACAGGGTTTCTCTGCGTAGCCCTGGCTATCCCAGAAGTCGCTCTGTAGACCAGGCTGGCTTCAAGCTCATAGATCTGCTCACCTCTGTCTCCTGAGTGCTGGGATGAAAGGTGTGAGCCACCAGCACCTGCCTGGCCCGCCTGGCTCTTTTAACCATTAAGTGTGAGCTGGCTCTAACTAACTGTTACCACTGACTGTTACCTGTGCTTTACAGATAAGCTTCCCCTTGCTGCATCTTCAGAGGCAAATTCTCACACTTCTTCCAAGACTTACCTCTCTAGCCAGGTGGGGCACACATTGGTCATCGCAGCACTCAGGAGGCAGAGGCAGGTGTATGTGGGGAGGGGGGTGGGAGTGGGAGTGAACATTCAAGACCAGACTAAGCTACACAGCGAGTTCCAGGCCAGGCAAAACCAGAGAAAAATTTATCTCTGTTTCTTTTTTTTCTTCTTTCTGATGTCCACTGGCCCAGAGCTGCTCCTTGAACACACCTTCCTCCCTCCATTCTTCAAGAGTTAGTTGTGGGACATCCAGTTGTATTTACACCGAGGCGCTGGGGTTTGGAATCTGCCCTCAAGGACTGCGAACTTCTGGAGTAGCCACATAAACCCAGCAAACACTGTAGACAAAAATGCATGCAACATTGGCAGGCCGTTTCTTTCATGTAAGCTAGGAATAAAATATCTTCATGATTTCAAAATGAAAATGGTCATCTGCTCATGGTGGCTCACGCATGTAATCCCGGAAGCTAGCGGGCTAAGGGGGAGTTTGAAGTCAAACTGGTCCAATTTAGCAAGTTTTAGACCAGCTTGGACTACTTTGCGACGGACTGCCTCAAATAAATACATATAAATAAATAAAGCCAACCGCAGTGACTCAGACCTGTGATTCCTGCACCTGGGAGGTGGAGACAGTGGGAGTTCAAGGTCATCCTGGCCTGCACAGTGAATCTGAAGCCATCTTGGGCTACCTGAGTCCTTGTCTCAAAGACCAAACAAGCCATATCCTGGGTAACACAGAGTCATCGGAAGTATGAACTTAAAGCTACTGCCTGTGCCTGCCCTGGGTCTGCACAAGAATGAACCTGTCATCGGTCAGGCGCGATGGAGGAGAGGTTCAGAGAGCTTCCTTCCTTACTCCTGAATTTACTACTGTTGCTCAAACCCGTTCCCAGGGGAAGAAGTTGGTCTAGCCCTTCACCAGAGGTCTCAACTATCAGGCACTGCTTGGCCAGAGTCCACCCTGGGGGAACCAATAAATTCATCTTCCTTATAGAGTAGAGGGGTCGCTTAAAGGGGCACTGGTGCTCCGCACCCCCTCCAAAAGGCCACACCTGGAAAGCCTTTGCCCAGCAAGGGTGAGAGTTTCCTATAGCTAGATACACGGAGCCTCCCTCACCAAGATTCCCCAGGCCTGTATACTCTATCCCCTCTCAGAAGCCGTGTGCAGTGAAGGCAGAGTTGTACGTAAGAGTGGTAGAGAATGGCTAGATAATCGGGCGACACTCTTGTGATAAGTGAGTCTAAACAGTCAGCAAGCCCGACTGGGGTAATTCTGCAAGGGGGCACAGCTGAATGCCCCAAGATGGTAGGTGCTTGGCTTGGAGAACAATTATGATGACCGCTGATGCACTGAAGGAGGAAAAGGCATTACCCTCAGTAGGGAACCCTTGGGTGACCCCACCACGCTCCCATGGATAGTTCCAATCTAATGCTCACACGACACGGATGGCACTGGTTAAACTAAATGCCACATACATGCATAGAGACACACACGGCAATATACAGCAATATACATGAAAATGTCAGGATGGAACCCATTATTTTGGCCTCTGGCTCTCTCTGCTAGTTCAGCAAAGCCTTGGGATTAAGGGACTTTTTAAAACCTGGGTTTCTTCACGTGGGAACTAAGAGACAGAAAGGAATTTATCCAGGCCCCGTGCATCTCCTGTGAGCAAAGCTTAGGGCTGCAGAGATAGCTGATCCTGACCTCTTGTCCTCCGAGGACAAACCAGAAGAGAAGACATGCTTGGGAGATCTGAATGCAAGCTTTAGCCAGACCGGCCTCCCTCCCTTTGGGGAGTATGACGGTCACGCGTCTGCAGCTTTTCCTTGTGGCACGGCCACGTTCTCATTTCTCATAGGTTTGTACCAAGGGCTGGGGTTGCTGGCTCCCCCGGTGACTGAGTGCAGTAGGAGGATTTGTCATGTTGCTTCCCACAGTAGCTGCCCTATTTGACTTCCCTATTACCTGTGTGCAAGGGTTCTGATTTTCCCGTATCCTCGTCAACACTTGTTTATTTTTTAACTTGTATGGTTTTTGGGGTTTTTTTTTGTTTTTTGTTTTGTTTGTTTGGTTTTGGTTTTTTTTTTGATCTGGAGTTTTTTTGTTTGTTTGTTTGTTTGCTTCTTGTCTTGTTCATTTTTAAAGTGACACCCATCCCCAGGGAATGTGAAGTACCATTTCCTCATGGGTTGATTTGTGTTTCCCTAGTGACTAGTCATGTGCAACATCTTTTCATTTGCTTTCTAGCCATGTTTTAATTTTCTTTAGAGAAATGCCTTCTCCATATGTTGCCTATTTTGTTTTATTTTTTTAAGATTTGTTTTTATTTTGTTTCTATGTATGTATGTGCATATGTGCAGGTGCCTACAGAGGAAGGTGTCAGGTCCCCTAGAAACTGAATTTGCACAGGTGGCCGTGTGCTGCAGACTGAAATCAAACTCAGTTTCTCTGGGAAAACAGCAAGCCTGCCCTCTTAATTGCTTAGCCATCTCTCCAGTGTGAAAGTTTAATTTTAAAATCTCCCTTATATTTCTTTCTGCTGCTTCAGCTTTTAGAATCATATTTAAGAAACCATTGCTTTTGCATAAAGTCATAGATGCATTTACCTCTGTTTTCCTTTAAGAGTTTTTTAGTTTCAAGTCCTACATTTAGGTTTGAATCTGCATTGCTGAAGCTATATCCCTGGAGCCTAAAATAATGCCTAGTATGCAGAAGGTTTGTGATACTGAGAGAAATGAATAAGTTCATATTGCTAGTGAATGAATGAGCAGACACGTCTTTCTAGTCTTAGTGTGCAGCTGGTCGAGTAAAGGGTTAGAGGGGCATGGTGCTGGGTGCAGTAGTGGGGCCCTTGCCCAGCCTGGGCTTGGCTCTAGGTTTGATCTTCAACACCATTTGAGAGGTGTAGTGACATAGAACAGGGGTACCAATTTGCTTAATGTCACTAGTAAGCACTCGTAATTCCTTGTCTGCCAATCTCTCTCCCGTTTTCCTTCAGTTTTTCAGTTTTTGTTTCTCCTCTGTTTCTCTATTTGACTCAATGTCACTAAGACTTGTATGTGGGAGAGAGAGAGAGAGAGAGAGAGAGAGAGAGAGAGAGAGAGAGAGAGACTACATTCAGCCACACATGAGAACTAAACTAGCCCAGAATGTTTGCCACAGGTCCAGGTCAGAGAACCAATGTGGACTGTTTGGGTTGTGAGCAAGGCAGTCTTGGTGGCTTCGGGGTGGTGATGTTCCAGACCCAGTGAGATACATTATGGACAGCCCAGCAGCATATGCCAGCTTCCAGTCTCCAGCATTCCTTAGTTCTATGCCTGCAGCCTTTGTGGGTGTAGAGGCGGATGTATGACCTCTGCCTCATCCTCTCTTGGGCCTGCCCATTCTCTTCTTCCTCCACTTTGCTCTCCTGACACCGGAGTTTCCACCAGGAAAATAGTGCTAAGGCCAAGAGCATGGAGATGTTTCCTCAACAAATATATCTAGCCTACCTTGACTGAAAGGTAAATATCTTAGGTGTGTGGGGAAAATTATTGTAAAAATCTTTTTGGATCAAGGTGTGGTGGTATACAGCTGTAATACCAGCACTTGGGAAGCTGAGGCAGGAGGATGAGTAGTCCAGAACAGACTGGACTACATAGTCCTTTTTGGAGGGTGGGGGAGAAAGTGAAAGTAGGAAGCTAAAGAGGTGGATCAGCAGTTAAGAACACTTTCTGCTCTTTCAGAGGACCCAGGTTCAGTTCCCAGCAGCTCACAAGCATTTATTCCCGGAAATCTGATGCCCTCTTGTGGCCTTCTAGAGCACCAGGAATGTGCACACACACAAACATACACACACACTCCACATATATGCATTTAGGCAAGTACTTATACACATACAATAAAATAAATCTTTTTTTAAATATTTGTTTATTATGTATACAATATTCTGTCTGTGTGTATGCCTGCAGGCCAGAAGAGGGCACCAGACCTCATTACAGATGGTTGTGAGCCACCATGTGGTTGCTGGGAATTGAACTCAGGACCTTTGGAAGAGCAGGCAATGCTCTTAACCACTGAGCCATCTCTCCAGCCCCTAAAATAAATCTTTAAAAAAAAAGATTTGATAGTTTACATCTGAAATCCCAGCATCTGGGAAGCTGAGCCAGTGGAATTTACTTGACTTCAAGGCAAGCCATGGCTGCATAGTGAGCTCTGGCTAGCCTGAGCCATAGAGAGAGACCTGTCTCACAACTAAAACCACGGGGGCTGGAGAGATAGCTTAGTGGCTAAGAGCACTGCCTGCTCTTCCAAAGGTCCTCAGTTCAATTCCCAGCAACCACATGGTGGCTCACAACCATCTGTAATGAGATCTTGTGACGGTGGAGACAGAAGGCAAAATATTCACCATGAGTGGTCACGGTGGACAGGGCTTGCTAGTCATTGAACTATTCTTTCAAATCTATTTGTTTCCTGAGTTATGTCCCTTTCGTGTTGCCTTGGCTGTCCAGAACTCACAGTATAGACCAGGATGGCCTCAAACTTTCAGTCGTCCCCTGCCTCTGCCTTGTGGGTACTAGAGTTACAGTCATGTCCAACAATACCTTTTAATTTGGTCCTGTTTTTGGCTTTTTCCGAAGTGGGGAAAGCAGTCACTCACAGTCCCAGGCATGGAGGGAATTACCAGAGAACCCTGAGAGGTTCCTGTGTGCTAGACATAGCTTCTCATTAGACCTCAGCTCCTGAAGAAGAAACAAAGGAAGAGAAGTGACTCAGCTGTTCTGTAGAACCGGAATTTGGATGTGGGTCACTGCCTCCAGGCCACTATTCTTTTGTTGCTCTAAGGACCTGCACAGCACCTTCCTTGGGGACATGCCTGATTTCTCTGTCATCGCAATGGTCCTGAGGGCCTGTGCTTCGGGAGGGTGGATGGGAACTGGTCTAGGGTTTCTAGAACACAAGCACCATCACTTGAGATTTAAAACGAGTAGGAATGTAGAGGGGATCGCTGCCCACCCCTGCCAGTCCACGGACAGGCCCTGGGTCACAAGTCCTTGACCCTTTTCTGTTTGCTTTCCTCCAGGAACTGAAGCTGCCCACCTTTCGTGCCCACTCCCCGCTCCTGAAGAGCCGTCGCTTCTTTGTAGACATTCTGACCCTGCTGAGCAGACACTGCCATCTCTGCCCCTCAGCCCGGCACCTGGCCATCTTCCTGCTGGACCACTTCATGGACCAGTACAGCATCACCACCTCCAAGCAGCTGTATACTGTGGCTGTCTCCTGCCTCCTGCTGGCGAGTAAGTAGAAACACTTCCTTCTGTGGCCGGCTGAGTTGCTGCTTATTTCTATAAGCTTTCCATGGCTTCTGTGTTCATCCTTTGCTGGCAGTGAACTGTCTTATAATTTTTGTGACTATACCATACCAGAGAAACTAATAAGTGTAGGTGGGGTTTTCTCCCATCAGCCAGCGCCCAAATAACCATACAGAGACTTATAAATGCTCAGCCGATAGCTTAGGCATGTTACTAATTAGCTCTTACAATTTAAACCCATCTTCTCCCAGTCTGGCTCTCCCACCTAACTTCTTTCTACCTAGCTATTGGCCAGTTGGCTTTTTTTTTAAGTTTTTTTTTTTTTAATATTTATTTATTATGTATACAATATTCTGTCTGTGTGTATGCCTGCAGGCCAGAAGAGGGCACCAGACCTCATTACAGATGGTTGTGAGCCACCATGTGGTTGCTGGGAATTGAACTCAGGACCTTTGGAAGAGCAGGCAATGCTCTTAACCTCTGAGCCATCGCTCTAGTCCCCAGTTGGCTTTTTATTAAACCAACGAAAGTAAAGCATCTCACAGTGTACAAAAGAATTATTCCCCTGCAAATAAGGATATTCACAGTTCGATCTTAATGAATCTACACAGTGACTTTAGAAGACAGACAGTCTTGCTACCTGATGTTATCAAGGCTCAGAGAAGCTGGGCTGCCCAGCTAGTGTATTTGAGACCATAGCTTCCTGGTACCTGTGTCCTTGACCTCATGTCTCCTGCTTCTTTCCACGAGGACTTTGAATGGGCCCTCACACTCACTATTTTTAGAGGGGTCTAAAGATGGAACTGCTTGTTTTGGACCAAAATTGGATCCATGATGTAGTCCAGGCCTGAGCACCTTCCTTGTAGGGTCTACCTTCCTAAGTAGTCTCACTGAAAACAGCAGATCTCCAGCCATCTGTTCTTCTTGGTGAGGATCACCACAGCTTGGATAAGCTCCTGACCACACAGGTCTACTATGTCACCTTGCCACTTAAAACTGCTCTGTGACAGACCAAGAGCTTCAGTATAATGGTCAGACCTCGGGTTCTTTCCCCTCTGGCTTCATGTCTTTCTCCTCATCACTCCCTGGATGGCAGTCACACTGGGGACCCCTGTCCCATCACAGACCCCTGCCTTCATTACTTCTGGCTGCATTTGTGAACTTGGGCCACCCGCCCCTATTGGAAACCTCTCCCACTTTTCTCCGCAGCCGAGGTCGCAGATATATATAAACACAGATTCGTGTACTTAGAATTAACAGCTACTAGGGATGGAGAGATGGCTCAGTGGGTAAAGTGCTTGCTGTCAGTTTGAGTCTCCAGTATCCACATAAATGCCAGATGAATGTGGCAACCCGCCTATAATCCCGGCACCCAGGAGGTTGAGATGGTGTCTGCAAGACAAACTGACTAGGTAGACTAGCTGTGTGTGGGTTCAAGTGAGAGATCCTGTCTCAGTAGATAGGGTGGAGAACAATCTAGAAGACATCTAATGTCAACCTCCAGACTTCATAGCACATGCACATATGTGTGCCTATACATGTGCAAACACTCCATACAGAGAGTTCCAGGGAGGGAAAGGAGCTTGCCACATGATAAGTCCTCGTAAGAGCATTTGTGGAAACAGCAAAATGAACAAAACTTAGGAATCCCTCGGGAACTGGGATTCTGCTTCTCTGTACTGGGGAGTAGGATGTTCGTGAAATCTCGGTCTCAAGCTAGGCAGCTGCCATTAAGGACACTTCCTTGGCATCTAATATCAGTATTTTTACCCTTGACTTACAATCAGGTTTTATATTCTCCATGCTGTGTTACTACCCTAGGTTATTGAATATTTCCTACTGTAGGAGGGGGGCACCCACAAGCTGCTGTGGTTTTGTCTGTTCTTGGCATACTGCTCTAAGCCCATTGGTCACCATCACTCTGTTAAAGACACATTAAACACTCTGTTAAACACGCATGCACACACACACACACAGAGCAGCAGCAGCAGTTTTGGAATTTTATTTATTTGTTTTATTTGTTTAATTGGTTGGTTGACTGGTTGGCTAGATGGTCGGTTGATTTTTTTTTGAGACAGGATCTTGCTCTGTAACCCTAGTGAATCTGAAAGTCCCTGAAGAGATCAGGCCGCCCTCAAACTTTGTAATCCTCCACAGCATCAGAATTGCAGACATACACCACCCCGCCTGGCAGGAGAGTGAATTCCAAGTTTCCCAAACCCTGTCTTATTGTCACCTCGGACCTCCGCCCTATTGTAAGTTGTCTCTAATCTGGACCAGCTAGGATTTGCAAGTTATCAGTGGGAGCTAACTTTGCTCAGAGCCCAGCCTTTTGTAGCATCTTATCCCTTCAGGAAGAGATGCAGAGCCCAGGGAGCCATCTCCGTCAGAGACGGGCAGAGCAGGCATCGTGTTGCAGGCACACCTTGACCCTTGGCCTGCTGCGTCTGTGATCTGTGGACTGCTTCGAGGCCTGCCGGGGGCAGGAGACTTAGATTTCCTGGGGGCCGGGGAGTGCTCCCCCAGCGTCTGTCTGGGGAACCAGGGTGGAAGACTCACACTGGAGTCTCCATTGTGTTGCTGTCGCCGTGGTGGAGGAAGAGGGCCTTCCAGATGGAGAGGCAGACGCCCCCACCCACGTGTTGATGGGCCTCAGCCAGACCGGGGAGGCAGAAATGGAGTTCTCAGAACACCTGCCATATGTTCCAGGGCTCCAGGAAAGAAAAGTTCCCGTGGCAGCCTGAAATCCTATTCGCCCCTCTCCCTTTCCTGGGCTCACTGTCTTTCGCAGGGTAGGTGGGGTCGGTCACCTTGTCTGGGGAAACTTGGAGTTCTGCTGGCTTGGTATCAAATTACTGTGAGATAAGGGAGCCTGGCATCTCTGGCCCCACCTGTGAATCCAAAGGGTTTTGCTTTTTTAAAAAGATTTATTTTTAGTGTGCGCGTGTGTGTGTGTGTGTGTGTGCACGCGCGCGAGGGTATGTGTGTGTGTGTGTGTGTATACTTATCTGAACAAGAGTGCGGGTGTCCATGGAGGCTAGAGGATGGGATCTCCTTGGAACTGGCATTCCAGGTGATTGTGAGCCTTCTAATGTGGATGATGGGAACCGACCTGGAGTCCTTTGCAAGAGCAAACACAGCCACCGAGTCATCTTTCCAGCCCCAGGTTCTCAGGTTTTATGTGTAGGTGTATCCATACTTGTTTGTGTGTGCACGTCAGTGAACCTGCCTATGGAGGCCAGAGGTCGACTTCAGGTGTCTTCTTCGGTTGCTCTGTAGTTTATTTTTTGAGATAGAGTCTCTCACCAAACCAGAAACTTGCCAATTTGACTAGGCTAGTTGGCCAGCAAGTCCCAGGGATCCTCCTGTCTCCAGCCCCACAGCACTGGAATTATAAGCACACACAGCCACATGCAGCATTGTGCAGGGGTGCAGGGAATCCAACCTTGGTACTCTTTACTGTCTGAGTCATCTCCCCAACTCCAAGTTCTGAGGTTTATAACATTGTTTCCAAATAAGGGCTTTTGCATAGATGGAACTTCTCTGTCTGCCTTGGGTCCCGCAGCTCTCATAAAACAAGCAGAACCTTAGGTAATCAGGTAGCCAACATTTGGCAAAGAGGCCCCTTACTTAGTCTCTATGCCTAAGTTAATTGTGTCTCCTACCTCCACACAGGATAGACATAAAAGTATCATACAGGACTGGGGTAGAGTTTGACAGTGGAGAACTTACCCAGCATGTGCAAAGCCCTGGGCTCCACCCTCAACCAAACAAAAAAATCAAAACAAAACAATAAACATCGTGGGGAGGCACATCTTTAGTCCCAGCACTGGGGAGGTGGAGGCAGGGGCAGGCAGATCTCTGTGAGTTCAAGGCCAACTTGATCTACATAGTGAGTTCCAAGCCAGCTGGGGCTGCACAGTGGGACTGTATCTCAATAACAAGAACAAAACAGTAAACGTACTATAGAATACGGCCATCCTCCTTTTTATCTGTCTCCTTACCCAGCCTCTGTCCCCCAACTGTTCTTTTTGGTGTTTTTGTTAGTTAATTAAAAGGATTATTTGACAACATGGAAACTTACAAACTTCAGGTGAGTTGCTTCAGGACATCCTATGACAGGATTGGCCGGTCCCTGCTTCATTCTGTCCTGGTCTCTTTCCAAAGGCCCACCTCAGAGTCCAGCCAGCCAGCATGTGTGGTCATGGTATCATATGCCTGTGATTTTAGGTTCAGAGAGGCTGTGTAACTTACCCCAAAGTCACACGGCTTGTTTTTTTTTTTTTGGTTGTCTTATACTTAAGATAAAATTCATAGTATTGTATAAATTCAGCGGTTCAACCATTTTAAAGAGTACAATTCAATGGCATTTAGTAGATCCACGCCATCTAGTGTGCAGCTGTCGTTCTGTCTCCCTCTAGGACCTTCTTTATCACTTTAAAAGTAATCCCAGCTGAGCAATGGTGGTGCACACTTTTAATCCCAGCACTCAGGAGGAGAAGGCAGGAGGGTTTCTGTGAGTTGGAGGCCAGCCTGGTGTACAAAGTGAGTTCCAGGACAGCCAAGGATACAGAGAAATCCTATCTTTAAAAACTAGAAAAAAAAAAAAAAAAGAAAGAAGGGAAAGAAGGAAGAGAAAAGAAAGAAAAAGCAAAGAAAGTAATCCTTGCGAGCATGGCAGCTCCAGCCTGAAATCCCAAGCATTCTGCAGGGTGAGGTAGATTCAAGGCTGGCCTGGGCTACAGTGAGTTCAAGACCAGCCCCGGTAACTTAGTGAAACCCTGTCTCAAAAAAATAAAAACAAAAAAGAGGGTCGTGGAAAAAAGAGGGCCGTGAAAAAAAGAGGGCCGTGGATGTGGCTCAGTGCCGGAAGAGAGACAGGCGCTTCCTGTTCCTTTCCACCCCAGCCTTGGCAGCCACTCGTTTGCCTTCTAGCTGTCTGGTTTGTGTATTCAGCTTCTCCTGTAGGAAAGCTCATACAGTGCATGAGCAGTGGTTTCCCTGTGTCCATGATGTAGCGCGTTTCAGATCTTCCACCGACTCGTGTCCATCGTGGATGACGCGGTCTGTTTATCCAGTCCTCTGCTCACAGATCGCTGTGTAGTACCGCGCCAGCACGGTCTGGAACCACGAGTCTCGGCGGAGGGTGTCCAGGTTGAATGAATCCACAGAGCATGAGGTTGAGGTGAAACAGCAGCTTGTTTATTGTTCTGCTGGTGCTAGCTTTTATACCATGGCACCAGATGGGGAGGGGGCTGCGAAGGGACTGTCACCTGACCCAAGGAGGGACCGTCACTTGACCCCTACTGATCACGTGCGCTCGACCTTCACCTGTCCCCAGTAGGGATCAAGGAATAATCACGTGCACTCAAACTTCCTCATCCAACTCCAGGAGCAGAGGGAAGTTCTGATTCTTTGCAGATAAGCACCTCAGATGGGGGCAGGGAAATATAACTCAGGGTAGCAAGTCCCACAGTGTAGTTTTCATGTTTGTGCTTCTACTCTGAGCATTCAGGCACGGCTCTCGGTTAAACCCCTTTTCCAGATCATGTGTTAAGTCTGGGTTGAGACCCTGTAGTCACCTGGAGCTGACTTGAAAAACTAGACAGAGCTGCATGGTGCTGGCTCAGCCATTAATCGCGGCATGTGGGAAGCAGAGGCAGGCAGATCTCTGAGTTCAAAACCAACCTGGTCTACAGACGGAGTTCCAGGCCATCCAAGGCTGTATAGTGAAACCCTGTCTCGAAAAGCCAAAAAAGGAAAAAAAAAAAGTAACAAAGCTGTTGAATCCTGAGCCCTGGACAGGAACCAGAGAGGCCAGAATGGCCTTTCTGTCAAGATTCCACGGCCTTAAGATGTGATGTTAGGCCTAAAGGTGCAAAAAAACCATGAAAGATGTTTTTATCATTTAAAAAAATAAGTTTTGAAGATCTCCATGGCTGGTGAGATGACTCAGTGGGGAAATGTGCCTGCAGCTGGAGCCCAGCCACCTGAGTTCGTGACCCTCAGACGTTAATGTAGATAATGCGTTCCACCAAGTTGTCCTGTGTGACCTTTACATGTGTACCGCGGCTTGCATACTTACACATATGCATTGTGAACACACATGTGTACTCCTATGCAATAATATTTTTTTAATTATACATACAAAATGTGACTTTCCCCTGTACTCGCAGTCCATATCTCCAAATTGGTTTGTATTCCTTCTGACCTCGGTGAACTTGGTGTGTCTTTATAATTGGTGGGGAGAGGGAAAGTACTCTCACTTCCTAGCAGGAAGACCGCCATAGTTTATCATGCCATCGTCAACCCCCCAGTGAATGCAGTGAGTGCCAAGCCAGGGCCCGTCTCTCCATTCTTCTCCGTTCTTTCCCCTCGTTCATCTCAATCCCACGGGCTTTGTCTCCACAGACTTCTGTTGCCTTCCATGGCCGCTTTTAGCCCTCACACCCTCCCTGGGAAAACAGTGCTCACTGCTGAGTGGTTGCCTGTGTGCTGGAAGGAAGCCTATCTGGCCCCTGGCCGACCACCTCAGGTCTGGAAAGCCGTGGAAGGTGGGGATAGTGAGATGATGGTCCTTCTGCCTCTTAGGGTCAAGTTCTGACGGTGTGTGTGTGTGTGTGTGTGTGTGTGTGTGTGTGTGTGTGAAAGAGAAAGAGAGACAGAGACAGAGACAGAGAGACAGAGAGACAGAGTGTGTGTGTGTGTGTGTTTCCCATTCTATACTGTGCCTGTGGAGGTCAGAGGACAATTCAGAGAAGGATCAGTTTTCTCCTTCCATCCTGACTCCTGGGGATCAAACTCAGGTCATCGGGCTTGGCAGCAAATACCTTTACCCTCTGGCCTTTTTCTCAGCCCCCAGCCTTGGTTTTTAGGTGAGGCTGAGTTCTTTCATGGCCTTCATGTCAGCCCCTAAACTTCCCCGGAAGAGTGGGAGGTAGCCATGTGATCTCTGTCTGGAAAGCGCATCCCTGTCTGAATGGAGTCCTTAGGTGGGGTCCCTTAGTCCAAAGTGAGCCTATCACTTGTAGCTCAGCTGCACAGGGGCTCATCTCCTCAGTATAGGTCTTTAAAATTTAGAAATCCTTTATCAGTTGGAAATGAGATCCAAAAAATAAAACAAAATCACTTTCCACCATACTGTACAGGGAGGAAACCTCTGGAAGGCTTCTCTGTCAAATTGATCTGGTGTATTTTTGTGGAAATGTGCTATGTCTAGCTGCTCCCCATTATTCGGTGATTCTGCACTTAAGGCTCATGGATTTGTCTGACAGCACCCTCTCGCCCCTCCACCCCAGTGCTGGGGAATTGCACACAAGGCCTTGTGTATGCTAGAGAAACACTTTTCAGCCTGAGGTACATTCCCAGCCCTTCATTAAAAAAAAAATTAAGCAAAAATCACTGCTGACGCTTTCATCCTTGCCTGTGGGCAGAGCAGTTGAAGTTGCCGATTGCCCTTTATGTGTATTCCCAGACGAGGTGGAAAGGGGCGGAGCTCTGCCTTTGTCTCATCTCTCCGGTGGTAAACAAGCCTTCTCCTGTGTTCCGGTGAAGGCTGTGTTTCCTCACAGTTTTATTGATGGCCCTGCTACTTCAGGTGCCCCTCACACCTCTTCCTGCAAGGCTATTGTCCTGTTTTCTGTGCTCAGGAAAACTGTGTCCTGCCTCTCCGAGAAGGTGCCTGTGTTTCTTGGTCAGGTGTTCATTGTGCATCTTGCCCTGAGTTCAGTGTTAATGGATCATCAATACAGCGTGTTAAATGGGAATAAACTCTTCAAAGTTATGTACGCTATGTATTGACCGACTGGTGACATGGGGTCGTCAGAGGCTCCTGGGGACCTCACCCCATTTCTTCCCCCTAAAGGCAGTGGTTTAGTGTTCAAGGTGACTTTATAGCATATGGCCATCACAAGGAACAAAACCAAACAGGATAAATATGTAACTGGGGCCTGGGGGGGGGGGGGAGAAGCACTTTGTTAAAAGTCCCATGACCTGAGTTTGGTTCCCAGAACCCACATAAGGGTGGAAGGGAAGAACTGATGTCACAGTTGTCTGCTGCCCTCCACATGTGCATGTGGCTCTTGTGCCCCCACACAATATCAGATAGATAGATAGATAGATAGATAATAGATAGATACATAGATGATAGATAAATAGATGATAGATAGACAGATAGATAGATAGATAGATAGATAATAGATAGATAGATAGATAGGATAGATAGATAGGCAGGCAGACAAATAAATAGATAATACTTGAATAGGTTCTTACACAAAGTACTTTCTTCGGTCTGTTGGAGATGATCTTTGCTCTTTGTAATTTCCCGTTTTATGAGCAGCATTTATTTATTTTATTATTTAATGATATCTGCACTGGTTGGCATCCACTTTTCCCCCTGCTGCGTGCAGCCAGATAGCCACTGTCTTGTTCCCTCCCTCATGGCGTACTCACCTGAGTCTGTTAAGAGGAGGTCCTGTTCCACAAGTGGAATGTTTTGGCCATAGGGCAAGAGAGGGGCTGGAGACGTAGCTTCACGGGACAGTATTTGCCTACTGTGTGTGAGGCCCCAGGTTCAATCTCCAGCACCACCACCACCACCACCACACACACACACACACACACACACACACACACACACACGCATGTACATTTAGGACATTGGCAGAGGATAGTAAAGTGGTGGCTCAGCTGTTAAGAGCACTTGCTGCTCTTGCAGAGGACCTAGGTTTGACTCCTAGCACTGACATGGCAGGTCACAAGTTCTCTAACTCTAGTTCCAGGGGATCTGATACTGTATTCTGTCACTGCGCATACATGGTATTCTTACGTGCATGGAGGCAAACGCTCATACCCATAAAATAAAAAGCCTTAAAAAATATCTATTGGCAGCTGCGCAGTGGTACACACCTTTAGTCCTGGCACTTAGGAGGCTGAGGCAGGTGGATCTCTTGAGTTCAAGGCCAGCTTGATCTACAGTATTCCAGCATATCCAAAGCCACATGGGAAAACTCTAGTCTCCCGAAACCAATGTACCAATGTATATATGTGCGTGCGTGCGTGTGTGTTTGTGTGTGTGTGTGTGTGTGTGAGAGAGAGAGAGAGAGAGAGAGAGAGAGAGAGAGAGAGAGAGAGAGAGAGAGGTCTAGGCGATCTTTTCTTGTTGGTTCTTTTGAGGAATTTTTTCCCCCTGTTGAACAGACTACCTTAGAATTTGTTATATAACCCAGGCTGACTCCAGACTCTCCACCCCCTGCTTCCTCCTCCCAAGTGCTAGGGTCATAAGTAAGCATGTACCACTCCCATCCATAAAATCTCCACCTAAGCAATAAATTGTCAAAACTGACTGGTGTGCCTGCCTGTCCCTGGCTCTTGTCAGAGTGCCCTCTGTGGAAGAGAGCATAGCCATTTTGCACATGTTCCTTGCCCTGTCTGTGATGTTCAGAGAAGGAATAGAAAGGTGTTGGTTGCTTTAGACGCACCTTAAAGCTGAAATCAATAGTCCTGCCTCTTCAGGTAGAAGCCGGTGAAGGCTGATGGCCTGCCAGGCTCCTGCACAAGGGTCTCAGGAGATTATAGGGAAAGCCTGGCTTTCTACCAGCAAATCACCATTACACTACCCTGGTGTCCCTCCCACCCGTGCACCCCACCCCTGCTTTGATCAGTCAGTAACTGTTACCTCTGCCAGAACTGCTGCTCCGGCAACGGAGTGGGAGGGGGCTGCCCTTCGGAGATCTTGCCTAAGATTTCAGAAACTTGAAAGTGGTCTTAATCCCTTGTGGTAAGCAGGGAAGAACTAAGCCTAGGGAGGCGCAACAGCTTCCCCCGCCCCCACCCTGGAGCTAAGAACGTTTGAGATGTCTCCAAGGCTCTCATTGCAGACATCAGAAGCAAAGGGGTGATTTTTCAAGGGTTCTGGCAAGGTGTGAGAGTTCTTACTAGAGTCAAACCCAAGTCCTTAAGGAAACAGACCCCCAAAATACAGGGAACGATTTGCTATTTCCTCATAGCTCGTGGAAAAGCGACCAGACACACCCCCATTTTCTTTGTCCTGTTGTGGGGATCATTTGCGAAAGGCTCGGCATTTTAGAGATTGGGTTACAGCGGGTGTCTTCAGGGCCACTCAGAGCTGCTACAGGATCTGTGGCCCCACTTCTCAGCAGTGGCATTTTGTGGTGGCCACATAGCCTGGAAGAGGTGGCCTCTCTCTCTGCTGAGAGCTGTGCCGTGGGGATCGCAGCACCGGCTCAAACATGATAGCCCAGTAAGCGGGGGTGCTTTTTCCATTTCCATTCTCATCTCTGCCGGCTGGCAGGCTTGGAGCTGTGTCGGGGGAGGGGGGGATTTTATTTGAGAGCTGCTTGTCAGACAGATGACTGGGCCAGAAGCTCTTAAAATTGTACAAAATGCCTTAGCAGGTTCGAGCCCAGACTTGTATGTCCTGGAACTGGGGTTCTGAGAATCTGTAGCCCTCGCTCCCCTCAGGAGTTTTAGATTTCAACTGATTGAAAATGCAGTGTTCAGTAGCCCCCACCCCACACAGGTGTTAGACTGTCGTTCCCCACCCCCCCAACCCTACCCCACCCCCGTTCTATTAGGGATGATGTAGACTCTAGAGAGGTGATACGGAATAGAAGTGATGTTCACAGTATCCCTGAATGAGGACTACTCACCCTGCACCCAGGTACCTGCTTGGCAGGTACCCTGAGCCCCTTTGTTCAAGTTGCTCATCGTCGGGAAAACGCTCCTCAGGATGCAGGCTTAGGCCTGCATTACCAACAGGTCTTGGGATGTGCGCTAAAGAGCAAGCCCTTCTAAGAGAACAATGTGTCCTTGCAGTAAAGGGAAGAAGCAGGGTGCATCATGAGCGGGAAGAGTTTTAGGGCGCTGGAATCAGGCACCCCCTCTGTGCCGTGCTAAGGACTGGTAGGAGCGAGGTTCAGCTATAAAGTCCCTCTGTGGTGAATATTTGCATCTTTTAAAATATTATTATTATTATTATTATTTTATGTGTATGAGGCTTTTTTTTTTCCCACTGGTATATCTGTGTACCATGTGTGGCTGTGCTCATGGAGGTGAAAAAAAGAGCATCAGGGGGCCTAGAGAGATGGCTGACTCTTGTAGTGGACGCAAGTTTGACTCTCAGCACCCACATGGTGCCTCACAGCCATCTGTAACTCTAGTTCCAGGGGATCTGACACCATCTTCTGACCTCAGGCAGCAGACACACACATGGTACACGTGCATACATGCAGACAAAACACCCATTAAATAAATGAATGAATGAATGAATGAATAAAAAGTCTTTTGAAAAACTGTTTTAAAGAAGGCGTCAGATCTCTTGGAGTTACAGATAGCTGAAAGCCACCATGTTGGTCCTGAGAATTGAACCAGGTCCTCTCTAGGGGCAGCCAGTACTCTTAATTGCTGAGGCATCTCTCCAGCACCAAATATCGGCATCTTGACCACATTGTGCCCCTAATTAGCGCCAAGACTATCTTATGCCCCTCGCTAAACCACCCCCTCCCCTGGACCTCATTCTCCCATTTCCTGCTGATATCCTGAAAGACTGGCCCAGGAGGCCTTGTCTGTTACACCCTGTGCTCCCCAGGGAAAACCATGTGGAGAGTTTTCTAGATCAGAGCCCTGACTTAGCTTTCTGGGCCGCTCAGGTTTGTGGAGTACAGGATTCATTAGCCTCAAGGGTGAGCCTTGGTCACAGCAGCTTCCTTTTCTCCAGTACCGATCACCACCTAGCTAGCATAGTTGGTTGTTTTGGTCAGTGTTAAAAAGCATTGTATACTCCAGGGAAATGTGCTGGCCTGGTGGTGAGATGAGAACTCCCTGCTGTGTTTGTTCTGTCGGCATAGAATTTTATGATTGACTTGGGGGAAGCGTGCCTTGCCTTTCCCCTTTCCCCGTCTTAATTTTAATTACAAGCATTTTGACGTCTAGACAGGAAAAGTCTCCTCTTTGTCACCAGCGTGGTGGGGTTCTGGGGCTCTTCTAGGAAAATCTGACGTCTCCTGACTTGTGGGCACTTGTCAAAGCAGGTTCGTGCCAGAATATTCCTGGCCTCGGCAGTCTCACATTCTGGATCCTTCTATGGCAGTTTTATGCTGCCACTTCTGGAGTCTGCCATCCCTTCAGCAGGGCCTTGTCTTCCGAGGAGTTAAAGATGTTTTTCCTCTGTGGGAGAGTGATCTTTGTCTCTTGAGAAAATTTAGAAGACAAGGAAATAGAATAGAAATGTCTGTCAGCTCCACTGTATTGTCCCCATCATCAGGATGTGGGGGCGGGGATGGGGAAATCTGCTATGAGAAATGGAGTAGCTGATGTTTATTGAGATTTATGTGCGACGCAAAGTTTTTTTTCTTTGTAATACGCTCTTACTCATTTAATTCCCAAAACAGACCCTAAGGAGATAAGTGTTATTTCCCTACCTAACAGAGGTGGAAACCAAGGCTCAAGAAATAGATAACTTGTATAAAAAGGACACACCTAGGAAGACAGGTTAGTAGGAAGGGGGATTGGGTGAATGACTTGGAATGGCTTTGGTGGGTCTTGTCTCACGGCAGCAGCATTTGCCTTTAACCCGATGACCTCTGTGCTTGGCAGGACCAAAAATACCCAGGTCAGCCGTCAGGTTGTTCAAGCTCCCAAATCCTCTACCTTCTAAGCTACAGGCCCACGCTGACTGGAGGGTTGCCTCAGCCCTCAGGACTCTCTCCCGTGCGTCAGGAAGTGATTCCCCTCATAACCTCAAGCAGTGGCCATGGTTGTCCCCCTTCTTCCTTCTTTCTGCTCCCAGCAGATGTGGGAACAAAGGATCTGGGACCTCTGGTGTCTGCACCTTCGGCCCTACAACTAGAAAGGCTTGCTGGTGGCCAGCAGAGGCCCCTTCAGACCCAGTCCAGAGGCAGAGCCCACAAGTGGGGATGGACAGTAGCTACTCAGCAGTTTCTAAAAGAGCCTCATTCATGCGGGGACTCTGTTCTCCCGCACAAAGCCCTTACCCCACCCGGTGCCAGCCGTGCACATGACAAGTGGCTCCTGCCCCACAATCCTCGATTCCAGCCAGTGGAATTATTTGGGTCACTTATAAAGGAGGACACAATGGAACCCGAGATTGGCTGGAGCTACACTGTGAAGTCATCGTTCCTGTGTCTGCCTCCTGAGGCAGCGACGTCCCCGCAGTGAGAAGGGAAGCCTGTGTGTGACCCAGCTGGCTTGGTGCCACCAACAACCCTGAGAGGCATTTCCACAATTTCCTCTTGAAGAAAACAGCCACTCGTAGCCTCGCCGTAGGCTCTTCCACAAACTGGACTCGGGGATGGATTCAGACCTTCGGAAATGGGCTCGTTCTCATTCCCCCACCCATCCGTCCATAGGTCCATTCTTGCATTATTTATCCAGATTGCTGTATACACACACTGGAGACAGCCATTGACAGACAGAGTGGCTTTGCTTTTAAGAGAGATGGGGGGAAGGAAGGGAGTTTTCTCTTTCTTCCTAAGGGAGGCGGCAGCCCAGTATGACAGGGGTCCCAAGGCTATCTTCATGCCAGATATACCCAAGGCTCCAAAGCCCAGGGACAGCTGTTAATAAAGTTTGTTCCTCCAGGACATCCCTAATTTCAACATCTTTAGGTCAGAGATGTAACCAGCTGCAGCAGGACCATAGGAACAGTGGGGTTAGGTGCTGCGTGGTCCCCAAACCCTGTGGTTATCACAGCTTTCTTTCTTTCCCAGAGAACAAACACTGATGTAAAGGGGGCCTTCTCTTTCCTTGTCCCTGGCTTTCTCTGTCCCTTTTTTTTTTATCAAGGTCCATCCAGAAACCTAACTGGCATTGTACCTGTATGAAGGATGGGGTTAGTTCTGGCTACCATAGGATCTAGAAAGGTCCTGTTCTGAGGGCACTAACCCAGAGTGCCACCTTGACTCATTCTGTTATTCCCATGCCACAAAAGAGAAAGCATAGACCCAGAGGATTGATCCTCAGCCCAGAGTACGCACCAGTAAGTGGCATGGCTGAGCCTCTGACCTCTTACCTCTGTGCTATTAACACAGTCTCTTCCAAGGACGATGTCCTCGGGCAGTTTCTGGGCTACCATCTGAGCAGCTTTTCAGCCACACTGCCCCATCTGTGTCCTAGTTCCTGGAAAGACACCAGCTGGGCCTCCCTTGGGGGAGAGTAGGAAGTTCCTCTCCGAACTGCCTAGATAACTACAAAAAGCCAAAAAGGTTGGAGTTGGTTGTGTGTGTTTTCCAGGTGGGCCGAGGGATTCATTCATTACAGAAAGTATCTTGGTAACGAGTCACGCTTTTGATTTAAATTCTGTTGTGTTCACAGAAAAAGCTAAATCCTGTTGACCATGCAGTCTTCCCCCAGAAAGGCTCTGGAATTCAATTGCTCATTAGCATACAGGAAATCGAAAATGAAAATATTCGTGGGGCAGCAGCTGGCCTCACACTCACGCCTACGGGAAGCCTGCATCCACAGGGTTATCCTCGGAAACTGTGGGTTGCTTTGAGACCATGTATATGAGGATGATGTCCATGCTTGTGGTATAGACAATTCTAGACATTGGAACCATTTATGAAAGAGAACCAGAGCTATCTACTGAGTATTATCCTTAGGCCAGAAGCTATGCTCTGGTGTTTTCATGGAGGATGTGTGCCCTGGCCTCCTGGCAGCAAGCAGCCGGACTTCATCCTGCATGGATCCAGGAAAGCCAGGTGTGGTGTGGGGGCTGCCTACTGCACAGCAGGCTGGGTGCAGCTGAGAACCACGTGTCCACCTTCCAAAGCTCCCAGCTTGGTGGGCAGACTCTCTGTCTCTTGCTCTAACCAGCTGGGAAATCCCATCCCCGAGGAGACACGGATCTGGGGAAAGAGTCAAACCCAACACAGCCCTCTGGGCTGAGTGTAAGGTGCCATACCTGAGGAAGGAGGCTGGGGTTATAGCGTCCACTCTCTGCCCCCAGAACCAGTTGTATAGTGGGTTGAAGCGGAAGGTGCCTATTGTTAGGATGATTTCACCCCTTTAAAGAACCTGTAAGGAAATACCCTCTGACATTAGCCGCCACGCTAGTCGTTCATCTGTGCCCATCTGACAAGACTCTCAAAGTTGCCAGTTTGGTGCAAAAAAAAAAAAAATACCTCTCATATTCTGTAAATAATCCAGCAGCAGCTGCTACCACTGATGGGCACTTCCCCTGTGCCAGGGGTTCCTTTGTCTGTTATGTTCCCTGAAATAGCCCTTGAACCCTCTCCCCTGCCCTGTGAGGCATCCATCAGCTCAGCTGCTCAGATTCACACAATGATACCTGGACTGGGGCTAGAGACGTGAGACTCGGGGCAGTGTCCTCTAGGATCTTCTCTCTGGTTACTGGTTCCAGTAAATAAAGCTGAATGAGTTGTTCCTGTTCTGGTGACCACATTGCTTTCCTCTGAGGAGGGTAGAATCCGAGAAGAAGAAGAAAAGATTGATACCTCAAAGATATCTTGAGAGCCTGACCAGCTTGGGCTGCCTGCCACTCCTCGGACCCTGGCCACACTCTCCCTGGCAACCCAAGTCCTCTGCAAGAGCAACGACTGCTCTCTCCATGTGACACCCATGCTGCTCGGCAAGTCTCACATTCACCTGGAAAGACGGCAGGATCCACGCTGGCACGAGGCCAAGCCAGGATGATAATGGGGCAGGTTTTTGTCCCTCTGATCCAGCTCTGATCCCTCTCACCCTCATCAGCGCCATGCTGGACGGGGGGGGGGGGGGGACGGGACACACAACCAGCTGCTACCCTTCTGCCAGGCGGCCACAGAGTCCCAACTCCTGATTCAATTATGGTTCTTGTTCTCAGATGAGGGGCGCGCTGTTTTTAAGAGCAAAGCATTCCTGATGCCAAGTGGTTCTGGTTTCAGAATCGTTGCCTTTGCGGAAAGAACTGTCAGCTGTTGCTGTTCTAAAACCCAGGGTTTTTCTTAAGCCGAGAAACTTTGGCCTCCTCTGAGCCTAGGCTCAGAACCTAGATGGGCAGCAGGTACCAGCATCCTGCACGGGTACCAGATGGGCAGGGAGTCCAGCATCCTGCCAACCACAGAAGAATGCTAGGACTTAACGAGGGGCAGTTTCAGCAGTTAAGAGAGGACTGTGCCACACCTTTAATCCCAGCACTCGGGAGGCAGAGGCAGGTGGATCTCTGTGAGTTTGAGGCCAGCCCAAGCTACGAAGTGAGTTCCAGGACAGCCAAGGCAATTTTACAGAGAAACCCTGTCTTGAAAAACTGGGAGAGAGAGAGAGAGAGAGAGAGAGAGAGAGAGAGAGAGAGAGAGAGAGAAGGAGAGAGAGAATGAACAGACTGTGTGTAACCTGAAGTTTCTTAGAACCTCGTTCTATGTTTATGTTTTTGTCTAGGATTTTTTTTAGGGGGCTAGAGAGATGACTCCTTTTGCACCGGACGTGGGTTCATTTCCCAGCACCTACATGGTGACTCATAACCACCCATAACTCCTAATCCAAAGGATCCAGTGCCCTCTTCTGACCTCTTAGGACACCAGCGCCCTTGTGGTGCACATACATACATACCTGCAGGCAAAGCATTTCTATGTGTAAAATGAAATAAAACTTAGAAATGTTTTCTTTTAGAGGCAGTGTAGATAGATACCCTGACTATTGGAGCTGAGTACTGCATTCGCAGGGGTTGTTACAACACTTTTTCTTCTTCTTCCTGTTTTCTTTTCTTTTTTTTTTTAACTTTTGTTCCTTTATCATAAATTTTCCAGCGTAAAGAGGTTTGCAAGGTGCAGGGTTCAGGAGAAGTGGGGTGGTGATGTCTACGACCGCGTCAAGTGTGTGATGTCACTGAACTGTGCATTTTAAAGTGGTAAATTTCCTGCTATGTGGTTTTGAGTTTGCAACCACAGCCTTATTTTTTTTCTTCTCCCTTTCTAAAAGGGAAGGCTGGGGCTGGGGGGGATGACTCAGTGCTTACAGATTTCCTCACTGCGTGGAGTAAAAGCGAGGCTCTGTGGCACATGGCTGCGATCCCAGCGCTATGGGGATGGAGGGGTAGAGACCGGAGGGTCCTTGGAGTCCGCTGGCCAGCCACTCAGGCCTAATGAGCAAGTTCCAGGTTCGAAGTAGATGCCTGGTGTCTACCTGAGCCTCTACACCCACCCGTGTGTGTAACCAATCTTTTCTGTCCCGCCAGCCACCTCTGAAATAATGACAAAGAGACTTATTATGAAAGCTCGGCCTTAGCTTCAGCTTGTTCCACTAGCTCTTATAACTTAAATTCACCATTTATACTAATCTGTGTTCTACCACGTGGCTTTTACATCCCTGTTCTATGTGTCTGACTCCTATCGAGTCTCCATGGCAACTCTGCCTCTCTTTCCTCCCCCCTCTCTTCCCTAGAGTCCTTCTCTTCTTCTCCCAGGAAATCCGCCTATACCTCCTGCCTATTGGCTGTTCAGCTTTTTATTACACCAGTCACAGCAATCCACCTTTACTTAGTGTTCAAACATCCCATAACACGTGTGCACACATTTGAACACACACACTCACACAGGAAAGAAGGAAGAGTGTGAGAGAAAGAGACCCCCTACACATACATACATACACACACACACACACACACACACACCATAAGCACAGGATTCAGGAGGCTGATGCCTGAGAATTGCCGAGAACTCAAGACTTAGGCTAGGTAGTAAGATCCTGTCTCATCAGCCTCCCACCCCCCCAGGGGAGGAGGGATGGAAGGAAAGCCGAGCTAGCCTGTTGCAAAATCAATGTCTTACCACCGAGGCCCAGAGTGTTCAGAGTCTAGGCCAACAGAGCTGGAAAGATGGCTCCTTACTTAAGAGCACTTGTGGCTGCTATGCCCAGGTCCACAGAGTCCCCCAAAAACCAAGGAGACCAAGTCCTGTATATAAAAGCACAGAGCCTTTATTCAAGTTCGAACCCTCACAGAGAGAGTCTAAGACGTTGGCATGACCAGAGTACACAGTTGGGGTGGGATTTTTATAATAGCAGAGGTTGGGGTGAGGGATTTCTAAGGCTCAGGACCCATGATTGGCTGACATTTGTCTAGGGTGTCCTGGTGAAAAGAGAATGGGTGTGTGCTGGGCTAAGGGGCGTGAGGTGATCCTATCTGCAATGGTTGGAATGTCAGGTATTTCCTTTTGGAACATTAGGTGCTTTTCCCTTGGATGGTCTGTTCCTGAGTGGTGCTTGGGTGGCCTCTGTCGAGTCTGTTACCCTACAGCTCTCGCAGAGGACCTGGGTTTAGTTCCCATCACCCACATGGTGTCTCACAGTCATCTGTAATTCTAGTTCTAGAGGATCCAATGCTTTCTCCTGACCTGTAAGGGCACCAGACATGCATGCGAAGTACATATATACATGCAGACAAAACATTCAAACATACAAGATAAGATAAATGACTTTAAAATGAGTTTAAGCCAACCCAGGCCTAGTGGCTCGCATTTGTAATCCCAGCACTTGGGAGACTGAGGCAGGAGGCTTGCCATGCATATGAGGCCTGAGCTACATAGTGAGCTCCAGGCTAGTCTAGTTTAAGAGACCCTACCTTAGAAGAAGTAAATGCTTTTGGGAGTGTGGGTGTTTAGACCAGTGGGCTGGAATTCTGGTCATTCCCTGCCACGAATACCCTAGCTCTTTGTACACCAGCCTTGGGGTTGCCACTCAGCTAGGTGTGCAAATGGGACAGACGAGGTCCTTTGCTTACATACCTGACCTCTGGGAGCCACCATGGGTTCTTCTATAAGTTTGTGGCTGTTTTTAATCTTAGAACAGTGTCAAGAGGACTCTTAACTGTTAAGATTAAGGCTAGGAAAAGAATTTAAAAGAAAAAAACTGTGTATGCAATGACAACATCTGTACAGTAGCCGTTTCAGCTCCAATGTCACCATTTAGCCAGGAAAGCATCACCCATGGATGCCGAGCCAGTGAGACAGAGTTGTTGGGAAACAGGACATTTCGTCTCGAGGTATTGCCTTGGCTTCACAGGTTGTTTGTGAACCTCATGGGGAAAGGAGGAATCCTTTAGACCATAGAGAACCCATGTCTCCACCTTAGTCAAGCAATACAAGCTGACCTTTCTGTTCCTGGGATACTTCGACTATAGCTGTAAATCCCAGTATGACTCAGCAAGGAGAACTGGGCGCCTCTCTGCTTTGCTGCACGCGTGGCCGTCCACAAGGAAGCAATCCAGTCCATCAAGAATGGGGAACATTTTAAAATATAGCGGGACTCCCGTTCTCAAAGCACTAGGAAGTAAGACTGAAAGATTTTAGATTCTTTGTGTGAGCCTAGTTCGACTCCGGGATCCACAATGAAAGGGAAGAATAAATGTGTTTTCAGAGCCCCTGGAGCAAATCACATCTGGACGGAACATTAGAATGTTATTGCATGCAGGTTTGTAATCCCAGCATTTGAGAGGTAAGAGGCAAGGGGACTAGAGTTCAGGAACAACCTCCATGGCATGGTGAATTTGAGACTATTTGCGATTGGGCTACATGAGACCCTGTCTTAAAAATAAAAGATAAGTTATTGCATTAGTGATAGTGTATTCCTATTATTAATATTTTATCTTTGGAGAAAAACATCCTCAGGAGGATATGCTGGGGTCCTGGGGGTAGTGGCATATCCCATCTGTAACCTGCAAAGCCTGCGTTTTATATGCAACACACAGAAATGGAATAAGGGTGGACCAGCTAACTATCTGTGGCTGGGGATGTGGGTGAAGAACGGTTGGGTGTGTTCTCCATTCTCTCATTTCCATGGACTAAAGGGCTTTGACAATCTAAAGTTTACCAAGGAAGTTGGGGAGAGCCTGGCCTTGTGTCCCAGCATCTCTCCGGGAACAGCCCTGAAGACGGGTAGGCAACTGCTTTCTGTGTATTTTGCTCATAAGGAGGAAGCAGCTAAGTGCAATGGTGCTTGGTGATGGCAGCACTGGGGACAAAGGACTAGACCACTTAAGACTGTGGGAGGAGGGGAGGAAATGTCTGCTGGGCACGTGCACTGCTAGGAAACCCAAAGCCGGTCCTGCCTGCTAAGTGTGTGTGTGTTGGGAAACAATGTGTGTGCTGTGAAGTCATTGTGGCCAACAGAAAGAAGCAGGGACTCTGAAGCCACTTCTGGGGATAAAGCTCTCATCATCTTTTTGTCTTTTTGAGCCCTGGGGACGCTTAGGGTTTCTTTGAGGACTCGGCATGGTGAGGCACAGGGCCTTCTGTGTCCTGGGCGCCGGAGAAGCACTTTCCATTCTGCGGGATCATTCTCTGTATTCCTTGTCATAAACAAAAGAACAGCCTGGAGGGTTTCAAGCCGCTAGCACCAGAGCAAACTCATTGAGGATGCAGGCCCAACCCTGCCTGACTGTAGCCCGCAGTGTGGAGGGTCCCCAAGAGGCCTTCCCTGCTTGTCTGGGGAGTAGAGGGAGCCAGGGAAGCGAGATCCCTTCTCCGCAAGCCATGACCCCCTCCTTTGGGGGTTAATCCTCTGAGGTTTGGTAGCAAGGTTCTGAAAGGTTTGAAAAGCAGGGAGGGGCAGAGGAAACTAATCTGATTGAACACATCAGCTGGTGCCTCCAGATAGATGGCTGGCCGCCAGCAATGCTGCTCCAGGGTCTCACGGCCACCCTCAGTGTACAGTTCTGCCTGGGCTAGATACCCTGCCACTTTATGCTTCTCCCTGCCTGTCCTCCCCTCCCCAAATTAAAACAAAAAGCAAACTCATGGTGATGAGGGTGTTTGTTGCTTGGTGGTAGAGCACTTCCCTTTTATGTGGGAGGGCGAGAACTCAGTAACTAGCTCCAAACTGGAGGCCAGGGGGGCATCATATCTGTTTAGTTTACATGACCAAGATTAGCTTAGTTCTATATAAGGTTCAGGAAAGCTACACAACTGCGGGGGGGGGGGGGGACAGGGGGAGTTGCTGCCTTTTAAATGATTATTAAACTATATGATCTTGCTATATGTAGTCTTGTAGTTACTGGATGGGCTTGTCTTAAAAGGGGGTCAGGGGCTGGTTCAGTGATTAAGACCGTGTGTAGTTCTTGCAGAAGACTGACTCCCAGAACCCACAGCCATCTTTAACTGCAGCGCCAGGGGATCTGGTACCTTTTGGATCCTGACAGCACCTGCATTCATATTCACATACCCACACTCAGAGACAGACAGACAGACAGACAGACAGACACACACACACAGTTAAAATTACTGAAAAGCTAAATATGATTGTCCTTGCCTTTAATCCCAGTACTCAGGAGGAGGCAGAGGCAAGTGGTTCTCTGTGAGTTCGAGGCCATGCATAAGACCCTACAAAGCAAACAAAAAATGAAAAGACTAATAGAAATATTATGCAAGAGGAAGTGTAAAATCTGAAAAAGTTAAATAAACATGGCCATTGGAGAAAAACATAGGACCACTAAACTCCCTTGAGAAAGTACAAACAGCCTTAGATCCCAGGGGCCAGAGAGAACCTCCAGGAGGCCCTAGAATCCGGTGGTGGTGGTTCCTGTTAACAAGGCCTTTCACCTAAGCTTTGAAGGACACGGGATGAGCAAGAGCATTAAAGAGCACTCCACAGGGGAGGATCATGGGACTGCATCCTGCTGATGAGGAGGAAGGCCTGGATAAGTGGCTGCAGGCAGCACTGGGGCCCAGATTGCAGCTAGAGCAGACGCTCCTCCCCTTGGACAGTTTGCCTTTGCATTCACCTGTCTCAGTGAGGGTGAGCTCCATTGCAGCCACCCACTGCACTCTGGGAAGACCACTTGGCCAGAGTGGTCTCTGTTTCCTCCCCGTAGTAATCCACTTTCCCTTTCTGCACATCCTCCCTTCCCCACCCTCATGAAAGGCTGTTGCTGGCTCCTGGCCTGCCCAGGGTTTGATTTCACTTGGCAGACCTTCCTTGCATTTAGGATGGGTGTGTTTCTCAGAGCAGCCTCTGGTGAGTACTTCTTACCTTTCCAGAGAGATGGAGACTAAGTGCGTCAGAAAGTCAGTTGCCACAGCCGTGGGCAGGTACACAAAGGTATCTGTGCCCCTCCCAATACCTTTCTTATAGGCTCTGCACCCCATGAGGCTATCCAGAGATCACAGGTGGCAGACAGGTCAAGGCTAACTCTCAAGGGGCTCAGCTGGAGAAGGCTTACCCAAGGCAGTAACTCCGAAGGAGCGTGAAAGACAGCGAACTTGACCGAGTGAAGAGGGGATGAAGATGGCTATCCAAGGCTACAGTGCCGTGCAGACAAGACCAGGAGACATAGTGCTTTCAAGGAACTGCCAGTGGTGGGGTTCACTGCCAGATGTGGAGTCTCCCCAGAAAGGAGTCTCAAAAAGTGGGCCTATCATATCTCCCAGTAGCTTCTGATCTTGACTCTCAGTGCAGGAGAAGCCCCCCTGTTTCTGGCTATTGAGTTATAACCCAAGGCCTAAAGCCTGCATTTTTAACCATTTCCCAGAACCCCTTAGTATATGGTCAGGCTCCATCTGTCCACAGCAGCACCTCCTAAGAATTCCTTTGGGGCTTTCTTCCTTTCATTCCTTCCTCGATTTGCCAGTCTTTTCTGAGCTCACCTTCCAAACAACCCGTGTCCAACATATCCCAAACTAAAACTACTCCGGCGAGAATATGAGGCCCATAGAGGAAGTGGAAAGCTGTGGACAGACTCTTCTGCACCTAAAAGGATGGGGTCAGACTTGAGGCCATTATGGCTCTGCCTGAATTGATGAGGGCCAGACAGGGAAGGTACAAACCTCGCCCCTAGAACCTAAAAGCTGCTCACGACTGCATCCCGGCGCCTTCAACGTTCCAGGCACTTGTCTGAGCTTTAGTGTGCATTTCCTCGCGGACTCAAACAAAAGCCGCACTATGCCATCAGGTCCCCTTGCAGTTGGGGCCACAGAGAGATTGAGACACCTCATCATCATCACCTAGCAGGAAGTGATGGCGTGGAGATTCGTGGTCCAAATGTGTCCTTTTGTTCCTAGGCAGTCCCTCCTACCTGCTGCTTTCTGTCACTCTTGTTAACTCCATCCAGATACCACAGGGGAGAATTTACCATCCCCGGTTCAGCTTCTTCTAGTAAATTCCGCTTCTGCCTCCCCGCAGGTAAGTTTGAGGACAGGGAAGACCGCGTGCCCAAATTGGAGCAGATAAACAGTTCGAGGATCCTGAGCAGCCAGAACTTTTCCCTCACCAAGAAAGAGCTGCTGTCCACAGAACTTCTGCTCCTGGAGGCGTTCAGCTGGGACCTCTGCCTGCCCACACCTGCCCACTTTCTGGACTACTACCTCTTGGCCTCTGTCAGCCAGAAGGACCACCACTGCCACACCTGGCCCACCACCTGCCTCCGAAAGACCAAAGAGTGCCTCAAGGAGTATGCCCACTACTTCCTGGAAGTTACCCTGCAAGGTGAGGGCACAGAGGCAGTGGGGTGAGGGAGGCGCACAGGGGCTGGGGATCAGATGGCTGAAGAGGAGTGTCATCCAGGGAGGACCTTCTTTCCTGCCTAGAGCCCCCACACCCATATTGTTAGGAAAAAAATCCTAAAACAGGCGGCTCCGCCAGCGCAAAGAAATCCAATTAGGTCAGATCAAACCAAATTAAAATGCCCATTGTTTTATTAAATACAGTGCTCTCGGGTGGTCGAGTGCATGATGGGGAGACAGAAAAGCGGGGAGCACATGCAAACCCAGAACCACGTGTTCCTCCTCTGGGAGCCCACCCCAGGGAGGGGTAAGGACCTGGTATGCTGGGATTTGGAGTCCAGAGGGGGTGGCTGGGATGGATGCCAGGGGCTGGGGCTATTCTCCATTCTTAACACACATCACTCCCACTTTGCAAAGAAATGCAAGGACATTCCCAGTGTTATAGAATAACACATAAACAAAATAGCAGCTTACACAAAAGCCACTAGTACTTAGAGACTAGCCACTCACCGGGGGCATTTCTTATGAGAATCTAGAACCTTTCAGGTGATTTAAATCACACCAACTCACAAGTAGCTCATTCCCAAAGGGCTGTCATCACACAGATTAAATAGGGTGGGGGGAGGGTGACAATGTTCACATCTGTGTTAGCAGCAAGTTGGCTCGTTTGGGGGCTGGGAAGGTAGCTCAGTTGACAATGTGCTTGCTGTGAAAGCATGGGGGGGTTGGAGTTCAAGGTGAAGAACCCACACAGAAAGCCAGCGTGGTAATACACACACCTGTAATCCCAGAGCTGGGGAAGCAGAGACAGTAGAATATCGGCTGCCTGCTGGCCGGCCAGCAGCGTAATCAGTAAGCTTCAGGTCCCAGTGTGAAACCCTTTGTCAAAGAGCAAGGTAAATGGTCCCCGAGGAGCCTCTGGCATCCACGTGCATGTCTGCAAATATCTGCACCTAGGGGCTGGAGGTTAACCTTAGAGGTTAAGAGTCCTGGCTGCTCTCCCACAGGTCCTGAATTCAATTCCCAGCAACCACATGGTGGCTCCCAACCATCTATAATAAGATCTGGTGCCCTCGTCTGTTATGTAGGCACACATGCCAGCAGCACATTGTATACATAATAAGTAAATAAATCCTTTAAAAAATGTATGTGCACCCGTACACATGAAAACAAGTTACCCTGTTTGGAGAGAAAGAGAAATCTTTCTCTCACACGTATACACACAGTGTGTGTGCGCACACAGAAGCCGAAAGAAGGCAATCGGCCTGTCACTCTCTCTACCTTTTCCTCTGAGGCAGGGTCTCCCCTTGAACCTGGCACTTGCTTTCAGCTAGGCTGGCAACCAGCAAACCACAGTGTTCTTCCTGTCTCTGCCCTCATCAGAGTTGGGGCTGCAGGCGATGGCAGGAGACCCAACTTGTTATGTGGGCGTTAGGATCCTACCCCCATGAGTGTAGAGTAAGCACTCTTTAAAGCTGAGCCACGCCTGCAGCCCTCCAAGACTGAGTTTTAATGTTAGCTGAGATGCTGGTCAGAAATACTATCGGTACACCTGCTCAGTGATACACCATAAGATGAAATAGCCCAGAGCAGGATATCAGTGATTTGGGATTATCCAACATTGGTTGAGCACTTACTGTGTGCCTTGCTGCAGACCTTTGTATGCATTAACTCCTGTGAACTTCACAGTGACCCTGTGCTGCCCAGTTTTCCGTCAGCTTGACCCAAGCTGAAGTCAACCAGAGAGAAGGAAGCCTCAACTGAGGAAATGTCTCCATAAGAGAGGGCTGTAGGCAAGTGTGTAGGGCATTTTCCTAAGTAGTGATTAATGTGGAAGGACCCAGCCCATTGTGGGTGGTGCTACCCCTGGTCATGGGTTCTATAAGAAAGCAGGCTGAGCATGCCATGGGAGCAAGCCAGTAAGCATCAGGTCTTCATGACCTCTGCATCAGCTCCATCAGCCTCCTGCCTCCAGATTCCTACCATGTTTGAATTCCTGCCATGGCTTCTTTCAGTGGACTGGGTATAGAAGTCAAATAAACCCTTTCACTCCCAAGTTGCTTTGAAACCCCTTTCAAAGTAGTTTCTTTTATTCCCATTTTATGTATGAGGCGATATATACTCAAGAAGTGAGATCACTTCCTCAAGTCCCCTGATGGCATTTAAGCTGGAAGTCTGACTCAGTGACTCCTACTTATAATTATACCACTCTTAACTGATTGATTGATGCTTTCAAAGGCAAAACTTGTAGTGTTTGAAAGTTATGAGCAATTGATAGCGGATAGTGATGCACTGGACCCCAAATATCAGTGAAAAGTATAGGAATGTCCACTGTGTCCATTCACCAGAACTTCAGGTGTGTTGATAGACTGTAAACTTTCTTGGGCTTGTGAGATTGCTCAGTGGGAAGATGGGGCTGTTTGGTCCCCAACTCCCACTTTCTGAATCCCACTTCCCGAATCCCGAATCCCACTTGGTGCGAGGAAAGAATTAACTCCGTTGGTTTGTCCTCTGACCTCCACATGTCCAAATGTCGGAAACCTCATGTGCCTACACAGTACATAAGCAAATGTGATTTAAATTTTTTAATGTTACTTCATAATCCTAGACAAAGTTATGAGTATCAGACTCGTACAGTCATTTGTTTGTTTTTCATTCGCTTTTCAGTGCCTGCTGAGGACCAGACATTATTGCTATGCACACAGCCTTTAGGCAGGCTCTGCCTATTCGTAATAACCAAAAAAGAGAATAAAGATCTTTGTGGTTCTGTTCGTAGCCCATCAGCAAACACCTGCGTCTCTCTGGGATCTGTAGACACCATTTTAAAGAATTGTCCCTCTAGGCTGATGCTAGAAACCACACACTGAACGCCCAGACCGAAGCCCCAACACTGGCACCTGATCTCTTCTCACCCCATTTGTAAAATGCCAGCGTTGCGTACCCCTTGAACTGACTGATTTGTCTGCTGTTGGGCAGACCAAGCAGGAGACGCCATGGAGATGCTTTCCAGTCCTCACGCCCTCCGCAATTCTCTTTCAGATCATATCTTTTACAAATTCCAGCCTTCCGTGGTCGCCGCAGCCTGTGTTGGGGCCTCCAGGATCTGCCTTCAGCTCTCTCCCTACTGGACCAGAGACTTGCAGAGGGTCTCAAGCTACTCCCTGGAGCATCTCAGCACGTGTATTGAAATCCTGCTGGTGTAAGTCTTGGTTGTCTGAGTTTCTGAAATAATGACCTATTTGCCCTTGGGACACCACCCCGGTTGCAGGAGGATGTTTCTGAGTCTGGGACAGATGGTGGTTCCCCAGATGAGGTGTAGAAGAAGCAGAATGCCCTCTTACAGAACTGGTATTTTGGAAAATGGGGTATGGTGGGATGCAGCTGCAGTCCTAACACTTGGGAAGCTGAAGCAGGGGGATTGAAAGCTGGAGGCCAGTTTAGGATAATGAGACTCTATCTCAAAAAAGAACTAAGACGTAGGACTTAGAGAATTGCCTATTTTCTTTGTATTTTTTAAGATCGGGGAGTGAGGAGAAGAGGAGTGGGCCTGGGACGCCTGCTCTCCTATCGTTTTGTTTTGTTAGTGAGACAGGGTGTCATGTAGCCTAGGCTAACCTCAGTCTCTTTATGTAGCTAGTGCGGTATCCTTGAACGCCTTGCCCTCGCTCCTGAGTGCTGCTGGCGTTACAGGTGTGTGTGCTAGTTTAGTTAGTGCCGGGGGTCAAACTCAGCTTCATGCATGCTAGGCAATACTCTTATCAACTGAACTCCATCCTGTTGGGGCTGATTGACCTGATTCCCAACGAGATTTTGTGAAAGATCATGAATTCATTCTCTCATGAGTTCCTTTTCTCGGGCAGGCTGCAAAGCTGATGCCATCTTAGATCTAACACCGTGACATAGAGATGGCAGCCACGGAGTACAGGACAGCCCTTAAGTAGCTGCCTCCAGTCAATGCCCTCTTCCGCCAGCTGACTAATAGTCCAGGAGTCTGGGTGGCAGAAGCGGAAGTCCTTCAGCCCCCAAAGAGACACCTCTCAGCTTCCCACTGAGTGCAGCTTTGCTGAGCTGCCTGAAACATTAGCCCGGCCCCTTAGGCCATCTCTTGAGTTGTAATGCGTTTAGAAGTTCCCAAGTCAAACTTGGTGGTGGTGGCGCATGCCTTTAATCCCAGCACTGGGGAGACAGGGGCAGGTAGTTCTCTGTGAGTTCAAGGCAAGCCTGGTCTACTGAGTGAGTTCCAGGACAGCCAAGGTGACATAGAAAAACTCTCTCTCAAAAAGCAAAAAAAAAAAAAAAAAAAAGGTGTCCCCAAGTCAGAACCCAGCCTGTTTTGACAATTGATGGCCACTCCAGTATCATCCAGTATCAGTCACCAGGCTAGCTGTTTGTCCTTGCCAGCTGTCACTCTGGGAAATCCTTGTTCAAATAAATCGTAGACTCCATAGGCGCCTTTCTTCTATGCGCCTCTAATTGTTTTTACTTCTCAAAGCATTTTGAGATCGGGGTGGGGGGGATAGCAGAAAATACCCACTGTGTCCCCTCTTTGCAAATGTTTGCTTGGTATCTCCAAGCTAAGGATTCACCCAGCTGGGGTGCGAACTGGCCCAGAAGAACCCAGAAAGTAGATCTGGTCCTCTCCCGAGTGCTGGGATGTAGGAGTGAACCGAAGCAGATGGGAACCACATTACCCTCTGAGGTTTTAACAGCCCAGATGCGTTGGTACAGGGGCTTCAGTGGCAAATCTGGCTGATCTTACACAGGGTCAGAAGCAGCTCTAAGCTGAGACCCGGAGTCTGGTTGGTAAGCCAGCGAGGCTGTGTCATAGCTTGCTATCACAGACTGGTATAGCATGGTGCACCTTTCTCCCGGTCCCGCTTACCAAGGAAGGTAAGCAGGTATCTGGTGACCTTTGCTTTCCAAGGCTCACCTGAGTCTTTTCCTTTCAGAGCATATGACAATGTTCTCAAGGATGCCGTTGCTGTCAAGAGCCAGGCATTGGCCATGGTGCCTGGCACATCACCAGCCGCCACCCAAGTGCTGTTCCAGCCACCCACCTACCCTACGCTCAGCCAACCGCCGCCAACGCTAGCCCAGTTCCAGAGTCCAGCCCAGGACTTGTGCTTGGCTTATCGGGACTCATTACAAGCCCACCGCTCAGGAACCCTGCTCTCAGGAGACACTGGTCCGTCCCTCCACACCCCGTACCCAACCCTCCAACCCTTGGATATGTGTCCTGTGCCCGTCCCTGCATCCCTAAGCATGCAGATGGCCATTGCAGCTGAACCCAGGCACTGTCTTTCTGCCACCTATGGAAGCAGCTACTTCAGTGGGAGCCACATGTTCCCCACAGGTTGTTTTGACAGCTAGGCCACATTTGGACCACACGGAGAATCCTGGAAGACCCGGATCGAGGAACTGGACACCTAAGAGGGAGAGCTCAGCCAAGAGAGGCAAAGA